>NC_134038.1:88240834-88590788 GCF_965140245.1 Athene noctua
GTGTATTTTTGTTGAGAAAGGATAGAAGCAATCTTTCATAAATACTGAGTGTTGGGGAGGGGATTGTTGTTGTTTTTTTGTAGTTCAAATATTCAATAAAACTAGATCAGTCTTGGTCATTAAAGTAAAGGAGTTGCAGCAGATTAAAAGTATTTTTGCATTATGACATGATATTCACTCATTTTTATATAATTATTGCAGTAAAGATGCTTAAAATGACAGCATTCTTAGTCTGTTCTACCATCTTCCCCCCCCCCCCATTTCTGCTGTGGCTCTTTTTCTGTGTTAGGAGATCAGTATTAAACCAAGGGACTGGAGAGGACGATGAAAAACTTTGCATATCAAATGAAATTAGAAAATCAGTTTAATTAGGAAGAGAAGAATTACAGTCTACTGTAACTCATGTACAATCAGGCAAGGTCTTCATTAGGATTTAAAGGTGAGAGTTCTAATAAGGAGCTGCCTACATAATAATCTTGATTCATTCACTATTGGCATAAAATATGTTAATAGCTTGTGCAAATATCTACATGTATAGATGGGTGTTTTATAGCCTGACTTACAACCTGCAGTATTTATTTTCAGTTAAGTTTTGATAAAAAAAAAAATCTTCTCTGAATATTTGTTGTAAAGTTTGTCTTAGGGAAGGTAACACATCCTAGAGAAAATGTTTTCAGTCAGTAATCTACATATCTAGGGCATCTCTTTTAAAAAGTATCCCAAGCAGACTCTCCTTTCATAGGGGGACATTGTGACCTGGGAATGTTGTTGACATGGCTCTTCAACTCCTTGCAAAAGTAGAATTTACAAGAATGATCAAATATATTTTTTCTAATTTTTTCTAATTTCAGTCCCATGATAGAAAGTTTTAAATGAAACCACTTAGAAACACCATGATACTGGAACCTTAATTTAAAAGTAAGGCTGTCAATAAACAGAAAGATATCAGAGGTGCCAAAACAAATATCTGCCAGGTTCTTACAGATTTGCCATCATCAAACTTCACCAATGGATGGAGATGTAGATCTCTTCTGCAGCTCTGCATTTTCAGAAGTGTCATGCATTATCACAATGCCTATTTTTAAGAAAAAACGTTTATTTTTCTACCTTCAGTTATTCATATTTCTCAGAACCCACCATCCTTCTCTTCACACTTCTTGTTCTTTGGCAAATGGTGTCTAAGGTTAAGGGGTGCATTTCCGTGCATCTCTGGATCATACAAAATGGCTGCACAGTTTCTTTGTGGATTAATATAGCTCTGATACAATTACTAAGATTACTGTGTTACAACCATATAATTAAAAATATCCCAAATGTGTGTACCCAACTTTCAGCAACACCTTGTAAAACAAGTGATCTAATTAGCAATATCAGTATTTTTTTACCCTTGAAAAATGTTTCTCTAAGGAAATCTGAATTAGAATATTAGTTCAGCTTGACATAGTAATTATAATAATTACCAAGTATTTTATGTTCTAAAGTGCTGTTCAGGAGTCTTACAAATTCTAATAAATTCTTCCTCTGAGAGTTAGGGAAGATAATTCAGCTTATTTTATCCTCAATTCATCTTTGAGTTGTCATCTTTTTTTTTTTTTTTTTTTTTTTTTTTTTAAGATTAAGGAGATTTAAATTACTGGTAATACTAATGAGTCACATTTTTGTAGGCAAACCAAATACTGTTTCTTCCTATGAAACTGGGAGATGTCATGAACACCATACAGTTGCATGAATTAAAAAGTAAACAAATAATATGAAGGTTAAGAATCTTTCTACAATTAACTACAAAATTAATTTTAGCACAGATTTTAGTCAATTCAAGGGAAAAAATAATCCCTCTAAGCAAAGTCTCTCTAAGATTTAAGCATTTCTTTGAGTACTTCAGCTAGAATATATTGTACCCCCCATGCAAACAGTTCCAAAATCCTTCCTCTAATTTTATCTGGAAGTTCCTCTCATTAAGTGAACCTGTTCTATAAACAAACACCATTACATATATATTGAGAAGGAACCAGGAGAAATAACAGAACACAGTTTCCAGTCAGTCTTTAATTATAGCCTATTTCAGAGTTTCAGGAGAAATTCCTTATGGCACTGTCACTTTGACATGGGAAGAAAATCTAGATAATTGTGAGAGACAGGGAGTAGGAAGGTGCATATTTACATGACATGCACCATCTGAGTAGAGGTAATGTAAACAGGAAATAAAAAGATTCACTTTGTTGTGTCTCATCAGAACAATAGTGTCCACACTTGCAATATTTGAATTTGTGAGTTTTGAAAAATTAAAAATAAAATCGTTTTTCTTCCTGCAGTTTCAGTTTAAAATTCAGCATTTTTTTTGGCTAGATGCACAGTTATAAACTGCTCAGAATTTTAACTTCAGACTTGCTTTACAAAGAGCTTAATTTTACATAGTACCGAACATTTTTTGAAAATCAGAATTTTTTTTGTGATCTCAAATTGATGTTCCAGATATCCGTTGAGGTCCTTAGAAAATTTTAGCCAAGGTATTGATATTATTTCATTGTTAGATCATTTTTATTATTAACTTCGAGTGTTGTATTGCCTGTATAAATACTTTTGATGAAAATTATCTTTCAAAGGGTTTAGTATTACTAATTTAAAATACACTGGATTTTTCCATGCCTATGATTGAGTAATTATATGTGAAATAATTATTTTAAAAATAATTTATTATCAGATCTGAGTGAGCTGTTGTTGATATTGCTGTTTCTTATTTGCTCATGTTTTTTTTTATTTTGGACAAATAGTTTTGTTGAGTCAGTTTGAAATATTCTAGGCCAAACCAAAGAGTAAGACTTAAGGCTAAAATCTACCTGAAGGCAAAAGTTGTGAATTAAATATGAGTAATACAGCTTATACACATTTGTAGAAGAATGAGGTATATGACTTTCAGGTAGAGACACTTAGACCCTAAGTGGAAGATGCTATCCATAAACAACTGGTGTGAATGTTCCTGTCTTAAATCATATTTATTGACAGAACAAATGACCTGGATCTTCCAGATGAGCAAGTTTATCTGCTTGCAAATTATGGCCCTATCATCTGTAATTTGGATTGCAGAGAGAGGCACTACCATGCCAAAAGGTACAGGCTGAAAATACCCTGTTGTCCAACTGAAGATTGCCACTGGCACCACACAAGGATGGAATAATTCTGCCAAGCCTTGTTAGGCTCTCAAGATGTGCATGCACTGGTGTTTCAGCTGGGTTTGGGAGAGGTCTAGTGAAGTGAATATCCCATTTCTTTCCATTTGCTGCGCTAGGGTTTGCATTGTGACGTAGTCTCATGGTATGTGAACAAGATGCCTTCAGGGTGAAACTAAGCTGGGAAATGAACTTCAAGACTCTGCCAAATACACTCCCACCTCACATGGTCATTTAATCCATGGGACCAGGCTAGAGGTAATCCAAAGCATTTTAAAAAACCCTTAAATAGTTAAACCAACAAACATTGAAATACGCACAGCACATGAGTTAGGTATTTTGCATCAGCGCTTTCTCTCTACAGATTTATCGATCCATGCTATTTGCTAATGTAGACATAGTTTAAGACTGACAACAGATTAATCAGCAGTCAGAACAGATAAGTCTGCTTCTCTTGTACTCATCTGAATAGCTACAATTTATGTGTCTTTAGAATAGGTGTAAGTGAAAACTCAGCCACTTGTTTTTGTGTTCCTCCGTCTGCCAATCTTCATCATACCATTTTGCCCAGGTTAAGTCTAAAATAGCTGGATTCCATCCAGACCACTTTCACTTTCAGAAATTAGGAAGAGAGAAAAGCATTTCTGTCAGGGACTGTTGAAAATTAATGTAAAAGAAATGTAATTTGTGTGTGCAAACTTCTAGTGCCACAAAAAGAATCCCTACCCCATGGTACTGTCCCAAAATGTGTTCAATAAACTTAATATTTTTAAAGAAATGCATAATTCAAATAAGGTGGGTTTTTTATTGTACTATCTATCTAGAGAAGAAAACTTGAGACAGACCCTGGAGTCTTACAAAGTCATCCAAGGGTAGCTACAGTTTAATCAATCATTATGGGCATTAGTACCTCATTTAGATGAATGGAATAATTTGTATTTGTAACTGAAGTTTCAGGCTGCTTGTAAACCAAGACTCACTTTACCATAACAGTGGTGTTCAGTTCACATTCTCTAATTTATTCTCAGACACTGAGATTCAGGAAAATATGTATGTATGTGTGTGCGTGCGTGTGCATTTGTATGTGCCTGTACCTGTATACATGTGTGCCCATGCAGAGATATTGATGCAATCACAAACCTTTTGCCCAGGTGTGAAGAACAGGAGGGAAGAGAGGGGGGAAGGAGTTTGTAGTAAATGTGCCTTAATGCAGATACTTCACTTTCATCCCTTTGTTTGTTAATATACAGTAGTTAGACATCACAATTACTAGTATCTAATCTTAACAAAGTTTCTGTCATAAAGTGACAAATACTTCTGACATAAAGTGAAAAGTACTTCTTGAACATAGAACTATGAAACTGCTATTAAATAAACAACAACAAAAAAGGAAAATAAAAAGGAAGTGTGTAGAATTCCCTTGGCTTCAGTTTTTGAAATTATATTTTCCTTTGCAATGCAAAATCTAGAGTTTCAGGGTTGTTTATTAAAAAAAAAAAAAAAAAGAGATTTAAGTAGTTTTAGTTTCAAGAATTGGCTTCAAATCATAAATCAAAAACTGCTTTGGTCAGTTTGGAAAAATAAACGGTAACTGTATGAGAAAACAACAAAACAAAACAAAACAAAACAAAACAAACAAACCGAACAACAAAACCACAACAGAGAATATGCATGAGAACAAGGTTCCACTAGTATATCAAAGTATGTGCCCATTTCATGTGACTGAATAAAAATATTAAATATATTATTAGCATATACTGTAATGCAAACCTTTGGAAAAAAGACTATAAATAAGTAGCATGAGATTTTATGTCACATCTATCACTGAAACTCTCAGACATTAACGGAGTTATATAGTAGTATACATTTTTAGTTTATGGGGTTTTGTTTTTTTTTTTCTTTCCATCTATAAGCTATGAATCTTACGTAATGCTAAATTCATGCCTGATTTGTTTGGGTTTGGGGTTTTGGGGGAACTTATTTTTCTGTTAGACTGTTCCATATATAACACTATTGAAATCAATATGAATATGAATACAAATGTACTTGTATTTAGGTATCATAGAAAAATCTATATTTATTCGTACCTCAGCTCAGTGTGAGTAGAGTGATCCCTGCTAACTGCATAATTTCATTTTCTTTCTCACAGTGCTGTCTGCTAGCAAGGCGGCTTGCAGAAATTCTGCATGGCAAGCCTCTTTCTCTGCTCTTGCATTTCAGGGATCAGTTGTATCCTCATGCAGTTACAGTAGCATATGTATTTATGTTCCTTGTACTCAGTATGCAGCAAGGTCTGCAACGGATGTGCCTGTCAGGAACAGCTGCCAGGAAGTCTTTGCTGAGAGGGTGGTGGTGCCTGAAGGACTTTCAGATACATAAGGGTCTGAAGGACCCTCAGATGTTTCGCACTAGCCAAAGTGCTGCAGTAGTTCTACTTTTTCTCCCTTCTTTTTGTTGCCTCTGTCTAAAGGACTAGTGACTTTTTGGCTCACTTAAGTCATCATATGCAAAATTCTGTCCATGCACCAAAAACCTATATTCCTTTTAGGTGTCCCCCCTTCAATCCTAGTTTCAAACATTAGGAGAATTCTGGTCTTAATTGCATTTTCAGAAAACTGAATTCAAAAAAGCAAAGTTACTGACTTCTGGTGATTGTATTGAGCCAATATCTTTTATAGTACAAAAGGTGATACAAAAGGTGCTACAAAACCCCCACTGGTAATTTAAGAACCAAAGCCTTTTCTGACTTCGTGTCATGAATTGAGCTGTGTGTGCTGTGGGTAGAATATTGCTGTTGCAGAGTACAAAGTTACCATTTCATCACAGTCTTTCACTACTCAGATTTCACTTATCTTTAAACAGAAGGTCGAAACTGGAGATATAAAACTATTATACATCATAAACTATTGCCAACACCGAAGATCATCCTCAAGCTTTTCACTGGATTTTATACTGACGTGAAGAAAATAAACTGTTCAAAAGTTGTGTAATTGATATTAAAAGGTTCTTCAAAATACACAAAAATTACACCTGAACTGAGATGAGTAAAACTACTGAGGGGGGCTGCTTTTTTTCCCCTGCATATCACTACAAGACTTCCTAAAATATTACACAAGTACTAATTTGTTTGCATTTCAGGTCTGTGATAATTTGTCAGTGAAGTGAGTTTCCGAAGCAAATGACAAATAGGAATAAATGAAAAGAGAAGAGTAAAAAAAAATTGAAGAGTCTCACAACATATCGTCTAGAGGCACAGCCAGAATTGCAATAAAGAAGAAAGTGCAAGAGACTCTGGAAAGGACAGACATTTATGAGCAAATCCCATAAGTCTTTCACACCAATAATCTGAAAGCCACTCCAATAAAATGTGATACCTATATAAGCCATGAGGCAGTCAGGAAAAAGTAATAATTGAACAGAAACATAACTTGCAGTAAAAATCAAAATAAGCAAATAGCATGAGTAAAGAAAAGAAAGATGTCTATACTAAACTCTCATACCTATTTAATGGAATACTTGCATTTCAAACTACTGTTTAAAAGCGTATAAAGCAAGATATATATGAAAATTTACAAACACCATTACTGGAAAAACAGCAATGGTAAAAATGTACTCTCATCAAATTTACTGGAAGAAACATGTAAAAATTTTACATGACAAATGTAATATTACATATATAATTAAGTTACATTATGTTACATTACGTTACCTGATGTGATATTATATTACATTATATATAATTATATTATTATATCATATAAAACTATAAATTATGTAATATGTTCTACTCCTATTCTATTCTATTCTATTCTATTCTATTCTATTTCCAGAATTATTACATCATATCTTAAATTCAAACATCTACTTTTCAGGGCATTAAAATAGAAGAAAGTACAGCTAACACTTTTAAATATGTTTTTAGTAAAATATGATATGACCAAAATGAAGTAAAAACAATTCAAATCTTACAACTCACTGGAACAAAGATAATACATATTACTGAGTTGTTTTCTGTGAATATTTCTTTGTGAAATAGTTTCTACAAAAATATCTTGAAACATTTGAAAGTTCTCAAATATTTTCAGGATAATGACTGACTTCTCATTTTTAAATATAGATAATAATAAAAAAATAATCGTGAAAATAAACCATTTTGAAACAGACTTTATAATGGACTCATCAAAATGTTTTCAGTTTTTGAATCTATAGAAACTACCAAAATTACTCTAACTCCATTTAGGATGGTATTTAATTTGTTCATCTTCCAAATTCTATTTCCTATCATATTTTCAAGTGGCAATTCTAGGTAGCAAACAGAATCTGTGATAATATCAGTCATCCTTGTTGCTTCTGTCAACATGAACTCACAAGCCAAATGGTTCCTATTTTAACTATAATTTCACTGATGGTCATAAGCATCACAAGTAGGTTACTAATTACGAATATAAAATATTTGTGTGCAATTTTGACCCCCGTGTGCTTATAGGAATGGAGACATTAAAAATTTTGAATCTGATGAAATACCAAAAAAACCCTCTTGTTCTACAGTAGTTATCTTACATTGCTTAGAGACTATATAGCAAAATATAAATCATCTATACTTAGAAGAAATTATATCTGCTATAAAGTTTTCTTTGCAGGGGAGGATAGGGGATGGTGGGGATCAGGAGAGACCATTTCAACATCTAGTTTGCCTTTAAATTGAACTTTTATGAAACTGGAGAACACAAATGGACTGAATGAGCAGTGACACTTCAGTGAACAATGATGTATCTCAATGTCGCAATATCAAAATACACAAAGGATCATCGAGCCACTCTTCCTGTGACAGTTCCTTTTCCCCTTCCATCAGTGCCTAAGAGAAGCAGATGACTGCCATAGATGCTACCTACAGTCACAGACCAAGACAGAAGCTATGAACTTCTGTGGGCTTTGCTGTAGTTGCTACATGAATTGAGTGTGAATGATTTGATTGACAACACAGATACTATGCATTCACTGCTACCTTTGATAAGTGAAAAAGCAGGTAAAGAAAGAACCAACCAAAAGCATAAAAATAATCAAGACAGAGGAATTGTCTTGGTTTATGAATAATTGTGGTTTGTAAACAAACAAACAAAAAAAAAAAACAACAACTTTTTGATATATCAGACATTCCAAGTGGATAAATATCTCCTAGATAACTCTGTGTGAACTGAAACTGAAAAGGCGTTCTGCCCTTCTTGAATTAAAATGCCAGGGGTAAAGAAGACAGAGAGCACTTCACAGATGCTAGTGTGCCTTAAGTGCTATTTTACAAACTTTTAATGGATTAGTTACCTTTTTAGAGGTTCAAAACACAATCGTGATATTGAAATACTTCTGTAAGCAATCACCAGCCTCCCAGTTGGTTAAATGAACAAAGGATGTATTCCCACATTTCTCAACAACACTCAGCAAGAACTCAGGACAAAAATATTTTCATATTTATGTCCAACAATCATGAGCTCATTGAAATTTGGGGGGACTAAAGGATGACTGATCTAAATACAAAATTTGCTTTAGGTAACAAGGTACTTTGCAGGGAGGTGTGACTTTTACAAAAGCAATTGAGGGAGGTTTGCAAAGAACTTTGATAAGGCACAACTGATGGCTGTACTCTGAGTACCTGGGTTACTCTAACTAAGATCGAGACCTAGAACCACAGTAGAATGAAACTAGAATATATTTCAATTATGATTTTTTTTTCCAATTATTCATACCTAGTAACCGGTTCCTTGCAAAAAATCCATCATTCACCAGAGCCTTGAAACTGATCACACAGCTCATAATCATGAGCTCCTTAGGTCTCATTCAGGGTTTGAAATAAACAGAAATATCTAATTTCTATATGGATTCTACCTTTTAAAGTAATTTTAAGGTAATATCATATCAAAACATGAACATTTTGAAATATTTTATAAGCAGACATTATTTAAGGTAGAATGAGTTTTCCATTGCTGAAATCCCAGTAGTATTTCCCCATTGATTTGCTGTGATTTGTAGACATCTGCATTACCCTGTCCTATACTAAGAAGGTGAAGGAACCGGTAAAATTTTAAGGGTAGCTAGTAAAAATTTCCTAATATGAAAGGATAGAAAAAAAAAAAAAAAAAAAAAAACAAAAAACAAAAAAAACCAACCCAAACAAACAGAAAAGATAAAAAGGGAAGGCAAGGCAAGGGGAGGTGAGGCAAGCTGAGGCAGGGCAAGACAGGAGGTGAGGGAAGGGAAGGGAAGGGAAGGGAAGGGAAGGGAAGGGAAGGGAAGGGAAGGGAAGGGAAGGGAAGGGAAGGGAAGGGAAGGGAAGGGAAGGGAAGGGAAGGGAAGGGAAGGGAAGGGAAGGGAAGGGAAGGGAAGGGAAGGGAAGGGAAGGGAAGGGAAGGGAAGGGAAGGGAAGGGAAGGGAAGGGAAGGGAAGGGAAGGGAAGGGAAGGGAAGGGGGGTGAGAGACTACTAATTACATGAAATGAGTAAGTTATTGAATGTTTTATTATGCCATGCAAAATTTTATTATGCATGTTTTTTGATAACATTATGTTTCTGCATAGGAAAAAACATATCTAAACCACAAAATTATACTGATTTTCTTCATAAATGCTTCCTTCTTTTAATAAAAATAAGTGGTTTTCATCATATTTTGAAGACTAAATCTCTCCCTTCATCCTACAAAGGGTTTGCACTATCTGATTCTTGCTTTACACTAGTAAAATATATGTGTCCTCAATCTCTGAGTACATATCTGCAGACCTACAAGTCTATTATTTTGAATCAAGTAGTTTGGGGACTGATTTAAATGATTAATTAATTGTAGAAATTTTTTTTTTTTTTTTTTTTTTAAGTACAGAAAGGTTAACATGACTGTGGCTAATAAATGGAAATTTGAATTCTGGAAACCTCAGCTGAGATGAAGAATGGTACTCTTCTCAGTTCAAAAATAACAAAGCCCTGCAGCTGCTCTGAGGCTGGTCTCAGGCTGTTGTATGCATCAAGTGCAGTAGGAACCAATAGGGCTTAAACTAGCATTGAATTTGTCCCACCAGTCTCTATTATTCAAGGGTCAATGGCTCATTAGTCTTTATTCTCCTGCTTTTATAAAAGCAGAAATAGTGAGCAATCTAGAAGAAAGTCACTGAAAGAAATATTAGCCATGGTACCAGTCCTTTTCAAAGATCTATTTTTATGTATCTGGATCAACAGTTGACTACGTTTCAAAGACAAGGGTATTCAAATGACCTATAAAACAGGTTCCGTGTCAAAGCATCTGACTGGGACAAGTAGATGAGTGCAAGATTTCCTCTTATTATTTCTTTACAGAAGAGAAAGTGAGAGGGGAAGGAAGATGTTCAAAAAATGAGGTTCAAAATAATTTTTTTAATTGTGAAGCAATTCCGTTTACTTCCCACTTGGGCAATCACACAAGTTTGTGTATAAAAATACTATTATTGGTATTACCACAATATTGTTTTACAGGTACATTTTAAGTTTCCAAACAGATTGTTCATGTTACATCTGTCCATAGCTATGATGTACATAAGCCACAGAGACAAGGCATGTCTCTAAAGGATTGTTTCCTGGTCATTCAGAAAGAAAAGAAAAAGAAACCAAAATCCGTCACAAGAAAACAAAGAAAAGAGATGACAAAAGGCCATGGGACTACACTTCACAGACCTTTAGGTAAGTGCTTGGAGAACACAAGTATATGCATTGAATTTAATGGAATCTGATGCTTTCAGCCTTAATATTATCAGTCTAATTGAACCTGCCAACTGAAAGTATTTTTATTGTTTTCCTAAGAAATTAAGAAACTTTGAGTTGTATTACTGCTATCAAACACCATGCACTTTAAACTGTCTTTTTCTTTATTCTTCAAATTATTCTTTTAAAGACTTGAGATATTAGCAGCTTTTGGCCCTTTTCTTTTTCTTTTCTTTTCTTTTCTTTTCTTTTCTTTTCTTTTCTTTTCTTTTCTTTTCTTTTCTTTTCTTTTCTTTTCTTTTCTTTTCTTTTCTTTTCTTTTCTTTTCTTTTCTTTTCTTTTCTTTTCTTTTCTTTTCTTTTCTTTTCTTTTCTTTTCTTTTCTTTTCTCTTCTCTTCTCTTCTCTTCTCTTCTCTTCTCTTCTCTTCTCTTCTCTTCTCTTCTCTTCTCTTCTCTTCTCTTCTCTTCTCTTCTCTTCTCTTCTCTTCTCTTCTCTTCTCCTCTCCTCTCCTCCTCTCCTCTCCTCTCCTCTCCTCTCCTCTCCTCTCCTCTCCTCTCCTCTCCTCTCCTCTCCTCTCCTCTCCTCTCCTCTCCTCTCCTCTCCTCTCCTCTCCTCTCCTCTCCTCTCCTCTCCTCTCCTCTCCTCTCCTCTCCTCTCCTCTCCTCTCCTCTCCTCTCCTCTCCTCTCCTCTCCTCTCCTCTCCTCTCCTCTCCTCTCCTCTCCTCTCTTCTTTTCTTTTCTTTTCTTTTCTTTTCTTTTCTTTTCTTTTCTTTTCTTTTCTTTTCTTTTCTTTTCTTTTCTTTTCTTTTCTTTTCTTTTCTTTTCTTTTCTTTTCTTTTCCCCTTTATTAAATGCTTTGCAATTTTTTATTTTATCCTGGGAAGAATCCAGTAGAGGTACAATTCCTGTGTTTTCCTTACCATTTAATCCTGAATAGTAAATCATGTACCACAAGCACCAAACTACCTATACTAATTGTGGTATTGGCTTTGTTGGGGATTCTAATAAGAGAAGAAACACATTTCCTCTTACATCTTTAGTTCCATATGATTTGTATCTTCATTCTAAGTAACTATAAATTCATATCTGTCTGTCTACCTGGATTTGGATCTGTATCAAGGTTCCTTTTTCTAGGCTTTGAATTACTGATTTCTTGTTACTATAAATTACTTTTAAAAAGGACTTTAATTTTGTCTTCTAATGACTTGTTATTAAAAAAAATAGTTACTTCACATCTCTTCACCCCTCAGAAGTGTGTCTCTTGACAAGAACAGTAAATGCAACTCTGATATTTACTAGTGGTAGTCAGGATTTGCTTCGTAGTAGGAAGAATTATTCTAAATTACTTTAGTAGACTTGTAAAGCTATTTTGCACATAAGCTTTAATTTAAAGCACAAATAAGCTTTAATTTAAAGCACAAACTCCCCTCTCTCTTGTCTCGTCAATACTGGCGTATCTGTAAGATGGGCTAAATTTCTTCACAACAAAGGCTGTTTGGTTGTTGGGGGAGGGGATGTTCCTGCCCCCAAAGACTAGATCACATTATTTCTTTTTTTACTCTTTACATTTTTGGCTGTGGAAAGCTCTTCCATGATTAGTAACTAGTAAAAAGTTGTGCCATTATTTTTTTACATTATTTCTTTCCCATGCACAATCAGAGGCTTATGTGTTTGCACTTTGCTTTACATTTTGCTTGTTAGCATGAAAGACACAAAACAGTGAGAATGCTGGAACAGAAAAATGGAAAATCCTCAGGAGTACTGGTATTGACATTTCAATGGCAAGTGCAAATTCTGCTCTCCTCTACCACTGATGGAATCTCACAAATCCAGTGCAGCAACATATAACACATTTCTGCCTTTAGTTTTTTTCTTTTATTTTTTCCTTGTGTAATATTTGTTTTGTTTGATTTTTTTGTTGTTTCTGTTTAGAAGTGAATCTGCTAAGCCAAGAATCATTGAACTTCAATATGCCATTGTTTTAAAGCTGTTTTTTTACAGTCTGACATCATTTCAGAACATCTCTGTACTTGCTGTGTAAATTTCTGAAGTGGGTAGATTTTTCCTTGTCTGTATTTAAAGACTAATTCCATTGAACTGAATATGTTTGAAGAGTTTGAAAATAAAATATGTGAATTTTAGGGGGGATAAAGATACAGATATTATCTTGTTGAGATCGTTTGTATTTGTATTTTGAGCAAACCTTGTGTATTTGGTACTTTTTCCAAGGAAATTCAGTAATGAGCAATTAATATCCTTATTAATACATTCCTCAGATTTCCATGCCATTTTGATCTAGGATTTTCAAAAGCAATCAAAAATGGCTTGCTTTATTAATGATTGAAAGAGATATTTGCAGGTTTGTTCATGACCTTGCCAAATTAGGTAAGTGCAATACCTACTTGTTATCATCCCAGAATTTCATCTTCATGCCAGCTTTCCCATATTTTTTAGAGCATAAGACTAAGATTTGATTCTTGACCTCATTAGGGCCAAAATGTAATCATTAGACTTCTGGATGTTTCATGACCCTGAAAAGTCTATGGGCTAAAAGAATTCTTCCTCTTTCTCTTCTCCTTTTCTAATAGAAGCACATCTATATTAATGAGGCTGTTGCATGGCAAAAGCAAAACAGATTTGCTGGTTCCCCATTATCTTCTCTTAAGCATTAAATGTATGAGATTTTGCTGCTATAACATCAGAAATTTAAAACTTATGTATTTCTTGGTTAACCTCCAGAAAGTCTTGGTTTATGTTGGTACAGTTTGGGAAGTCATGACTAGCATTCTCATATGTTTTTCTCAAACTTTTTACCATGGCTGGGGATATCTTTTCTAGACCCGGTACCTGCAGCTGAGATATTAGCACACTTCTCTTTATATTCTTCATGTATGTGTTATTAAGACTGTGTGGTTAAATATAAACTTTTTGCAAGTGCTAGATTCATTTAATAAGTTTATTTAAAATGAAATAATAATAAAGAGGTGTGCAGGTTTAACCCCTGCCGGGATCGGAGAGCACGTTGCCGTTGCCCCTCCCCCACCCGCGGCCGGTCGGGCTGGAAGTTAGGCACAGACCCGGGCTAAAGTAACAAGGAATTTAATACAACAGAGTGATAGAACAATCTGAACAACAGTAGCAATGATAATAACAATAAGCAGCAATAACAGTGAACAAGACAAAAGATATACAGAGAAATACCGCAAAATGGTCAAGGAGCAAGCCCACCGCGTGTATGGCAGCCCCCCAAAACCAGAAGCGAAAGTAAAAAGGCTCCGTCCCTGGACCTGACGTCAGCATGGTATGAATAACCCGGCTGGAGATCCCTTCCCCCGCTGTCTCTGCTGGGGAAAAACTTGACTCTATCCTAGCTGAACCAGAACAAGAGGAAAGTCAGAAAAGCAAATACAATGAGCCTGTTATCCAAACCATGTAAGAAAATGGAGAGCAGAGAGAGATTGTGGGAAAGCAATGGGAGAAAGTGGGGTTTCTTTGAAATTTTTCAATACACTGTCTACAAACTAAGATTTTAACAAGTACGCTTCATTGAAAAGAATCCATGCGTGTACCAGCATATACAATATGCTTACTGCTGTAGTGATCATTAAATGCACTCCCAAGTGTAACTTTTAATTGATGATGCTAAAAACAAGACCATATTGTTTGTAAATACATACAAATCAACTATGTTTAGTGATTCTGTGTGTTATTATCAGCAAACCAGGTATTTGCAATCAAAATTAAACTAAGGAGAAATAACTAGTGAGTGCTGTCCTGCTTATTCAAGGAGTGTATTCCACAGGAACTGAACGTATATAGTCAGCCTGAAGGGTGGTATATCCTCAAAGGGGCTATATGTTGTGTAAACACTGCTTTCTTTAGCGTCTGTGACATAGGTACCACAGAAGAATAAATATCGGGTTGATGAGATGTACAAAAAATGCTTATTTTTTATGATGCTTTTATTCAACTGACTTTTAATTTCTGAAGGATAATGGCTGATATTAATTATGAAGAGAAAGCTATGTTCCTTTTTCAGTTAGGATGTGTTTGATATACATTTCACTGGAAGCATTATCAAATGCCAAGTTGCATATTTTTTAGTCAAGATGTAGCTCTTGCCTAAAAGAGAAACTTTAGAATAGAATTGCAGGAGAGCTGAGCACACACACAAACAGTGTGATCAAGCAATGCCCGTTTATTACAACTAAGAAAGCACTTTTATCATGTTCTCCCGCACACATGAGTAACATGCAGTACAAGCCCTCAAGATTGGACAGTTAACTAGCCCGCGCTTTAAACCTTCTTATGATTGGATAAAAGGTGCCACATCAGCCTTGCCAGGCTTCCTGCCTTGTGTAACTTCCTCTTCCGTCCCAACCCCTTCCGGGGGTTGTTTGTCTCATCGAGTTTCTCCCCCCTCAGTCAGGGTCACATCCTTATCGCATTCTTGCTCAGGCTGAGGCTCTTATCAGTCTTGTTCTCACACAGGATTGCTCACATGGCCATTCTCTCGCAGAAAGCCCTCTAGAATCCCAACATAGAATCAATAACACTTTACTTTTCAATTTTTGAATAAATTTTGATAAATATCTATTGACACTGGTGGAAAATACATTTCCAGGTTTTATTTCATTGTCAACACATTGTTTATGTAAATATCATTGTGTAGACTACTGTGGATTTACTCCTGCCTTATTAGAGTGTGTGTAATATGAGAATCAGCTCTAACAATTCTAGTATACAGGTGTAATTTCTCCTTCAATTTTTCTTTCCAAATAAAGGGCAAGTGAGATTTAATTTCACGTGTGAGAACATTTCAAATAGCCAAATAGCAATGAATAGGCAACAGTGAAAGAATTACCTTTTAAATTATAGTAACGGGATGGAAAAGTGACCTTGTAAAATGTCATCTACTTGTTCCACATTATTTATTTCTCATCAGAGATTTTGTACCAGAATGTTTCCACTCAGAAGGCAAACAAGATTTGTGTTAGAGCAAGATCAATCTGCTCTGCCTTAAAAACTCATGGAATACAATACTAGAGAAAGAACTATAGTGATTGTTGTTTTTGTGGTTGTTTCTAATCAAAAGCTGAGTAAATATAACAGTGATTATTGTCTATTGTAAGTAGTCTTTATATTTTAACATTTTGTATTTGAGGTGCAAAGAGGATATGCAAAAAAGAGACTTGTGTGTTAAACACGAGATGTTCTACTGCATCTAGCCTAAAGACTACTTTTAGACCAAATTCATGAGTGACAATAGCAAGTGTTTCAGTTAAGCTAGTGTCTTCAAGAATACTCAGTTATTTTTATGTGCCAGGCTCATAGGTTTATTTCCATATAACACCTATTTTGAAATTATTTCAGGAACTGTCACAAAACCTCATAACATTATGAAAAAATATCAGCATGGCATCTCCATCACAGCATCTCCATGACAGATCAGAGTGAATAACTCTTAATATAACTGCTAACACAGTTTATATAGAGCTTATGGTAAAGTAGTGGTACTTGGTGAGTTCTTCATGGGCAGAAAAGTGTCTCACTGAGGATTACATTACTGTTTGGAAAACACAGCTGAGCATCCTAGGGTATTCCTGTACTTTCAGAACAATATTCTGTTGCTACTTTTGTACAACTTTTTATAGGGTGAATTAATATATTTTGTAGTATTGTCAACATGCTAATAGCTTCCATCATTGTATTTTATCTTTCAGACTCAACTTTTGAAGAATATATATATATATATATTTCAATACTTAAAAGGCAATTACTAATATCCAAGGCATGTATCAACAATAATTTTTCTTTTCCTTTTTTTTTTTTTTTTTTCTCTCCAGCTGTGTGTGGTAATGGGACAACCATTTCTGATCACTGGGATGTCAGCTTTGACAACAGTAACCAAGAATATCCACTTACCAGCCTAATATGTTTATAGGCACAGCTATAAAGATGATAGTTTGAGACCCAAGAAACCTTCATAACATAGTTTCTTTTTTTCTCAGAACAGCTGATCTGTGCAAATAAAGAGCCATTCTGACATACTTTTTCTGGCAAAGAGGTAGTTCAGGCATCACTGGACAGAACCATGGGTCTCAATGCAAGTAGATTCTAAAGAAATTTTTTTCCAAACGGCACTACTCTCTGTCACTCTCAACTATGAAGGTTGAAAGCATATTGTATCAGACTGCTTCTTTGCCACAGAAACTGCAGATAGTTGCATTTTGTAATCACAGCTTCCCTTGAGCAATTTGCTTAACTGGCAACAAGCTTCTGATCATGACATTAGAGAATTCAAGGTTTGTTCTTGGGCTAAGCAGAAAGGTGTAGATGTTAAAGATCTGGGTTTTTTCTTTTTAATACAGATGCTCCTTTTCAATCAAATAGTACTTGACTTCAGAATGACTGTAGTGATCCTTCAAGAACAAAAGCACTGCCAAATAGTCTCAAGCATACAGGACCCTAAATCATGTTGTATGGGAGCAACATAAGGCAATACAAATATCAGCTTTAGGTGGTCTTGTCAGGCTCCTTTTTTATGTTTGGAAATAGCTCAATTTTTTTTATACTTTGTACTTTTACCTGAAACTTTCCTCTGTCTTATGATTTTTATTTTTCTTATTTTTTTTTTTTTTTACAATAAAATGGAAGGCGTCCGTATCATCAAGAAAACTCAACAGGCCAAGAAAAAGCCAAGGAGCCCATTTACAATCTATGACATATCACCGCATATTTCACAAAGACTACCTGAATGGCAAGCACACATCAATTGCTTACATTTGCAGCAAAACCCCAATTCCCTTTTAAAATGTAACACACAGGCAACATGCTGAGAAATCAGTATATACACCAGTGGGGAAAACAGTATGTGAAGTTTTATTTCAGCCTTTGATTTAATGTGAGCTTTTGACCCGTACCAATGAGCCATGTATCTTAATATATTTCTCTTTGTTGCCTTCTTTGAGATGTCAAAGCTCTTCACAGTTATTGAATGTAGAAAAGACGAATAGATATATTCTAAGTGTATGTTCCAAATCTGTATCTATAAGGGAAGAACAAACTGGGACGTTTGACATAAATGCAGTTTTCAAATTACTCTGGTTTCAATTAAAATCTTTCTCATTAATACAACAATAAACAATTCTGGTACATTCCCTGCACCTCTCTAAAGAAAAAGAGGGGACACACACACATGTATTTTAAGATTATTTTTTTTTTCTGGCTGTATAGTTGAGTGCATATTAGGAAATATAATTAAGGAAAAAATTATTTCCACATAGCTGGAATTAAAATTCTTTTTGACAGGAAATATCCAGAAATAGAAGGATCTCATTATCATGGAAAATGCATTAGAATTCTGAAAAACACACGTTACAAATTTGGACAGCCATATAAGAGTGCTGGTTTGGTGTTATTTTTTGTTCTACTGTAAATGAAGATAGTTCTTCTACTGGGGAGAGATGCAGTTTAGGCAAGGTTGACACAGCCTGGTCTGATGGCAGTCTAAGTTTTTCTTGCCTTGACTGTTTTGGCTGAACCAGTGTAAGAGCGACCAAGTGCATAGTTAATCTGACAGGTCTGGGGAGACAGGACCACCTATTATGGGATTGAATTTATACTGAAGGATGGACTGTGATGAGATGATTGTGACAGTATGCTTTTTCACTTGGCTTAATTACAGCAAAGACAATATGTCAGGCTACAGAATAAATTATATATACACCATAGCTGCTGAAAGTTTCCTCCCTTATTAGCAACATAAAAGTCCTTTAAAACAGTGTCATAATTTTGTTTAAAGTCCTACAAAATGTGGATGCTCTCTGTGGCTTTTCCAGCAGATTGCTGACCTCTTCTCTGTCCTCCTTACATACACAGGTATGTGTGTGTGAGAGAAAATGAAGACATAAATGAAAGGAAGAGGAAAAATTCACATTCCAGAAATTACTGGATTTTTTTTTCTGTACATTGGTATAGTCTGTGAAATAGATGTATTGAATTAAAGGTGTAAGGTTTTTTTGGTTGTTTTTTACTAATGGGTGTAACAGAGATTTATCGCTCAGTTTAAAATTTGAAGGCTGAGGCTCTGGAACAATGGACATCCATTTGTTCCTCCCTTGCTGGTTCTTTAAATCTTTTCTTCAGAAAAGAGCATAAGCAGGAGCTGCAAAGTGCTTATTCTGGTGTTTTGTATTAGGCTGAATTTCACCACAGGAGATTTTTATCAGTACAACAAAATAAGGGAGAAAGATAAAAGATGTTTCGGAGGAGAGGGGAAGAACCTTACCTAGTCACTATTAGTCTACAGTCATGTTGTCATATGCCAGATTTAAAAAAAAAAAAATAAAATAAACCTACCTTAATAGAATTTTAAAGTAAGTAGGAGGCAATTTGTCAGATTTTTTTTTTTTTTTTACAAAAAAGAGTTATCGTCCTGACTGAAATCAGCAAACTACAAGTTAGTATGTTAAATTCCAGGAGTTTGTTTTGGTTTTAATCAATCCATGTTAGATAATGGCCTCATTGTATTAGATTATTTGGTTAAATATCTACTATCTGCCAACCCAGGCCCTTTTTGTAATGAGGCTTCCAGATGCAGGTACTTTTTCACGGACAATTCATTGCTTCCTATTGCCAACAGGAGAGGGTCCTTTTTAACCTTGTCTCCTAAGCTAAGTCCTGCATCCTTTCTCCCTCCTGCTCTGGTGCTCATTAAACCCTTCTGGTCCAATTCAGTTCAGCAAGCCAATAAAAGTGGTATTTTATTTTCCTCCTCAGTTTATTACCAGAACTGGTGCAAGGTGCAAATGTTTCCGAATATGTGCTGGGAAGAAAGGAGAGCTAAGAGAGCAGGAGAGCCCCTTATCAGTAGCAATTATATTGGCTCAACCTTTCTCATGGAAACACATCCACAAACAGAGAAACAACTCCCCTCCCACTTTTGTAAGTATGGACACGTTGCATCACATCACACTCATCATACTTAACAACAATGTGTATCCTATAAAAAAGTAAGGGACATTTTGGACCTGCACTAATCAAAGGCAAATCATGCATTCAGGCATTTTATTCCTACAAATCATTAGTGGTTTTGTTATTCATTATGACAGACACCGACTCTTCTTGAAGTGTGAATGGCAGTAGATTATCTAACCCACAAAAAGCTTCATGTGAAACACAGAACCATTAGCATCAGCTTCTCTTCCAAGAGTCAGAAGGAATGAGGAAAAAGAACTGAAGATTTGCCACATAAGCAGCACTTTTCCCACAGCTGGGTATTCAACCTCCACGAGTGCAAACTTAAAATCGGTAGAACTAAATGGTAAACCATGCACAAACTCCAGTGTCAAGGCAACATGTTGGAACAAGAAAAAAGTGTAAGTGGGCTATTTTACTTTAAAATATATTTGCAGTAACAGCATTGTCAAACTTCTAGGAGAGATAATGGAAACTGCTGAGGAGTCAAAAATACAAAATAATGTGGGAGATTAACTGCCAAGAATTGTCTTGATATCACATGGGAAGACAAAACTACAGGTTGGGATTTGCAGATTTACCTTTTTGAAGAAGGTAGATTAAATAAGATGTTTTATTTAATCCTTCATATCCAGTTTTAGAAACTGCACTATGTAATTTCAAAATTCCTGATTCCTTTTCCTCCCATACTAGAACTGTGAGCAGAAAACAGATGGAACAAGATACCATTGTAGCACAACTCTGCTAAACTCTAGGAATTGTGACTTCATATCTTCTGGGTAGGAATCCAGACCAAATTGAGAAGGAAAGGTTATAGTTAGTCATCTCTCATGTCAGCCCTCCAGAAAAGAAACCATCCCATGCTACTGTTGCCCTCTGAGTTATTAGTGGGACCTACATAGGTCATCAATCTTGGGGTAGGAAGAAGGAATAAGATAAAAACAAAGGGACACCTATCCCAAAATGGAATTTGTCAAGCAGTTGTGCTACTGTCTAGCAGGGGGGGGAAGAAAGGCTGCTGTGTGTGGAAAAGAAAGGAGATTATTTCACTCAGATTTAGGGATAATACTGGGCAAAGAAAACCTTTTTTGCCATCCTGGTCCGAAGAATCATTCCCTTACTATCTCAGGTGAACATTTTCCTGCTTTTCCTAGGCTGCTCCTGCACTTTGCAGTTGACAGTGTTACCATGTTTCAATAAGAGAAGGAATGAAAGAAGGGAATAGAGACTGCTGTGAGGTGAGAGTGGGGATGTGGTTACACCCAGGTATGTTGTTCATCCCAAACTCCACAAAGCTCTCTGTAGTGCTGGGAGGAGATGAATGTGAATTATATTTTACTGTTTTTTTCTAAAAGACAGCAGGCAAATAGAGAAACAAAAGAATGTCTTGGTGTGCATGTTGACTATGTATATTTTATCATTTTTTTTCCTTTATAATAATACCTTTAGGATTTAGCTGAAATGTGAGAGATAAGCATCTTATTGTTTTGAATACTTTAAAAACATACAGCAAAAGATTGTGCTTTCTTCACAGAGCTATGAATTTAAATAGAGAGGATGTACAAAGGAAATACAATTTCTATTTTAAAGGCAGGACTTGAGACATGGTGAATTAATTTGCTCCTGGTCACTCAAAAAGTCAGTGGCAGGTCTTAGAAAGGAAATTATCTCTCAGGTTCTAGTTCCCTCTTAAGAAGAGTATTTATTCATTTATTTATTTATTTAAAGCTGTATTAAAAGATAACTATTATTAGTAAGGTGCAATATAAGGAAAGGTTTGGGAGGTGACCTGGGTAGATTAATATTAATGGCTTTGCTGAAGAACCAAATTGCCAAGAGTGTCAGAATGCTTATTATTATAGAAATATTATTAAGTCTTTCTTTTTAAACTTTAGCTATTATTAAAAACTTGAATACAGGGAACTTTGCTAATGTAGAAGGACAGATGCATGCCAGCTGAAATCTGCTTCCATTAACTACCAGCCACATGCCGGTATCTCCTTGTTCATCAGAATGACATCACAGAGGTGCGAAGTGAACAAGTTCAATCACTTGCACATCATTAGTTCAGTAATAGTTTTCTTTAAAGTTGCCTTTAAGAAGCACTTAATTTAATGTCATATCAATGTGTCCTTGATCACATGAAAAACTGGGTTTCTTGCATACAGTGCACCAAACAAAAGGTAGTCCAGATTTCACATTTAAAAATAAGTGTGACAGCAGTAATCATTATCTTGTCCACATTGATCTGTGTGCTGGCAAAGACTTCCTATTAAGTCCTGAAGAGAGGGTGGCAGCTTCTATGACTATGAAGCTCCCTGAGAGTGGGGCAAGGAAGTAAGCTAAAAACTTGTTTTAAAAAAATTAAATGGTCTCTCAAAGCCTTATAGGGTTTTGTTGCTTGCTCAGGAGAGAAAGCATTATGCTAGAGATTTGTGCACATCCTCATACTGCAGAGAGATGACGACAGCATAGAAACGGAGGCCATAAAGAACTCAAAACATTACTGATCCAATTATTAATATTTTTATCTTCAGACCAGATTTGAGCTATATATCTGCACAGTACAACAGTAATGAAATGCAGCCTCCTCTGGGATAGAAGCTCTTAGTTAGCTGATGGGCACAGCATGCTGCCAGAAAGAAAGGGGAGAGAAAATGTAGTTTTAGTACATCATAGCAAGCCCCTGCTGCTGAGGAAAGTGCAATGGCATCTTTAGGAGCCAAGCCACTCTCAAAGTAGGGTAAATTAGGAGTAACTATCAGAAATTCAATGGAATAGTGGTAGTGGTGAGAGAAAATAATCAGGCAACTACGTCCATCAAGAGTGGAGAAGGTCTCCTTTTCTGCCCATTGTCATTGCCTACTCTCAGTTTTCATCTGCTAACAGCAAAAAAGTCCTTTCCAGACTGCAAGGTTACTGTATGTCTACACCAAACAATGGAACACAATGCAAAGATGCTTAATCCAAGTAAAGATCAAATTTACTAAATACCCACACAATACAATGCAAACTTGTTAGTTTGGATCTGGAAGAAACATAATCATGCTGAATCAGTGCTGTGAACAAGTTAATAATCAGCGAGCCTGGGAGAGGCTTATTAGTTTGATTGCAGCACATGCTTACCTACTTTACTCCACCTGGACTCAAGCTGGTTCAGATTTACCTGTTGTATGTGTCTTAGTATCATTTTTCGTTTCCTCTTGGTTTCAGCATTGCAATAGGGAGACTAAACTTGCACCTGCCTGAATTAATCTGTTTGTGACTAAATATGTCTTTAAACAGTACTCCCTGTATTCACTGTCAAAGCTAGTGCCAACTACTGCTATGAAATGAAGTGAGAGCACCAGGATTTTCTAATCCAATTATGAAACTAGTGGACTCTGGACCTGGTGAGAAAAAAACACTCATGTTCAGTTTGAGAAAAAAAAAAAACACCAAAACTTGGAAACCTAATTCCTTGATAGGCCTACATTTATTTAAAAAAAAAAAAATACAATGGCACAAAACCCAAAATAGTTTTTGGATAGATTTTTTATAAATGATAATGAAAGGAAATGGCCAGTTCAGCCATTCTAAGGTATGATTTTTGCTTTGATTTTTCCGTTGTTGAATATATATAGGCGTAAGAGAGCAAACAGTAAATTTATGCATGTTTCCCATTAAACATGAGAATCATTAGAGAGCTAACTAGCAACTCTCTAAGTCTCTTGAGTGGCAACATTTTGTTCAAATTCAAGTGAAATGATATGAATTGGAGGGAGCTGGTTAAAGAATGTACAAAGTTTCTTTGTCTGTGAAATTTTTTCTTGATAACCTGCTAGGATTGTATAGCTTCAAAATATAAAAATCTTCATTATATTACCTAGCATGGATGAGATATTTTTGTTAGTAAGTGGGTCTTAGTTACTAGATGCTGCAATGGCTTCAGTACTCTACTAATAACTAAAATGAAAATGTCTTCTTTGTTGATTTTGTTATGGGGTGCCAAATCCCATAGCCCATTCCAGGTGAGGCTGCAACTGCTCCCTGTATGCTGATCCAACCAGTAGCAAGGCTGAGGATGTATTCCCAATGGGAACATATACAAACTCACCTATACAAACACATATATACATACATATATGGATGTCCACTGTGGTCTTCACAGACAGACACACTCAGCCCTCACAGAAACACAACCAGCACCAGTGGCCTCATCCTGTTTCTCTCTCTGCTGATCAGGAAGAAAGTCCATTAGTGGGAAATATACACATATGTCATATACATATATGCAGTGTGGATCCCTCCAGCAGCTGGGCTTAGACATTCAGCCCTCCCATGAGCTACCCCGGGATCCGAATCTCCCCAGTTGCTCGGATAGATAAATAAGCCCTTGGGGCCACAGTCCCACTCACAGGCACACACAGACACACCCCCCCAACAGATTTCCCCAGTAGCTGGTCCTTCATCTGTTGCCTCAACCCTAGAGAGGGGGAGAGGTGCACACGCATGTGCACACACACACAGGTCTCACACCTAGAGAGCCTCAGACCCCACAGTCTCTCCAGGGATTCCTCAAGTCCCCCAATATCCAGCTCCTCCTATGCTCTTGCTCTTAGAGACACCCTTGGCCCCCATACAGAATGTCAGAATTATAAAATGGTTGGCGCTGAAAGGGAGCTCTGGAGGTCATCTGGTCCAACTCTCCTGCTTAAGCAGGACCATCTAGAGCTGGTTGCTCAGGACCATGTCCAGATGGCTTCTGAATATCTTCAAGGATGGACACACCACAGCCTGTGTGGGCAACCTGTGTCAGTGCTAAATCACCTTCACAGTGAAGAAGAGTTTCCTGATATTCAGATGTCAACTCCTGTGTTTCAGTTTGTGCTTGTTATTAGGCACCACTGAAAAGAGCCTTGCTCCATCCTCTTTGACCCTCCCTTCAGGTATTTATATTTATTGATATGTTTCCCATGAGCCTTCTGCAGGCTGAGCATTACCAGCTCTCAGCTTTTCCTCACAGGAGAGATGCTTCAGTCCCTTCACCATCTTTGTGGTTCTTCACTGGACTCTCTCCATCTATGTCCCATACTGGGGAGCTCTAAACCGGACAGAGCACTCCAGGTGTGGCCTCACCGTTGTTGAGCAGAGTGCAAGGATCCCCTGCCTTGCCCTGCTGACAATACTTTTCCTAATGCAGCTTAGGAAGCCATTTCCCTTCTTTGCTGCAAGGGCACATTTCCGGCTTATGATAAACTTAGTGTTTACCAGTGGCCTCCCAGGCCACCTCTTCAGCTACCCACCAGCAGGTCCAGCTGGATCTTTATCAGCAGTCACATGCACATGTGCACACCCACACTCACTCCCAGTGCTGACACCACAGATGCACAGGCTTCTTGGCCCACTGACTCCCGGCTCCACTTCAGTTTCTGATATGCACACCCCCATTCATTCCCATAAACACAGATAGAGTCCCTTACCCAGGAAGAGTTAGAATAGCATATTTATAAGAGGGTAGGACAAACTGCATTGATCAGGTTTAGGGCATGGTCAGTAGGCTTTACTGACCCGTTTAAAGCTGTTTACATGTGACTGGTCCCTTGCCTCCTGTAGTGCTTGATCCTGAATAATAGGCCCTGAAACAAAGCTGACCTCTAGATGAACCTCACGACCAAACGCTATCCATTATTAATATATGCTAATTACTAAAATCTGTATTACCATTAGTGTTTATTAATTAGTGTCTGATCATTAACGAAATAGATATGCTCACTAGTGAAAGATGTAGCTTAGACAAAATGTAATCAGTAGTGAGGATGAAATGTTGTGAGAATGTGTATCGCCTTCCCTTGTTCAGCCTTGTTCAGGTCTGAGAACCCAAGTGTTTGCCCTTGTTAGAAACTCCCTTGGTTCTCCCCTGAGCCCTGGCCAGGCTTTGGGTGGAATCCAACAGGAGAATGAAACCAGATGTTTCCGCACAAAGAAAAGTGCAAACCGTTCTGCCTTGTTGATTTTTGGTATATAAGGCTGGACCCGCTCACAGCGGCTTTGGACACCTCACCTACGAGTGGACGCATCCCGTAGGGTTTCCCACTTGCCGGGACAGGCTCTGCAAACCCTCGCTGTAACCGGGGCTGCCCAGCCACTGCGGGTCTGGGTGGTGGTAACGTATGCAAGTGGTGATGGATCTTAATCACTGTTCTACCCGTCGTATAGCAATGACTAGGTGCATTACCTTGCTTGTTCCTATTTTCTATAATTAACTGTATGTAGTAATAATTAAGTGTACTATTCTGTATTTTTCTTATTGCTTATTTTCTGTATTACTTGGTTATATCCTTTATTTCTTAACAGGAAAATAAGCCTACTCTTTTCACTCTGGTGTCTGAATTTAATTGGCATCCTTAATCAGCAGAATATATCCCTCTATTTTTTCATAATTGTTCAGCCCCCAATCACTTTGATCCCTCCTTTTCTCCACCTTTGGCTCCTCCTATAAACACCCCATAATAAATTGTGTAATACCCAAATAGTCTTCCCCTGCATCCCATAATGTGGCCTGCACCCTTAGACAGCAATCCCGCTTCCGTTGGCAGTATGCTCCATGATTGACTCATGGTGATGAGTTTCCATACACCATGACTGAGGCTCTTCTGTAACTGCCCTGGGAGAGGCCTGCAGTTTTTGATTTGGGTTTCTGCCTTCATTTGTGCCTCTGTATTCCTCTGATCTTGTGGAAATAAGTCTTTGATGGACTGCTGGCTCCTGGGATGAGCCTGGAACCAGCCAGGGCAGGGTATTATTTGGACTCCCCCCGCTACTGTTGTCTTCCTGTGCTCCCCTGTGGGTATGCAGATGAGATGTTGATCACATAATCTGTCCAGCTTGAACCCCGACTTTCCATCTCCAGATAACATGCCTTAAACAGAGTGTATTAGCAGTTCCAGAATGGATTTTTTTTACCTCTTTCTGAAAATGTCATATAAATGTTATACAAAATTTTCCAAATATTAATTGAATGAGCCAGAGAGACTAAACTGCATAGTAAGTGACTGGTCACCTCAGAGTCCTGAGTTCTAGTTCCTCCTGCAGTTAATGTTTGGGATGCCTTCTGAGGGAGGACAGGCTGGCATTTGAAGATGATCAGGGGGCTGGAGCACCTCCCCTATGAGTACAGGCTGAGAGAGTTGGGGATTTTCAGCCTGGAGAAGACTTGGGAGACTTTATAGGAGCCTTCCAGTACTTAAAGGGGGCCTACAGGAAAGATGGGGAGAGACTCTGTATCAGGGAGTGTAGTGATAGGATGAGGAGTAATGATGTCAAACTGAAAGAGGTTAGATTCAGGTTAGATATAAGTAAGAAATTCTTTACTGTGAGGCTGGTGAGACACTGGCACAGGTTACCCAGAGAAGCTGTGGCTGCCCCCTCCCTGGCAGTGCTCAATGCCAGGTTGGACGGGGCTTTGAGCAACCTGGGCTAGTGGAAGGTGTCCCTGCCCATGGCAGGGGGTTGGAACTAGATGATCTTTAAGGTCCTTCTCAAACCAAACAATTCTATGATTCTGTGATCATTCTATGATTCAAGTCTGTGACTCAAAGAACAGGCATGGGACTAGTGCCTGTGAGACTGCTTCTTGCTCCAATCTCTTATTCAGGGTGTATCATGTGGTTTCCAGTCACTTCATCTTCTGGTTCAGCCTCTGGACATGACAGAAGTGGGAAAAAAAATATACTTGTTTAAGATACCTTCTGGTGTTTAACAATACAGTATCCTATAATAATATATATGATTGCATGTATGCCTAGACACAGAAATCCAGATGCCACTTCACCACTGAAGATTTGTACCCTCAGGGAATGCTGAGGCATTTTAGGCAGGTGGACCTTTTAGATTTTTTTTTTTTTTTTTTTTTTTTTAAGGAAGCGCTGCTCTTTTGTTTGGGTTTTTGTTTGTTTGTTTGTTTGTTTTAATCATTCCAGCTACTCTTTGAAGATTTTTTTCAGCAATTTGGATTTTTTTACATTACTGGACAAAATTATCTGTTGTTATTTCTGGCAGGATTAAAACAAACATCTAGAATATCAGCAGAACTCTTAAGAATAAAAGAAAAAGGAAAATATGGGATTGCTTTCCCTTAAATAAGAAAATTTAAATAATTCAAGGTAGATGGAAAGATGACATTTTACAACAAACTCTGACTACTTGTCCATCATTCTATTGTAGAAGGAAACAATGGGAGATATATAACACTTCAAAGCCTCAGCCTCAGTGAAGCATTTTTTGCTTTACTGAATTCAGTGCACTTTTGCAGTGTTTACAGCCACTGAGTTTCTGATCAGTAGTTATGAATTTTTTAATGAGATTTTTCTCTGGACAAAATTGATTTATGAAACATGAAAACAGAAAAAGATCATTTAACAAAACTCATGTTTTGCTTATGTCTTAGAGAAATTATCAAACCATTATATTTTTACATTTCAGAATAAGAAATTATTTTACCAGAGCACAGCATCTTGAGAACTTTTAGCTAATTATTGTAGAATGAAAAAGTATTGAGATGAAATGTTTGGAAGATCTAAAAGTTGCTTGAATGATCTATTAATTTTTCTAGATTGTTTATATTTTGACTTGTTGAACAATTTGAATCTCAAAAGAATTCTCAAACATGGAAAACACACTTTATGCTCAGCTATTGATTAATGGCAATCCTGGAAGGAACATAGGACATTAAAAGCAAAACATGGGAGAGTTAGAATGTAATTTTTTTCAGTTCTTATGAATTCATAAATAGAGATATATATCAAATTAGTCAGCCAAAGTCAACAGAAACATTCTAATTAACTTTTTTTTGGATCAGATCCTAGATCTTTAGAAGATGATGTTGATAGAATACGCCTAAAATGGCAAAACTTTATCTTGTGAAGCTTCACGTTATTTGTGAGGACAAGAAACATGTTTTTTTCAGATTTTGATTAAGTTTTTTGAAGAGATTCCAAACCCAAATGTGATATATTAAAAGACAATGCATTTTTTAAAATACCAGTGAATACAGGCTTCATAAAGATTAACGAAATGCTTCTGTTCTTGGAGACCAAATCTTGAATATTATAATTCGACAAAGTTTAAAAATGTTTTTGAAAGTTCATAAATTTCTCAATGGAACTATGGTGTTTATCATACTTGTAGCCCATAAATGAATCTTTTTTAGGGGGGAAATGCAATGTGAGTTCTCTTTTCAAATGTGATATGTTTCCAATTTTCACTTGTCATATATATATATATATATATATATTTCTCTTTAAAGTAGATATGAATTAAAATATCATACCTTGTGTTAAATTATCCCAAAGCAATAATGATTTGCTTCAAAAATTAACCCAATCCCTCTCTCCTTCACTTCTCCACAAATTCCTAATAATCCTGTTACGTTGCTCCAGTACTTGAAAGAGTGTGAAATTTCATATGTTGAGTCTGAAATCAGATGTTTTAGCTTAGCCTTATTCTGAGGTTTATTTGATGGCCTTAGATAGTGTAATTACTTATACACCAACATGTGCATCATAGAAATCACATATGTTAGCCCCTTGTAGGCTGGTATATGCCCAGCCAGAGCACGCAATTCTAAACCTACTTTAAAATGCAAATTCTATTAAATGAAGATAAAATATGTGCTCTAACAATTTCACATTAAATGGCATTTTGTTACTCATTTGAACTTCTCAAAAAATTTCAAAATAGTCAAGGAAAAGGTATATTTCAATCACTAAACATGCTAGTATAGAGCTCTTATTAAACAAGTCTTGTCTCTATAGGCAAAGAGGATTTCATTTTCTGCTAGCATATGAGAACAACAACAACAATAACACAAAAGAATCATAGAGTCATAAAATCATAGAATCATAGAATGGTTTGGGTTGGAAGGAACCTTTAAAGGCCTCCTAGTCCAATCTTCCTGTAATGCACAGGGACATATTCACCTATGCCAGGTTGCTCAACCCCAATCCAACCTGACCTTGATGTTTCCATGAATGGGACATCTGAAACATCTCTGGGCAACTTCTTCCAGTATCTTACCACCCTCATCATAAAAAATATCTTCCTTCTATCTAGTCTGAATCTACTCTCTTTTAGTTTAAAACCATTAGCCCTTGTCCTTTCACTATAGTACATATTAAAAACTCACTCCTTATCTTTCCTATAGGCCCCCTTTATGTACTGGAAGGCTGCTGTAAGGTCTTCCTGAAGCCTTCTCTCTCCAGGCTGAACAACCTCAGCTCTTTCAGCCTGTCCTCGTAGGAGGAGGACAATTGAGAGGTGTGGGAAGAAAGGTTACCAATGAAAACTGAGGCAAAAAAAAGCTTTTTTTGAGTACCTCAGCCTTCTCTTCATCTATTGCCAGTCTTGCGCACTGCAGGAGTACACTTTCTTTGACCTTCCTTTCCTGACTGGTGTTCCTGTAGAAGCCCTTATTGCTATTCTTTGCATCCCTTTGAGAATTTCAGCTCCAGATACACCTTGGCCTTCCTGACCCCTTCCCTACACAATCCAGCAGCATACCTGTACTCTTCCCAGGATACCTGTCCCTGCTTCCACTGCCTGTGCATTTCCTTCTTGCCCTTTAATTTGATTGGCAGGTCTCAACTGAGCCATGCCAGTCTATTGTCTTCCTTTCCTGATTTCTTACAGATGGAAAGTGTCCTTAAAGATCTGCCAGCTCTGTTCTGCTCCCTTGTCCCCGAGGGCAGTTTCACTGGGGGGTCCCAATGACTAACTCTTTGAACACTCGGAAGATTTATTTCCTGAAATTCAGGGTCCTGACTTTACTCTTCACCTGTCTCATTGTGCAGGTTTAACCCCTGCCGGGACCGAAGAGCACGTTGCTATTGCCCCTCCTCCACCCGCGGCCGGTCGGGCTGGAAGTTAAGCACAGACCCAGGGCTAAAATAAGAAGAAATTTAATACAACAGTGTGATAAACAATCTGAACAACAACAGTGGCAATGATAACAACAATAAACAGCAATAACAGTGAACAAGACAAAAGATATACAGAGAAATACCGCAAAATTGTCAGGGAACAAGCCCGCCGCGTGTGTCGCAACCCCCCAAACCAGAAACGAAAGTAAAAAGGCTCCGCCCCTGGACCTGACGTCAGCATGGTATGAATAACCCGGCTGGACATCCCTTCCCCCTCTCTCTCTGCTGGGGAAAACTTGACCCTATCCCAGCTGAACCAGGACACCCATATTTCTAAGGACTGCAAACTCCACCACTGCATAAATTAGAACAATTAAAATTTAATTTAATATATACAGTAAAAAGAAGTTCTGCTTTTATATGCCATTTATATGCAATTTTATTCCTAAAAATGTGATTTATTTAAAAACTGGTAAAAAGACGATTTGTGAAGGTCTTAGTTAAACAGTATAGCTAAAGTTAATGTCTATATAGTATGCAGCACATGATGTTTGATATTGCAGTGTTACAGCCTTATTGTTTGTTCTATATAACTTTAAAATCACGATAGCTAAATAAAAATTCCACCTCCGAATGTATGACATGATATAGTACAGGGATCTGTTGCTTTATGTTGGAGTTTAAACACGGAACTGTATGAATTCCTCTCTTACAGTATAAGCAGTATCTAAATGAAAGATCACTTTACAATTGCAATGTTCAGAAATACAAGAGTGTATCATTTGTTGTCTTATCAAATATTCTGTCTGAAAATATCGTTAAAGTAGACAGTATCATAACAACAGTCTAGACTTTTCCCTGATAAAGAAGCTGCATTGTGATTATAGGGGAGTGGCCATAATCCTCCTAATTAGTCCCATGTTTTCTGGCTTTTCTTTCTTTTTTGATTTTTTTGTCAAACACAAATCAAAGTAATTCTACTGAAATCAAGGTAGCCAGTGCTCTACTTTGAGAACACTTCAGATATCCTACATGGAGCAAAGAACCCATGAGTTTCCCTATGCAAAACATAGGCAACACATCAGTACCTGCTTTCTGAAAATATGTACATCCCCATCTGCCGTGGCTGGCTAACAAAGGTATTTAGCCTTGTAGCTCCAGTTACAACTTTCTGTGATGAACTCCACTGCTATTAATGCACAGTGGGTTGTGGCAGGTGCCAGTATAACTGTTTCCCAAGTTAAAAAACAAACAAACAAACAAACAAGCTGTGGGTTGACCATGCAAAAAAGTTATTTTGAAAAACTATATATATGCATGGCTACGAAATGGCAAGTGTGCAGTTCCTTAATACAGTTTTTGCCCATTCTTCAGTTTTCAAGATGATCAACTTTAAATGTTTATTCTACCTTTTTTTTTTCAGATAACATTATTTTATTCATATCACAGAAACAACAGAATTAAGGTTTCTAGTACAACTGTATAGCTAGCATTTTCTAAGTCTCTATTTTACATGGAAAAAAAAAACCCCACACCTCTGCTTTTTGACTCTGCTGGAAAGGAGCTTCTCTTTATTTAAAACAAAAAAAAAAACAAAACACAAACATAAAAAAAAAAATGATTACTTGAATTGCATATATCTAGCCCATAACCATAGCCAAAAGACTTTATCTAGTCTTTTAGTAAAGATTATTTTTGAGTATATGCTTAGGAGAAGCCCTGCTGAATATGTTAGTGACACACTCATTCTGACTCGGTTTTGAAAATCCTCCTTCTCTCCTTCAAGTAGAACTCAGCCAAGAGATGCATCTACTGGTAGAAAAAAGTTCCTTCAAAGTTCAAATAAATTGTGACTGAGCCTGTGTGCTGGTATGGTCCTGAGCACGTCACACTCAAAGAAAAACCCATGAGTCTAAATGTAGGTCTGTTAGAATTGCCCATCTGTTTGCATGAAAATTATGGGCAGAAAAAATTGCCTGTCAGTAATTTCCGGCTCCTTTGGCAATGTTTTTCTCTGAGATGGTCCTTAATTCCAAAAGAAGGTTTATTAGTGTTTATTTCAATCCAAAAAACTTCTGTTCATTTGTAGACAGAGATCTGAAGGGTTTAAATACTCTCCAGGCTCCCTGACAGCAGATAACTGCAGGTGGAAAAGGTAGATCGAATCAAAAAGTAAACAGTGTTTCAGCCCACTGAGAGAGATGCTTGGAGCTTGATAATAAAGACAGCAGGATTATTTCCTGTCTTTTCTTCAGGGATGGAGTATTGCAGTTTTCTGTTGATTAATTCTCTAAATCTTTTGCTCTCATGTTCAGTCTTGCCACAGCCTTTGTTAGTTTCTCCACTGTGCATCTGAGTGGGAAGTCTGATTCCCAGTAGCAACAAGATTGGGTTTCATACTGTTGAAGAAATGTATGAAATTTTCAGTTTGCAAAAATGCAGAATTTTGGATCTTTTTTTGTTGTTGTTTTTTTGTGAGCAAGTTCAGGGTCACCTCCTACGGCATGTGTTTATATGCTCTGGTATGAGCCCTGCAGAAGAATAAAAAAGAAACTGCCCAGAGAAAAGATATTGAGGTGAAGAGTCCTTACATTCTCAATGTTCATTAGAAAATATCTATGAGGCAGCAATGGTATTTGATTTTCATGAAGAAATTTTCTTCTTATCCAAAGAGTAATCATTTCAAAACTGCATAGTTCATACAGAATTTCAATAGAATTAATTTTGGCTCACTAAATAAAAAATTTACAGTACTGTCAACCCCTCAGGGTGATTTAAAAGAATATATTAAAATATAAATAATGGTCTTATCCTGAAATTATTGTATTTATTCTGGAAAGGTGACCTGAATAAATTTAAGTATCCAATCAATAAATTTTATGTAGATATGTAGATATGAAAGTGAATGTTAGCTATAATAGTAATTTGCTTATTCATTCAAAATTATTTGATTTTCATTTTCAGACCATTTCATATAATTTCTTACCACTGTGTTGTCATTCTGTTATAGATGGAAGTTGATCCTCATTATTATGATTGAACTCATTTATATGGAATGCAATTAAAGAGATTTTTCTTTATTCCAACCTACTTCGAGGCTGAAGATCTGGTGAAATATGCAGTATGATTTACAGCAAACTTTTTCTCTACTAAAGGAAACTTAATTTGCATTTCCAGATAGCCTGAAGGGCTGTATCCCAGAGACCAATTGTCCTGAGACTGCACATATATTAAAGAGCACAAGATCAAGTGACATTACTCTATGAAATAAAATTTCATATGCCTCTGATTAGGAATATCAATGACAGAAAAATCAAAATTTGAAGAAATTATGAAAAAAATATGAAACTTTAAAAATTTCATCAAAATACCAAAGAGTTCATTTCTGATTTGTTTACCTCTGAAATGTTTCAGCTTCTAGATTTATCAATACATAAAATATACGCATAACGTTATCAACATTTTCTTCTTTGTTGTATTATGTCATAAAAATTTGAGTATTTTATTTCTGTTTTAGACTCAGGTAAACCAAGATTATTTTTTTTTCAGAAATTTGAAAAAAAATCTTTTAAATTCTTAATAATTTTTTTTTTCTACTTTAATCTCATCAGTAGATCTAACTTCAAGGGTGAAAATAAAATCAAGTGCAAAATAAGCATACGGGTTATTATACTTTTACTGTTTTCTATTCAAAGACATCTGCTCTCCAGTGATGAATAACAAGTCTTTCAGAAATACAGCATGGAAAGCTATATCACTTTATCCAGTAACTCTACATTTATTTTTTATTACTTCAGGCAATGTGTATTAAAGGTGTGAATTTGTGTAGGCTGAGTTTTACTTCAAATGAAAATAGCTTGCTGCCAAACTTGCAACTTTTCACTTTTTGATTATTCAGAGTGTGAAAATTCTCATTTTATAGAAGTTCTTCTGACAGGAAACTGCTTAGAATAAAATTGTAAAGGTTACTGTGTGATGCCTTGGGAAAATAAAAAAACACCCACATATTAGTTTTTATTACAAAATGTTTATAAGAAGGGATGCTTTGTAACTGCAGTAATATCTGTAAGGTAATAGATGATTTTTGAACAAACGGTACTGTAGGAAGAAATATATTCCTTGTATATATATATATATATATATATTTGTAAAACATTAAAAGATAAGCAAAAGTTAGGAGAGTTGAATGTACAGTATTCCCTTTAAATTATCCTCAAAAATCAGGAAAGCAGGTATTAAAATATTTCTTCCCAAATCCGTGGTACCTAGTTATCAGTATAGGCAAATATTTATCAGATTGTGAGAAAATAATAATTTCTGTAGAATTCTGTTAGTGCATTTTTCCTCTGCCTGGTCAACTTCGGAGCAATAAAATTAGTTAGGAACCAAAATACATGCTGATAGAACTACTAAGAAAAGCCAATTTATGAAATTATGTTCCGCATCCTCCATTCATATATTTTTTTTTAAATACTGTCTATTCTGTACAGCCTTGTCTTACAGAATAAGATGAGAAATCAGATATAAAATTATTCTCATTTCTTGTTCACCAGATAAATCAGAATATCTTTCACTGATATGAATGACCTACCCTAGGTATGTAAGCAAAAACCACTTCAGGCATGCTCTGTGTATACACAAAACCAAACACATTTTCTGCAAAGACAAATGTAAACTTTAAACATCTCCAATTCTCAAAAATAACAGGCAGAGGCCATAAATGGTTAGGTCAGCATATTATAGCATTGCATCAATGTAACTTTTAAACTATAACCCACATTGGGTAAAGTTATTCATATTGTGATTGCTAGGAATTTTGGAGTCATTTATTTAGAAAGGTGCAATATTTGTATCTACATCTGAGTTAGTAGTCTAATCAATGTCATGGGTCGTCACTTCTGAATTTTTTGTTGCACTCCCCTCTGCTCATAATATTTAAAATAAAAATGTCAGATAGTTTCATTGTACAAAACCGAGAGTGTTTATATGCTTGAAAACAAAACTGGATGTTCTGTGGAGATTTTATATTTCTATGCTACCAGCGTAAAGGTTTCTTTTTGTTTGCTTGTTTGTTAGAAATTTTTGGAGCAATAATATTTGTTTCAGAAACAGAAAGAGCTATAAGTCTTCAGACCAAAAATAGCAGTGTTTTCTTCCCACATAACTCAGCATCCTGTGTATTACTTTTAAGTGTGGAAGTGTCCTTCCCAATGGACTTCCTATTTTAAGGTGAAGTTACTTAGAAATTACATGGACTTCTGGAGAGTAATGAATGTACATGACGAGGAGAAAAAAAAAACTCAAAAAGTCAGCATGTGCCTATATTCAGGAACAAGCCTTTGTGTTTGCTGGTAGATTTCTGCTTGGTCTTTAAACAAAACTGCTCGTAAGATTTACAGTACTTTAGATGATTTTCTTTATGATACGGGTACTTTGATATGGCTAGTGCAAGGTCTAACTATTCTTGTAGGTTGTACTGTCCCCCTTTCTTTCCCCCTAAAGTCAATTTATACCACACAGGATAAAGAAATACTAACTTACTGATTCTTGTTATTTCTTTGCTAGAGGAAGCCATTATTTTGAAGATTATTTCTAAAACTGTTTCAGTCTATGCTGAATTTTAAGTCTGTTGTAGGTAGTTTGAATGCAGCTTTCCTGCATGCATAGAGAGGGAATTACAGACTCATAAACTAATGGCAGGATGATTTTATATATATACGTCAGCGTCTGCAGTAGTTCTTTTGCCTGTGTTGTACAGGTGATATGGGAAGCTGTGAGCAGGTGAGAGAGAGACACAGCCAGCTCCACTGGGCAGAGCTGGTAGCATACCAATAACTTAAGGCTAGGGTCAGTTGCTCTCTACCCTTATTTTCCTGAGTTTAATACCAAACAGAAGTCAAAGATGATGCTGGTTGAAGAACTGAGTTCTAACAGTCAATGGCATTGAACGTAGATGGTTATATACTGTAACTGTTTAATTTCCCTTGTGTACATCTGGAATGGGTTGCCCAGAGGGGTGGTAGATGCCCCACCCTTGGAAACATTCTAGGTCAGGGTGGACGGGGCTCTGAGCAACCTGATCTTGTTGAAGACATCTCTGCTCATTGCAGGGGTGTTGGGCTAAATGACCTTTAAAGGTTCCTTCTAACCCAAGCTATTCTATGATTCTATGTCCATTGTGCTTGTATGTCCTGACTCTTACTACCAATATTCTTTAAGTACAACAGTGGGTCATATTCTCCCATTATTTGCACACAAGCACAAGATCAGAAGTTATCACACAAAGTAAAGGTGTATCACTGAAGATCTCCTTAGAACGAGCAACTGCAGTGAATTACATCTTTTCCCCTTGTTTTGGTGGCTTGGCAATTCCTCAGCAACACGGAATATGCTAGACCTGGACAGACAGAGCATGAACCTGAAGTGAAACTGGTCAAATACTTCTCCTGCATCCTATCATACTATTTGTTCACAGACATACCACCATTCAAAGACAAGTTCTACAGAGAAAACAGAACGATCCTGAGTTGCAACAGTCCTTGGATGGCATAATGCTCACAGAAAAACAGTGGGTAAAGATTTGCTTTACATTTTAATGGTGAGTAATTTTATCAGGTGCTTTATCTTTTAGAAGCAGAAGAAATGTCCTTTTTAAAATGTGGAGTCTGACTCCGAAAATCATGTGACTGTCAGGCTGACATTAAGAAGTGTCTTATACTTTGTTATTTCTTAAGTCTTTTAGGCTGGGGGGTGGCTCATGCTGAATGCCACTTAATTTCTTTTCATCTAAGCTTTTTGTTTATGGTATATAATTCATAGTGTCTACAGAAATGTATAATTAGTCAGAGACTCAATAAAGAGATTTTTGAAAAAGTGGTCCTTAGCCTTTCACTTTCATGAGCACAAAAATTCAGTCAAAAACTATTTTTAAAGTGAGTAAAAGATACAGTGGCAAATCTATTAAAATGTGTTTAATCATTAATTTTTTTAATTTAACATCTCTCTAAAACTTAACATCAAGAGTTGAATAATTTATCATGTAATTGCATAAAAGCGCAAATAATGTAAGGCGTTAATTAAAATGTATATGAAATTCAGGAGACAAAAGTTGAGGAGGGACTGTTTGATTACCCACTCAGTAGGATGGCTATAGTTACTTTGAAACAGTAATTTACTGTACTACAAATCACGAATGCTTAACTGCGGAAAACACTGTAGTCCTGTTAAGTATGTCTGATGATTTTCAGAAAATTCATTAGCTATAGATCACTTCAGATTCTATGGTTAGATGTATAGATATACCAGTTCCTCAAGGAATTATTCTTCCTTCCCTTTTATAACCTATTATAACCTTACTGCATGTACAAACTGCTATGTATACATGAGAAGAGAATAAGCTTCCAGAACTTTCTGAACCTTGTTTCATAAACATACTGACTTCAGGAGCAGGTTGAAGGTCTTCTCAGGCTCATACTCAGTCAGCCATAGAATATCATAGCCGTAAAATCAACTCTAATGTTAAATATATAATGGGGAGGAAAAACAGTTATCATATCAACCATATTATATCTCCAGATAATGAATTAACTTCTACAACTTACGCAAATTAGAGGAGTTTTAAATTCAGGTTTCTTCCTTCATAGTCAGCTAATATTATTTGAAAGTAGGTAGTTATTTAAAACTGACGTTTGTGCCAAACTGCCTTTAGAATTAGAAAAATTGGCTCAGAAAACAGAGTATCCAGATGGATACAAATATAAGCACAGATTTTAATTTAAACAGGTTTGTCTGTCACAAAAAAAAAAAAAAAAAAAAAGGGCTTGCTTTTCAAAGTTCTCTCTTTAACACTCCCACCAAAACCTACTTTCATGAATCATTCACCGAGATCTACCTATGTAAATGAGTACTTATGAAACCAGGCCCTAAGTTTTGCCTGCATTTAAAGTGTAAAGTACAAATTACCATAGTTTGAGGTACTTTTTGAAAGGATATTTAGAAAATTAAACTTCTGTCTTATACAAAGCATAGTTATTATTTAGACTATCATTGATAAATTTCCTGAAATACAGAATTACCTAAGAAAACAACAGGTTTAAGATTTTTTTTTATTTTCTCCTCTTTTTTTTTTTTTTTTTAAATGGATTCTTTCTTCTGTTTCTGCTGGCTGTTGTTTGAGTCTTTTCCAGCCTGCTGAGAGAATGGGATATATTTTATCTACTTTAAGAGTGTGCTATTGTCAATCCATCCCCTTGTGAGAATGAGATTAGTGATCCCATTGTTCTCACTTTGACACTGCTAGAGAAGAAAATGATAAGCTTTATCATAAACAAAAAGTAAAATAGAAGAGATATTTAAGAAATATATTATGGAATTGACATGACAGTAACAATCAGGAATATTAATGACACTTTTAGGTTTGGATAGCTCACAGAAGACTTTAAAAGATCAACTGCCAAGTGCTTTAAAAATACTCTTGGAGATATGTACCTTTGTATCATAAAAATATTTTAATAATCACTGTCCAGACTTCAGATAAGTGACCACAATTTAGAAATTACCTAGGTGAAACTTTCAAAAAGCTGAGAGTGCTGTCTCTTAGTAAAAGATTTAACAGAATCTATTCTTATCCCAAAGTGGAATGTTTGAAAGATCCAAAGTCAGGTCTTGCATTACAAATGGAAAGTACCTAAGATACCCAGAAAACAGCTTTACCCTTAAGTTCTGCTGGTTTTGTTTCTTGTTTGTTTCCCTTTTACCTTTAAAAATGTACTACATTTTTGTAAAAAAAAAAAAAACAGGTGCGGTGCTTCTGTGAGCTGTATGAATCAGCTACAAAGGCTCAGGGTGCTTTTTATCATCCTAATTACTAATATTGCCCTACAGAGATGGTGAAGTGACTCATCTGAAAGGAGCATACCTATTTTGACAAGGATGTAAACATGTGCAATTAATAAAAGAGTTCTATTATAATATACATATATTTATGTGTGGCTGTGCACTCAAGTGCACGACTACAGTCCTGTAAATGTATGTACACATATTCATAACTAGGTTATAAATATATAGATTGAAGTAACATTTCCATTTTGTATGGAAGTTTTTGACTTGAAACTAAATGACTTTATGTTACAAATTGGAATAAAAAAACCCCAAACCAACAGCAATTTCCCACTAAAACAGATGTGGTAGGTTTTTGTATGGAGAGAGAAAAGGTGAAAGATGTGAAAACAATGTTTTGGTTTTCTCTCTTAGTGGTTGTGCCCACATCGTACAGGAATGAGTACAAGCAACCAAAAGGATAGATTTTTTTTTTTTTTTGGTGGCAATACCAGCTAAACATACATAAAACTACAGCCTGAGTCTGAGAGGATTTTAGAACTGTTTTCTTATTCTGAAGAGATTGTTTGAAGTGGAATATTTACAGGGTACTCTGGAATCAGAATTGTCAGTATCTCTTGTTAGCCCTGTTCTACTTCCTAGATTGAAATATTAATTGGAAGAGAGATTAGCTCCTATTGCTCTACTTCTTAGATGAATATACGAAACAACAAGATACCAGACAAAAGCAAAACATTCTCACTGCCATTTTGATTTTGATACTCAAGAGAATTTGTCTTGTGGACTTCTAAAAGGCACAGTTCATGTTCTGGTAATAAATTATTCCACCTCAAAGGAAAAAGAAATAAAAGAAAAAGAGAGAGAGACTTTCCCCTTCAAATAGCTCAAAGACACTGTTTACAGTCAGGCTTATGGATAATTCTTGACTATGGGTCTTCTCTTGAGAAGATCAATTTTAGTCTTTGAATCAGCTGCAATGCTTGCATGAAGATCATGATCCTCCACTGGCAGCAGAGGATCGTAGAGCACTGTACATAGTCCCAGTGTATGGTGTCTATCCATGGCCCTGAGATGTCATGTTGTGTGACAGACATTTCAGTACATAAATAATTAATTTCTTCTGAAAAAAAAATAAAATACAAGCAGGACAGGCAGTAATTAAAGTCACAGTCACAAACTCGGTAAACATAACCACTTAAATAGTTACAAAAATTTATCAGAGCATTAGTTTTGGGGGTTTGAGATGACAGAAGTGACATATCTAAATCAAATGAACAATTACCTGTTTCCAACTAGTATCACAAGTTTGCTGGATCACCTTCCTGCTTCACATTCTGGTAGTCCAAGATAAAAAAAAAAACAAACAAAAAAAAACCCCAAACCAACAAACCTTCACATAACTATATCTTTAAATTAATACTAAAAGTAAAATTAAGCTTATTCCACTGTCATGGTTATGCTGCGGAAAAATGACTTCACTCTTTCTGTTAATCTTTTCTGCTTACCTTTTGTCTTCTACAAGCTAGTAGATAAACCTCATCACTTCCCTTCATGTACAACACCAGTGGCAGCAACAAAAAAGAAAAAAATCAAAAGAGAGAGACATTTGACAGAAAGTTTTTTTCCCTTTCCTTACAATAAGTAAACATTTTAATGGAAGCATATATTTTGTTTCAATAACAAATTTGAAAGAAATGGACTTTTTCTCAGAAATGTTTGTCCTGAAAACAGTTTAGTACTCTGTAGCCTGCTTTGCAAAGAAAAATATTTTATTGGAACTTAACTTTACTTTAAACCTCTTTCCTTCCTTTATTTACAATTCCTTCCTCTACAAATATGCCAGTAACTATTGTAAAGAAAATAAGCCCTTTAAGACCTTTCAACTGAAGCATAGCATGGCCTTTGACATCTGCTGGAAATACAACACAGCAGAACGAGACCAGTCCCAGAGATTCCTAGAATGTGTGGGAGATAACTTCCTGATGCAACTGCTGAGTAAACCGACCAGAGAAGGCGCCCTGCGGAATCTCCTCTTTGTGAACAGAGAAGGGCTGGTGGACGACATGGAGGTTGGAGGCCAACTAGGGCACAGCAATCATGAAATAATAGAGTTCTCTATTCTTAGAGAGGCCAGGAGAGAGCTAAGCAGGACTGACATCCTGGACTTCAGAAGGGCTGACTTTGTCTTGTTGAGTCACCTGCTTGACAGGATCCCCTGGGAGATGGTCCTGAAGGGTACAGGGGCCCAGGAAGGCTGGGTGCTCCTTAAGAAGGAAGTGTTAATGGCTCAGGAGCAGGCGGTCCCCAGGTGCTCTAAGAGAAGCCAGCGGCAGAGAAGACCACCCTGGGTGAACAGGGAGCTTTGGCTGCAACTCAGGGAGAAAAGGAGAGTTTACAGCCTTTGGAAGAAGGGGCTAGCCACACACAGTGATTACAGAGAGGCTGTGAGGCTATGCAGGGTGGAAATCAGAAGGGATAAAGCCCAGCTGGAAATTAATTTGGCCTCTGCAATCCAGGATAACAAGAAAAGTTTCTATAACTATGTCAGTAGCAAAAGAAGGTCCAGGGAGAGTCTCCATCCCCTGCTAGAGGCAGGAGAAAACATGGTAACAAGTGATGAGGAGAAGGCTGAGGTGCTTAATGCCTTCTTTGCCTCAGTCTTTAATAGCAAGACTAGTTGTACTGAGGGAATCCAGCCTCCACAGCCAGAAGACAGAGACTGGGAGAGCGACCCCCCTGCAGTCCAGGAGGAGACAGTCAGTGACCTGCTGCATCACACAGACACACACAAGTCTATGGGACCGGATGGGATACACCCGAGGGTGCTGAAGGAGCTGGCTGGGGTGCTCGCCAGGACACTTTCCATCATTTACCAGCAGTCCTGGCTGACAGGGGACGTCCCGACTGATTGGAAATTGGCCAGTGTGACGCCCATCTATAAGAAGGGTCGGAAGAGTGATCTAGGAAAATAAAGGCCTGTCAGCTTGACTTTGTTGCCCGGGAAGCTGATGGAGAAGCTCATCCTAAACACCATCATGCAACACATGCGGGACAGCCAGATGCTCAGGCCCAGTCAGCATGGGTTTATGAAAGGCAGGTCCTGCCTGACAAACCTGATCTCCTTCTACGACAGGACGACCTGCTTACTGGATGAGGGAAAGGCTGTGGATGTTGTTTACCTTGACTTCAGTAAGGCCTTTGAAACCATTTCCCACAGAATTCTCCTGGTGAAACTGACTGCTCATGGCTTGGATGGGCACACACTTTGCTGGGTAAAAAACTGTCTGGATGGCCGGGCCCAGAGAGTTGTGGTGAACGGAGTTAAATCCAGTTGGTGGCCGGTCACGAGTGGTGTCCCCCAGGGCTCGGTTTTGGGGCCACTCCTGTTTAACATCTTTATTGATGATCTAGACGAGGGGATCGAGTGCACCCTCAGTCAGTTTGCAGATGACACCAAGGTGGGTGGGAGTGTTGATCGCTCGAGGGTAGGGAGGCTCTGCAGAGAGACCTGGACAGGCTGGAGCCATGGGCTGAGGCCAACTGGAGGAGTTTCCATAAGGCCAAATGCCGGGGGCTGCCCTTGGGCCACAACAACCCCCAGCAGCGCTACAGGCTTGGGGAGGAGTGGCTGGAGAGCTGCCAGTCAGAGAGGGACCTGGGGGTGTTGACCGACAGCCGGCTGAACAGGAGCCAGCAGTGTGCCCAGGGGGCCAAGAAGGCCAATGGCATCCTGGCTTGTGTCAGCAATAGCGTGGCCAGCAGGGACAGGGAAGGGATCTGACCCCTGTACTCGGCACTGGTGAGGCCGCACCTTGATCCCTGTGTTCAGTTTTGGGCCCCTCACTACAAAAAGGACATTGAATGACTCGAGCGTGTCCAGAGAAGGGCAACGGAGCTGGTGCAGGCTCTGGAGCACAGGTCGTACGGGGAGCGGCTGAGGGAACTGGGGGTGTTTAGTCTGGAGAAGAGGAGGCTGAGGGGAGACCTCATCGCCCTCTACAGCTACCTGAAAGGAGGATGCAGAGAGCTGGGGATGAGCCTCTTTAGCCTAGTAGAAAGCGACAGGACAAGAGGGAATGCCCTCAAGTTGCTCCAGGGAAAGTTCAGACTAGATATTAGGAAGCATTTCTTTCCAGAAGGGGTTGTTAGGTGTTGGAACGGGCTGCCCAGGGAGGTGGTGGAGTCCCCATCCCTGGAGGTGTTCAAGAGTCGGGTCGATTTAGAGCTTAAGGATATGCTGTAGTTGGGAACTGTGCTAGGCAAACGGTTGGACTAGATGATCTCCAGGGTCCTTTGCAGCCTAGATGATTCTGTGATTCTGTTTCAGACCACTTGTTGCTTGGCTCTTGATCGAAATATATGCAGGTGTCCCTTTTTCCCCAACAATTTTTCCCCATGTTGATGACTTTAACTCTTCCAGCATTAAAGACCTGAGGTTATAGGACTTGACCTGTAATTCAAATGGGCCACTAAATAGTACCTCATAACTCTACATACTATATTTTCCTTCCCAAGTTCTGAGATCTTCTCTTAAGTTTTCATCTATGCCATTATGTGTTTGTAAAGAAAAAAAAAAAAAATCAAATTTTACACTTAGTTTAACATCACTGAAGGGTTGTGTGGTGGCTTGAACTTGCTCAGCTCCCAGACACCCACGCAGCTGCTCTCTACTCACCCTCCTTAACAGGACAGAGGGAGAAAGTAAGATTAAAAGGCTCATGGGTCAAGTTAAAGACAGAGGGATCACTTATAAATACCTGACACAAACAAAACAGACTTGATTTGGGAAAAACTCCTTGCCAATCAAAATAGGTTGGATAATGATAAATACAAATCAAAACACCTCCCACCACCCTTCTTCCCAGGTTCAACTTCACTCCATTTCCCAACTCCTCTACCTCCTCTCCCCCAAGAGGCAAAACTAAACAAAACTAAACATGCAAATATTTGTGGGTTTAATTTTTTAAAATATTTTCCAATGTGAAATACTGTCTGAATGAGAACAAAGTCAGTCTCCTGGCATATTTAAAGTCAGCTGGTGCTAGTGTTTGTTTTATGGCTGTGGTGACTCCTGAGCTGACCAGAGCTGACAGGTAAACCTGTTTTTTCCTTTACCCATTTGAGAATCTCAGAACACCAAGGGACTTTTGACTTCTGGAGACTAGCTTTTTATTAGAACAGAAACTACAACCAGAAACTTTTCAAAATTGGAAAAAGAATCCTCAGAATGAGACAAAATATAAGTAGAAAAACAATAAACAACATTTTTCTCATACTACGTCTTTCTGGAATGGGTCATGTTTTTCAAAGTTTCACTCAGTCAGCAGCTGAGTGAACCTTACTTTTCCAGCAAACTCTTAATTCTCAGGTATCCTCAGGTACTCCAGAAAGTATTTCTTTCTGTTGCCTTTGAAGCCTGAAACTGTCTGCTTTTTGCTCTTCTCAGTAGGCTAATTTATCTTTTTCTACTTGTCCCACCCCAAATTACAGAATTACTTCCCTCCAAACATGCCTAGTTTAGCTGCAAGGAAAGGCAGTTTCCACTCCCTCCAAAAGTTTCCACCAGAGCTCATGTACAGCATCCAAGACAATGCAAACAGCCAGATGTGCTCCCTTGCTACCTTGAAGTGCAAACAGTGATTATGAATAAATGCACTGAACAATCCAACACAGATCTATAAAACCACTTGCTCTAACAAAGCAACTTCAAATAATACAAGTGTTTGAACATATTAATCTGTTTATTCATTCTCTTAAATGAGCAATGGTTTAAAACTAATCTGGAGGACAGATTGAGTCCATTCTCACAGTTTGGTTAAGAAAAGTGCAATCTAAATGTCACTCAAGGAACCATCAGTGACAACAGTGGAAATGTCTTCTTCTGTCATCCTGGGATTTTCAAAGAACATTTCAAAAATAGGGGTGTATTTATTAATTTCAGCACCTTCAAATTCCATTATCAGGCAACTGGAGAGGACCCATAGATCCCATAGTAAAGTTAATCCAGAAACTGCTATTTTAAATGCATCATCCTTACTGAAACTAAAACTTCTAAGTCTTGGAGATAAAACTGTGCAACTATGTGTGTCACACACATTGGATATAGTTCAAGGGACACCTATTTCTCATGCATCTGTAATGGCAAAGGACTGATTATGTGAAATATGTCCAAATGATTCCAGCAGGAGAACCATGCTGCAAAGGAAGAAAGAAAAAACAAAGAAACAAAAAAATGTTGCTTTTTTTGGTTTTGGCTGGGTTGTTTGGGGGTTTTGGCCAGTATAGCCAGGAGTTGGGGAGAGGTGGGGTTTGCTTTGATTCTTATCAGCTAATCAATTTGACTGTGAGCAAGATTCACTACCAAGCACTGAAGTAAGGAACATTATATATAACAACATTTTTTTCCCTCTCCAGTAGTTAATTAATGAAATTTTAGGGAAGTTTAAATTAAATACAGCATAATACATCTGGTCAATTGCAAATCAAGAAAATACATCTGTCCTAACATCTGTAGCTGGTAACAGGAAGCTCTTAATCATGACCCAGCATCAAGAAAAGAAGCTGTATCTAGTCACCTTGCCTGTACTTTTTCATAGCAGTGGTCTAACTTCAACCTTTGTATATTGTTATACCTTCGCATGAAAAAAAGTTAAAAGTCTCAACCATTTAGATATGAGTATATAAGCACAGAGACAAAGCACCCTTCAATCTTCTTTACCATAAGCTTTGTGTATTTATCCCTTCACAATATAGTCTTGAATGTTTTTCATTGCCTGTGTTCAACATTTCTCCAGGATTGTGTCAAAGTACCCAAAGAACTGGACACACTCTATCCTACCAATGCTATCTAAAAAATACAAGATTACTTGCTTCTCTTTTGCTAGGAAGTTTCTTTTGGATATGTCAACCTTTGGTGAAAGGACTCTGCTGAAGGAAAGAACTACAGAAAAGTTATTGAAGTCTAAAAATGTACTTTTTGTGCCTGATGCTTATATGGACTATACATTCTCATTACTTGCTAATCTCTATGACAACCTTCTGAAAATTCAGTAGTCACAGAGGAAGGACTGGTAGAGTACTTAAAAATAAACCCAAATCATACCCAAAACCCTAAAGCCAAAGTTTATTTCACCTGAATGAATTTCCTGTGTTTGACAGTAAGCACAGGTTTTTGATGAATAAATTAAACTTGGAGAGCTCAGTTTTGTCCTCAGGTTTTCCATACATACTTTGCATTCCGCTTCTCATCTCATTGTATAATCCTTATTTTTCATACTTAATTTGTAATCATATCTTCTTGAGAGAAATTAATCTGTAAAATAGTCACTGGATCATTTTAGGACCTCAATGGGACTATTCACAAGTTGAAAATTAGGTATATACTTACATTGCTTGTTGAATTAGAGTTCAGATACATACAGGTAGGATTTTTGCATACCAGTTCACTGAAGCAGTAAGATAAGAGTTCTAGTGCTCATAGTAGAGACATTATCCTTTTATTGAGGTGGCAAGTAAAAGCTTTCTCTAGTGTGTTTATCAGTCCAGTGCCAAATCTCACAGAAGCTCAGCCAGTGTTCAGAGAAATCAGGGAAAACTTTAAACCATAAAGCAATTAGACCTCTGCACCATGAAATGGATAAGATCAAATAACTACAAGGAGAAAACAAGCAAGATTTACAGGCACACACTTGTAGATTCCTTCCCAGAACTTCATTCAAAAAAACTACTACAGAACTCTTTAACAAGAAGTTAATATGCATGAAAAGGAAAGGTGATATAGCTACCTGTCTGAAAAGACCGTCAGAAACATAACTCTGTTTTTTTGTTTTAATGCTATTCAATCATTATGTCACAACCATATCCAAATTTAAAGAAAGTGAAAAATTTTACATTTTACCAATATATACCACCTTTATATTTCATGCATGTCTAACCAGTAATGATCTTACATTGTGAAAATTCAGTTCCTTGTAACTGCTTGATAAGCAGGCTTGACATTTTATTTTGAGCCAAACAGAATTAAGACAGATGTCCCAAAGCCTACCATGAAAATTCAATTCTGAGTGGAAAGAGTCAAGGGAGTAATTTACTTTTATGTTCTTGGGATTCTCATGGACCTCAGAATCTAAAATTCTGGTAGGCTGCCTTGTGACAGCTATGGCTTGCTGGGATGGATCCAGAAATCAGTCTTTAATTAGAACAGTTACTCATTTGCTGTCTTCATGGCAAAGAGTCTGAGTAGCCTTACAAGCTGGCTCTTCAAAACCTAGGCTACTAGGTCTCAGCTAAGACAGAGCTGGCATCACTAGAATGTGAGGGATCTGGGGTGTGATGTCTTTAGATCCTTGCTTCAATGCTCTGAAACATCTTAAAATCCATTATATTTCCCAAAAGACTTTTCAGGTTCGGCCACTGGCAATCAATGACTGTTTTGCCTATTAAGGATACCAATTAAACCCAGACACCAGAGTGAAAAGAGTAGGTGTATTTTACTGGTGATAACCAGTGTCACAGTAATACAGAAAGCACACAGCAAGAAAAAACAGAATAGCACACTTAAGCAGCAAACAGGAAAATACAGGGTAATGCATCAAATCATTACTACACAAGAGAGAGGATTAAGATTAAGAAAAATACATCACCACTTGCATATATCATCATCATCCAGACCCGCAGTGGCTGGGGAGCCCCGGTTACAGCGAGGGTTTGGAGAGCCTGTCCCGGCAAGGGGGAAATCCTACGTGGTGCGTCCACCCGTAGGTGAGGCACCCAAAGTCACTGTGAGCGGGTCCAGCCTTATATACCAGAGATTGACAGGCCAGAAGAGCTGGCACCTTTGTTTTGAGCGGAAAATTTCTGGTTTCATTCTCCTGTTGGATTCCACCCAAAGCCTGGCCAGGGCTCGGGGGGGGAAACCAAGGGAGTTTCTAACAAGGGCAAATACGTGGGTTCTCAGCCTTGAACAAGGATAAACAAGGGAAGTTGGATACATTCTCTCCTCACTACTGATTATTTTTTGTCTAAGCTGCATCTTTCACTAGCGAGTTTACATACTTTGTTAATGATTACATAACAAGCTAGCAGCTTCGGCTTGGGGCCTGTTGTTCAGGCTTCAGTATTTCAATGTTTTAGCACTTTTTACACCAGAATAGGTGGTTTGTTATAACTTAGTACAATACCTACTAGCACAATAGTTTTCAGTTATAAAATATACAGGATTCATCTAGAGGTCAACTCTGGCTTGGGCTTGTTGTCTAAGTGTTAGCACTTCAATGACAAAGTTCTGTTTAGTCAGAAAATTGTGACTGGTTTTAGCTATTAAGAGAGAACCAAACATCATTTATCTTGACTTATTTCCTTAGGAAGCATTGAAGAGAATGAATAGGTTCTTGTAGAATACTTCAGTTGCAAGAGAACATTCTTTTCAAACAGCAAACTTTTCTGTGGAATTTTTTTAGTTAGGCCTACTAACAATACTGCTGAGAGACAAGTCCATTAGCTCAGGCTGCAAGGATTCATCAAACTGAGAATATAATTCCTGCACAAGTTTTACACATGTATATTACTACTGTTCTTTCTAGTTTACATCAGTGTATGCAGGATCAGACACCCATGTCAGGAGCTTTGGAAGATGAGAACAAATGTGTCTGGCTGCCACACAAACAAATACACGAGAGGTATCAACAGTTTAATGTTGCCTCAAGATGTTTAAAACATCATCCACAAAACTGTGTAGCTTTGTGAAATTGTCCATTATGAAAGGTGAGCCATGAGCAAGAGTGCAATCTGCCTCATACAAAAGTTTAAAGAAAGTAGTCTCTCTCAATTGATTTCACTGAGACAATATAGAAAATTACTGCCATAAAAGAATCAGTTGATCTCATTTATGCTGGGCCTATTCCCCTTGCACAGATAACCCAAACGTGGAGGAAATTAAGAACTAATCAGAGGATTTAGTAAACCAGTGTACTGACCAGAAGTCAAAAATTTTCACTGAACATTTCACACAGTTCTGTAGCTCAGCCAGCCTCAGAGGGGAACCTCTTTTCCATCAGTAACAGAGCCAACAAGCATCTAAAAATGAGAACCAGTCAAAACACTGTTCTCAAGTAAAACTATATGGATAATGCAAATTTTCCAAGGGCTTGTTAATATTGACTATTTAAGTAACACTTGCATCATGTGAGTAACAGCTTGCTTCAGTTACTTAGCCAACTGCCCTCCTCCTCTCTCTCCCCAAAAAAGCTCATGCAAGCCTCTTGTGGAATTTGAGCTGGTCCCTGTGAACAACCTTACTGCACCCTGTTTGGAGGCCTGTTACTATAGTCAGAGATAAGCCTACATATGTGTGCACAAAACTTTGTTTGCATATACTATATATTTCTTGTAAACAAGGTATTTTCTGTAAAACCTACTTTTAACATCCTAGTTGGTTCTAACACTTACTAATTGTTTATGAGAAATTAAATTCCACTCTTCTTCCCTCCTTTTTTTTTTTTTTTTCCCTATCAATATCAAAAGCTCCTGTAATTAACTATCTCTAAAGTGGTTTAGGGTTTAAAGTTATGTCCCTGACCCCAAGACTTAGTGTACATGCCTGTTTAACCCTCCATATATTTCTGTTCCTATTAGATTTTGGTGAGTGAGGTTCTATCATTATTAGTGAAAAACACACCTACAGATATTGGAGGGGAAAAAAACCCCAACATTTTCATTGTGAAAATACAGTTTTATAAAAACAAAAATGAGAAAAAATAAGAAAAAACCAAATTTTATGTAAAATAATGGCTTATCCAAATCTTTTTGTGAATCTTTTCTAAATATTCATTCCAAAATTAAATACATTTAAAATGTGCCATTGTGGGAACTTCCCGTTGTGTTCAGTTTCTGTACAAATCTGAAAAAGTCAACTTTCTAAATCTCTTAAAAATGGAATCATCATCCACTCATTGCTTTTATCTTAACTGGTGAACTCTCTGCTGTTCCCTTATTATGGAAGCACAATAGTTTCTTTAGTACTTGACCTCCCCAGCTGCCATTTCCCTTCTTTTCTCCTTCCCCTTTCTCTGCTCTGCACTTTATCTCAGTCTCTTAAGACCTCCTCCTTAATTTCCCAGTCTTTCTGGCATTAAAAATAACCACTGAAGCTCACTGTGCCAGTCTCTTTCCTCATTTCTTTTCTAAGTAGCTACTTTACTATTTTTACTGGTTTGGTTTTTTTCATTCATTGCCACTTAGGTATGAGTTCATTTCATTCCACCTCATTAGACTTCCAAAAGGTCAACATAAAATATTGGAATGGGTATACATATCTGCTTTTGGTAATTCTAATGAGTCTGTCACCATGGTATTTAGATACAGATTAGTGTACAGTATTACATTAAGCAATGGATATTCTTCCCCTTGAATTACTCTCAAAAGATGAAATAATGTCCACTTGGAAAAAGCCTCAGTTACACTATATTCACATGAAAGACAGCTAATCTGACTTTAAATTATATATAAATCACGCTCTATATTCAAAACAAAATAAACTTTCAAAGAGGTTTTAAAACTACAGTGTAAGAGATTGAGAGTTTCAAATTAATGAAGATTCACTCTTTTTTTTTTTTTTTTTTTTTGGGGGGGGGGAGGGGGGAGGTAGGTAAGTGAGGAAGAAGGTAAATTACAAGCCATTATAGCTTTCTATCAGGAAAAAGGACTAGGAAATTGCTGCAATTAAAATCTCATGAATTTTTGTTAATAAACCCACCTCTTTTGTCTATTTCAATGTGATGGCAAACCCTAAAAACTATGAAGCAATTAGCAACGTAATATGACTGACATCAGCATAAACTGGTTAATACACTGAGAAATGTATTTGCATCAGGAGGTGAAAGACACAAGGTTTCTGAAGCACAGCTGAAACAAAGAATGATACAAATGTTTCTAAATTATTCCAGTTCAATAATATGAGATTTTTAAAATATATAAAAAGGCAGAACAAGCCAACCCAGTTGCAGAATAAATAATGACCATAAAACAGCTGCTAATGTGTAGATGAAAGTGTGTGGTAGGAGCTAATCCACACTTAATAATAATTAACAACAATTAATTAAAGGTATACATGACTGGATTTCGGAGTCTAATTATCCAGTTACCCGATTTGATGAAACATCTAGGTAATTTAGTAGGTAACTGTTTCATTTTCCATTATGATTAATTATGGATGAAAAAATGTTATTAAATACTAATTTATTTTAGTTTATCTCATCAGAATGTAGGCTATGCCCCTCATATATCTGTACTTATGTTGTTATAGTTCATTCACTTGGTTTATAATGTAAATAACTTACTCAATTCAACAGTATTTGAAAAATGAATCAAATTATGATTAAAGTATTTGAAATGCTAATTAAAGTGGTGAGTCTGCCCTCTGTCTTCCACATACTTACACACAACTTAATGATTCATTCAGTTCCTTTGATTTCAATAGGGTCGTTCACAGTAGAAAAGGTAAAGTTGTAAATATTTACAGACATGAAATATAGATATGGAAGCCAAGTCAAATTTGCATTCTGACAGGAAAGAGATAAATGCAGAGAAATAATATGCTAGCAAGGAATTACAAGACTAAGAAGTTACATCTACATTCACTGTTTCATAAAGCATTGGGATTCATCCTCAAAAATAAGATACTTCTGCTATGTTGAGGCTTAAGTGGTCAAAAGCAATGTTTACATGTGACAATATCTGAAAAATATATTTTAAAAATAATTAGGAAAAGATTATGGAATATTATTTAATGACCCATTCACCAGCTACCATGTAGATAGAATTAATGCTGCCGGATTTCTTTGCTTCATCTCTTGCTTAAGGAGTAAATTACACCTCCAGAAAAGTTTGGATTAGAGGAAATAAAAAAACACTACAAATGAAGTTGCAGAGCTCTTTACAGAAAAACATATACCTACTCGCTAAAATATCATCTTCTTTAAATATGTCGCAAAAGACATTAATTCTAATATAAAAAATTGCCTATAAATGTTTTATAGGAATGTATCTCAGCCTGCTGGTGACTTGCAATGCTTATGCTAAAAGGTATTCAAATATCTTTGTATCCTCAAGATTACATGTGTTTAAAAGAATTTTGCTTACATATATGTACTTTGAGGAAGAATATAGTCTTCATTGATATTTCTAAGATGCTTGTGTCCCATAGTCTTTTTTTTTTTTTAACCATTTATCCTCATACTTACTGTTCACATTTTATCTGTTCTGAATAGACCAAAGTTTCTGTTTGCCAACTCAAAACCTGTATCTGCACAGTCACCTCTTCAGTAAGCCTTCCCAGCAAGTAAATATGGGATTGCTAGAGTGTAAAGTGAAAGGAAACAAAGGAGGATTCAAGTATATGTTCACCAAATACTTGAAAAAAAATAATTTGCAAATACTTTAGCTGCCTTGACCACCTAGTTATGACACTAACAATCTAATCTCCTTTTGCTCTGCAATTTTCCTGGCTAATTCTGTTTGTTAAGCTTTTTTTTTTTTTTTTTTTTTTTTTTTGATGGTCCAATTCTGGAGAGGTGGAAGCCCAGGACACCTGCCTCTGTATTGTCTTCAGATCTACCACTGAAACCATATTACTCAGGGTTCTCAGTTGCCAGTAAAGAGAGTTCCACTGGTAAGACATTAGTTGATGTGGCCTGCCATAGGACACAGATAACATTTCATGAGACAATCTAGATTAGATTCAGGATTAACTAAAATGGATTTCTAGAGTTTTTGTTGACTATGGAACTAGTTCCATTTTGAGGTACCTTCTACTTTGTTCCTTGAAAGAATGACCTGATGTGAAAGTTTCATGAGATGTAACTAGTCTGTTTAATCTGGCTTTTATCCTCTGTCCCTCTGTCAAAACAAATGGTAGCTCACCATTACAAGTTAGGTAACTCATCATTGAGCTGTTAACTGTGGTTAACAGTTAAATCACTGGGTAATCATTCCTTTATGGTAGATGGCTGTGCAGATTTCAGTGGGAGGAACATACAGAGATACATCTACTTCTGTGAGCAGTTAAGTTTTGAGCAGTATTAATAGACGTTAAAGTAATCAGATCAGTTCCCAGCAGCACATTAAAAGCAGCATGAAACTCATGCTATAGTAGCTGATAACTCACTGTTAGATTGTGTTGGCTTTTTTTCTCTTTTTTTAAATGACTGATAACCCACATTGATTTAGCAAGCGTGTACAAGATAGGGCTCTAGAAAGTCTTAATTTTAGTCAAACCTTAGATACTCCAGATAAAATTGATTGAAATACAAAGCTGGGAAAAATAAAGAAATTGTAACTTTTTTTTTTGATGATGAAGAATGACAATTTATAATTGATTGGAAGCTTTTGTTCATTTGTCTCCTACATTGTTTTATTTTCTTCTTGTTGTTCTTAAAGCTAAAAATTAAAATCCCCATCTAGCTTAAAATATGCTTTAACAACCAGAAAGCTCATGAAATAGTACAAGAAAAATGAGAAAAAGTTATTTGAAATCTACTGACCATAGGAGGTTTTTTTGCTATGCTTGTTTTTATCCTTATACCTGACAACTGAAAGAATTGAGTTCCTTAGTACTTATGCTTAAAACTTATTTGTTTTAAATATTTACATAAACCCCATAATTAAAGTTTTGATGAAACCTGTCTCTTTTTAAAAAATCATCATCTCTTCCTCCTTCAATAAGATGTGTATATTTTCTGAGATACCTAGTAAAGGTGATATACACAAGGTTAACTCCAGCCTACTGAATTTAATCTCACTGAGTTGTATGTCACCACTAGAGAAAGGCTCCTTCAGAATATGACTGAGTGTAAGGTAAGTTTCAATTACAAATCACTCGCTTTGCTTTCACTGCAGGTGAAACAGTTTGGGAGGGGATGGAGCAAGATAGCTCATATGAATAGCTCTTAAATTTCAGGCATTCAAAACAATACTGTTAGTCTTCTTTAGATATTAATTTATTTGCAAGATGACATAGTTCTCTGGGATACTTTTAAGTTTTTAAATATTTTAAACAGTTCAGTAAAACAAATGGTTAATTCATTCATGAAACTGTGGCCTCAGTTTTCAGAAAATATTATTGGATCAGATTTTTTTTTTTTTTCCCCCAAGTGAAATTTTAATGCAGCATTATTCTAAAAATTTGGATGAAATTATGGGTGCATAAAAGTTAATGAGAGGTTTAACACTGAATTCACAGTAGATCAGAAATTTGTTCTAAAGGACCTACATTAGTTAATACCTACTTACTGTGAACTGCACATACTGTTTTGTGGTGGTCTGACCTTGGCTGGCTGCCATACATGTTCCCAGCTGCTTTCTCATTCCCTCTCCTCAGCAGGACAGGAGGAGGAAAGAGGATGAAAAAGCTTATGAGTCAATGTAAAGACAGGGAGACCCCTTACTAGTAACCGTCACAGGAAAAAGAGACTTGAGGAAAGTTAATTTAATTTATTCCCAATTCAAACACAAGAATTAAACTCTTTCCTCCCCCCTCCCTTTTTTTCTTCCCAGGCTCAACTCCACTCCTTCATTCCCAACTCCTCCTCACACCGCTCCTGAGTGGCACATTGGGATGGGGAATGGGGGGCTGATGTCAGTCTGTAACAGCTCCTTTCTGCTGCTCCTTCTTACTCATACTTCTCCCCTTCACCTGGGCTACAGTTCTTCAGAATAAACTTGCTCCAGCATGGCTCTCCATGATTACAGCTCTCTTGGGGAATGTCCACCATGTAACAAGGTAACCATGTAGAGGTCTGACCTCGGGTAGCGGCCAGACACCCACCCAGATGTTCTCACGCTCCCCCTCCTCAACTGGGACAGGGGAGAAAATAAGATGAAAAAGCTCATGAATCAAGATAAAGACAAGGAAACCACTTAACAGTTACAAACATGGGCAAAACAGATTTGACTAGGGGAAAATTAATTTACTGCCAATTAAAAGAGTTGCATGGTGACAAACAAAGGCGAGTATGAAAAAACACACTTACCGCTCACCCGTTCCTTCTTCCCAGGCTCAACTTTGCCCTTCACTCCCAACTCCTCCACCTCCTCCCCCTGAGCAATGCAAATGGATGGGGAATGAATGGGGGGCTGTAGTCAGTCCCTAACAGCTCCTCCCTGCCACTTCTTCCTCCTGAAGCTTTTTTCTGCTCCAGCCCGGGGCCTCTCATTAATACCAGAGCCTGTACTAAGCAGTATACCAGTAAGGGTGATACTAAATGTTATCATAAGATGCTGGAATATCCACTCAAGATGTTTCACTGCTTAACTAGAGAATATATTGTATCCTAGAAATGGCATGCATAGCCCAGATAAAGAAAGGCACCCATAAACACCTGAACCATAGTTTTGTCACCAATGATTTTGTATGTTCCCAGCAGTTTAGAGAACCCTAAAGGCTGTGTCTCAATTACAGGTGCTTTATAGCACTGTACGCACTTTGAAGTCACAAGGAATCTCTCAACCCATAAAAAGCTGTCCTCTGTTATGGCTTTAGGAGCCTCCATCAAACTTTGGGTAGGGGAGGTTTCCTGTACTGTCTGTTTCCTCCTAGAGGCAGAAATAAAATTCATTTTCAGAATTCCTTTGTAACACTTCAGTGAAGAAAAAGAAGCCAGAAGTTACAAGCAAGCATACAATAGCTGTTGTCTTTCCAAATGCCCTTTTTTTGAAACATTGTTAGAGTACGCACCTATAAAACTTAGGCAGTTACTGCAAATTTCGCCTCTTACAAGCACCAGAATAATCAATGGCTTATCCATATTTTTTTGCTTCATAACATATTCCAGTTTACCATCACCTGCAGATTCATTTGTGCTGTCATTTAGACTCAAAAGTTATTACAAAGCTACATTTTGCATGTGGTTTAGTTCGTTATTGAAAAGACTAATGTAGTTGTCTTAGATTACAGTTGACACTGGTACGTGCATTAGTTTTAGAATCTGCCCTTTGGAATAATATCTTGCTATTTTTAATCACTATATGGTGCTTTCCTTACAGTTCTAGACAATTTGCAATTCAGTGAATCTTACTGGAAAGTAAAATTGACAAATATTCTAATAGAAGTTCTACCATATAAAAAACCCCCCACGTTTTCGTCATCCTTTGTACAGGAGAAGTGGATATGTAATAAGAAGTTTGAGGTAGCAAAAGATCATTTTAAACAGCAAGTACTGTGGTGTGCTGACATCTGGCAGCTGCCTGACAGCCACCCAGCTGCTCTTCTACTTCCCTTCCTCAACAGGACAGAAAGACAGAGTAGGATGAAAAAATCCTGTGGGGCGAGGTAAAGACAAGGAGATCCCTTACCAGTCACCATCACCGGCAAAACAGACTTGATTTGGGGAAAATTTAATTTCTTGCCGGTTAAAGTGGAGTTGGGTTAAGAAACAACGGCAAAACCTACACCACCTTCCCCCACCATACACTCCCTTCTTCCCAGGCTCAGCTGCACTCCTGACTCCTCTACCTCCCCCCGCTCCAGTGGCTGCAGGGGGCTGGGGGGCCGCGGGCAGTCCGTGCCAGCTCCTCCGGCCGCTCCTTCCTCCTGAGGCTTCTCCCCGCTCCAGGCCGGGGCCTCTGCCGGGGCCGCAGGGAAACCCCCGCCCCAGCGGGGCCTCTGCCGGGGCCGCAGGGGCCTCTCTGCCGGGGCGCCTGGAGCCCCTCCTGCCCTCCTGCCGCTCTCCCCTGGCAGGGGGCTCGCAGGGCTGTTTCTGCCCCCGTTTCCCTCGGGCCTGGCTGCCGGGCAGCGCTTTGCCCTTCCTTACCCAGGCTTTCCCCGAGGCGCCCGCCCGGGGCTGAGGGGCTCAGCTGTGCCCTGCGCTGGGGCCCTTGGAGCCGCCTGGAACCGGCTGTGTCCGGCGCGGGGCAGCCCCGGCCGCTCCCGCAGGGGCCCGCCCGCACAGCCCGCCCTGCCGCCGCGCAGGGGCACCGGCACCCAGTTAATGTTTAGACACAGTCACATACTGTATTTTTTTCTACTGTAAGCCTCGTTTAATGTTTACAAGTTATTTCACAGAAGTGGTAGACACTTTCAAATTACTATGAAAGCCCAGTCAACTAGAAACGTCTTGTTCAACGGTAATTTGTGCCTTAAATTCCCTGGGATATATATGTTAAACCTGGATCTTGCTTGTTTTTAGTATAGTGGCAGATTCACAAAAAAGAAGTAGAGATTTATTGACCAGTCAGATTAATTACAACATCCCAGAAGATACTCTATATTATTAGACAATCGCTGAATATGAATGCCTATAGAATAAAAAGAGAAATAAACCCAAAACCTAATGCCTAGACAGTTTGCCTACTGGATTGTAGGGAGGCAATAAACAGGACACAATATACTTGACTTGAAAAGTCTTTTACTATTCTTCTGTTAGAGTGCTATCGTATGCAAACAGGGAAACACATGAAATGTGTTTTTGTTAAACTGCAGTTCTCAATCTCCAGGAGAATCAAAAACAGTTCTAAAAAATAATGTAAAAGTCAATTGAATTATTAAAAACAAAATTAAATTATCAAAACATTAAAAGGTAAACAAAAAATGAAAAAAATTAAGTTATGCTGAGTACTTGTTGGCAGCAGTTTAGTTTTTCAATGTGACAATAGCCAATTCTTGCTGTTTCTCCTTCTCAGCTCTGGGAGACCTGAGTTCCTTCCAAAACTTCTCCCCATTTCCAGATGCTATGAGAAAGATCACCAGGCAATAGATAGTCATAAAAGCGGTTTCCAGCTGTAGGAAGTCTGGGAAACACTGATATAGGAGGAATCACAGCTGACTGAGAACTCAGTGTATAATGATGAGAACTGAAGGGTCTGGGAATAGAGGGTGGTTCCTGGGGTCTCTCCTTAGCCTGGTTCTAATAAGTTCATTAACACCTTGGGCAATGGAAAACACACTGACTGTGCTGGAAACCGCAGTGTGGGAAGCACTGGGTGTATGGTGGAGGACTGTGTGGGAATTCATAGCAGATTTCTTAATTTCTTCCATGATGCAAGGTGCAAAGGTGCTGAACTAAGAAAAATTAATTCACTGCATAAAGGCAAGATGACAATCTAAAAAGCACACCAGAAGGAGATTTTGGAGTTGCATTGAATCACAAACTGAATATAAGACAATAGTAATGATGTACAGAAAAAGACAAATTAACAAATATGTTAATGTATGAGTTATATGTGAGAAACCAAGATATTGATTCTACTCTACTAATCAAGGAGTTATAAAATTTCAGTTGAATCTCTCTATGCAGTTGAGGAACTAGGCTTTCAGCAAGCTAAAACAAGGAGAATTATAGGCATTTTAGAAAACATTACATATTAAGAAAGTTTAGTCCCTGAATTTACTCAGTTTAGGATCAGATGTTAGCAGTCTTTTTTTTTTTAATGAGAAAGTCAGAGGGGTAGATATGATGAGAGTGTTGTAACTTTTCTTTGAATTGGAAATGCAGTGAGAAGAAACATATTTTCTTGCAAAAATTCAAGATTTGATATTGGAAGAATGTTTGTATTCTAAGGATAACAGAATACCAGGAAAAGATACCTAGCACCTGGGATTGGCATCTCCTTCAAAGTAATACTTAAATGTGACATTAAAAAAAAATGCCTCCTAAAAACCTGCTTATACTCTTTCCTGTCTTAGCTCAAGTACTCTGGAGAAGTCTTCTTGAACTTCTTCCCACATCTGCAGTGCTATACAGGAGGGTGTGGAACTTAACAAAAGTTTAACCTATAGAAGGACAGATTCAATCCTCAAGATCCTTAAACCCATCTTAAAATTTTGACTGTTTTTCAGAGTTACTGCTCATCCATGATTTAACAAAGCATTACGGTAACTTCTGTAGATAAATGATTCTTTTTTCCCTTCTTAGAATTGTCGATTTTATTTGAAAGAAATATCAGACAGCTTGGAGGTAGGCAGGCCTTTTACTTGATAGCTCTTCAATCTAATCACTGTCCATGAGGCCACTTGTGTTCAATGGTATTATTACACCTTTTATCTTTTATTATTGTATCTTGTTACCTCTAAAGACTTCATGAGGCTTAAGTTACTGATGAACAAATACTTAAATCATTCTATGCCATAGGCCAATTAAATATGATTAAATTAGAAGCTCCTTTTTGTTGTTATAACAATAGGAATTCATTACTGTAATAAGTACTCTTCCTGCAGTATGTGAACTAAGTTCTAGTCCAAAAGGCAAATAGTTATTTGAAACAAATATTTACCATCATCCCACAATAATTTTTAAACGAGTGTTGTCTTTGTTTCATTTGGAACAGCTTTTTTGCTTGAATGGAGCACCGGTTACCTTATTAGTTAAGGTATGCCCACATACCATCATTGGTCAGCTATGAAGCCAAATGATAGAACAAGGATTATGAAATTATATTGCCCAAAGATGACAGGAGATATTAGCAGTAGAACAATGATGATGTGTAGCTAGGAATATGCAGAATACAGAGCTGAATTCAATAAAAAGACATCTTCATATGCAAAAGTAGAAACAGTGTAGGTTTAAAGTCTATCCATTGTCTCTAGCTGATCTTCGATTATATCACTGTCAAGACATAGAGAACAGTGAGAAGTAAGAAGCATTTTTCTTTGTTTGAATTTTATCTTCTTATTAATGACCTCGGCTTCATACAAAGTGTTGCAGGGAACTACTAGTAATAACAGAAAACCTTATGCTATAGTCTCTGTCCTTTGACTACAGTTCACCTATACCAAAAAAAGTTAATTACTTTAAAAATGCTAACATTATTATTGATTCAGTAGTAATCTGTGAAAGATATCACTGTAAAACTCAAAAATTCTATTTTAATTTTGTTAATGTTCCTATTGCTGTCTGTACTACAGTGCACCTCTTCTAAGGATTAAAAATCTCCCCTCAAAACAGACATCAGGTTATAAGTAGTAGTACTTTTAAATTTGTATTTGAGTTTATTTCAACGAAATTCTTGAGGGTTTTCTTTTTTTTCTTTTTTTTCTTTTTTATTTTTCCTTTGAGTGTCAAGAGGCTAACCCTCTGAATTCCATATTCTGGGCCTTCCAGAAGGTGAGATAAGTGAGGCTTTTGTTATCACTTCAGGCATTGTAGTCTATTTTCTTTGGCTTTCCTTGTTGTGTAAACTTACCTGCTGCAACTACACAGCAGCTTCAGGAGGTCATGGTATTGTGCCAATATGTTTGTGTTCTTCCCCAACAACTCTCTGCTGCATTTTCAAAGTATATTGATTGCTCAATATCACTGGATATAATTGCACCCCCTGTGGTCATGCTTACACTAGATTGGGTACTGACAGCACTGGGGTAGTGTTGAAGAGAATTCTGGCAGCCAGATTACTTTCAGGCATCTCCAACAGTCTTGTATAGGCACTAGCAAACTCAGGTTGCTGCAGTTTAACTGCTTTTGGCACTTCAAATAGCTAAATAAAGTCTAGGCTGATGCTGTCTATACATGCATCTGTCTCTACTCAGATGTCACATACTGCCCCATTTAAATATTCGTTATAGCAGTGTAGACTAGGTATTTTTAACTTGATGAAAATTATTACTTTTAGAAATATGGGAGCATAGCTTGCTAGGGAAAAGCTATATTTTCTCTCATTATACCCTCATGAGATGAAGTATGTTTAAAGAATTTCAGTGTAAAGATTACAGGGGAAGAGGTAGGACACACAAGTGTTACTGGTTTACCAGGGATCGTCTGAAAAGTTTTCAGCAGAACAGCATCTCCAAAAGCAAAGAAGAAAACCTTAATCATTAGGTTATCCACATTATTTTCTATTGCTTGTTTCAGTAAAAAAATTCTGTAGATCTGTGATTGATTTTTTCTCTTGATACTTTCACTTGTAACATAACATCTACTGATTCCACTCTGGATAAGGAAAAATGTTTGTGAAAAAGCTTTGGGATTTGTTCTCATATTTTTAGAGCTAAGCAGCAAAATGATTTAATAAAGATTTGCCAGGTAAACTTGATTGCTTCTTTGATAGAATTATAAAATTAGTGGATGAAAGAATATCATAGTATCATATGCATTTACAATTAATTAAAGAAAACATTTGATACTGCATTCTATAAAAGCTCTTCTCTCTAATTTAAATTGGCTTGAATATGAATGCTATCATGGGGAGTAACCATTGGTGGAAGATAGTAAACAAAGGGAAGTGATGAACTGCAATATAGTGACTTAGGAGGAAATGACTGCTGGTTTACTGCCAGAGAAGGAGGTCAGGTTGTATTCTATTCCTTCACTAATAACTTAGAAGAGAGAGAGAACAGTATATGAATTAATTTGCAGAGGGTACTCACTTGGGAGGAACTATAAAGGCAAAAGTACTATAAGTGTACTTCTGCACTTTAATGCAGAATATGAACTTTAATCCTAAACAAAAGCTGAAAAATATTGACAAACAGACTTTATGTAAAATTTTCCAAAATCCAATTTTTATGAGGTAAGCTGCAGTTCAGTAAAATTCTTATGCATTTTCTAAGCTTTCAGTTTCTTCATGTGTTAATCATAAGCTCACATATTGTGTGGAATAATGAAGCAATTAAGCACAGGTTTAAGATTAAGCTTATGCTTAAATTCTTTGCTGATGTAAATTCTATAAAGCATAGATGAAACCTAAAAATAAAAATATAAGAATATTAGAAAGATGTAAATGTGATCCTGCATTAATAAGCTTTCTATTGTATGGCTTAGTTTACTACCTGGAAATAGGATTAAGGAGAATGAGGTCAGAAAGCATAATTTCATTTACCATGATATGAATCACAAGTAAATCTTTGTGTCCTCAGACATGCTCCTGGTGCATCTCCACTCTTCTTTCCTTTTCTGAAAATATAACACACTAAGAGAAATTAAATAACTGCTTGAGAAAGTGAATTTTTTAGGGCAAGGGATGAAGTTTAAGAAGAAATCATACTCTGTTGAAATCAATGATAAATTTATCACAAAATCTAGAATTTTACTAGAACATGGGGATGGCTTGCTCCTACACAGACCTCCACCTCACACTGTAACTTTTGCCACCTCAGAAACAATATAGAATAGAAGTTTCATTTTGATCTATCGTGAAAAATTATATGACATAAAAGAACTTTCCCTTACGGGGTGAAGATGGGGTCAGAAGTCAAGAAGGGGTAAAAGTAATTTGAAAGACTATGAGCACTTCTAAGGTATGTTTCCACCTTCAAAGTATCCATTTAAATTAACAAAACAAAAAAAGAAAACCACCAAAAAAACAGGGGGGAAGCCTGCCAAGACCATGCTTGTGGCCATGTAGCTTTTTACCGGCTTCCACCCAGAAGGGTCCCAGCAAGGACAGAATCACAAAATCACAGAATCATCTAGGTTATAAAGGACCTTGAAGATCATCCAGTCCAACCATTAACCTAACACTGACAGTTCCCAACTACACCAGATCCCTCAGCGCTGTGTTAACCCGACTCTTAAACACCTCCAGGGATGGGGACTCCACCACTGCCCTGGGCAGCCCATTCCAACGCCTAACAACCTGTTCTGTAAAGAAATGCTTCCTAATATCCAGTCTAAACCTTCCCTGGAGCACCTTAAGGCCATTCCCTCCTGTCCTATCGCTTATTACTTGGTTAAACTCATCCCCAGCTCTCTGTAACCTCCCTTCAGGACCGAATCATCCTAGAATCAGAATAAAGACAACCAGGAAGCACATCTGAAGTGTAAAAAATTCACAGAAGAACAGCTGTTTGCAGCAATGTTTGCCTGCTGTGGATCAGCACATGAAGCGATGTTTGTGTCGTGCTCCCATATGCGGAACAGGATGAACACTGTGAATCCCTTCCCTACCTGACACTGCTTATATGCAGCCACAAATCTCTTCTTGATTAAAATCTGTTTTGCAGGAGGGATGCTTCTAGATTAATTTTTTATTTGCAGCAAAGCTGGATACAAGGGAGAATACAAACCTGTGAATTAATTATTTTGTGGCAGGAAGGTTTCCAACAAATTAAATTTTCAAAATATTTCCAGCTTGTCACCCAAGTAGGCCAGGGTGCACTTGAAGTCCAGTTGAGAAATGGAGGTAGATATCATCACTGAGTATATAAATCAGCAGGAATATGAATGTTAGCCAAAAGAGCTGAGCAACTACAGAACTAGACTTTGTGTGAGCAGCATGTCCAGTCAGCTTCAATTTCACACATGCAACGTCCTTGGGATAGGTATTTAGTATTTGACAATTGACTGCTTCCTCAACCATGGCCAGACCTAATTTATTATTAAAGGCAAATGAAAGAACAGAGATTTTATTGAGAACAGAATAATCCTTTAACAAACTGTTGTACCGTTTTTGCAAGAGAAGATTGCATGGTCAGACTTGAAAAATGGTGTGAATGCGATCCTAAGATATTTGCCTTGGATTCCCAGCAGAAGATTTGTGCTAATGGTGCTAACTGAATATTAGAGGAACACTGATGTAACTAAGCAGAGGTTTATAAAGGACAGAGAAAATACACATACCCTTCAGCAATCTCTTTCTGATTTTAGAGGCTTTAGGGAAAAGTTAAGGAACTCCACACCGGTCAGAGCTGTGCAACTTCCAGTACCAAAGTGGAATAGAAAGAGAAGTGCAGGAGCAGAGGATAATGGAAGTGGAGAGGAACAGCTAAAGCTTTCGTAGTAGCTAATTCATTCATCCTCTTCACTAATAAATTCACAGTGTCCACAGTGAAAAAGTCATTTTATAGCATCAGTCAGCAAAGTTCAGTGAGCAATGATACCACTTGTTCATTCAGCATGTTTCTCAGATCATAAAGTAGAATATAAAAATGCTGTTGGAAACTGGCAGGGAGCCCACATGGACAAAGGTAAACCTATGAAAATTTACTTCAAGACTAGTTTTGTCTCAGGAAAAGTAATCAATACCTTGAATATTCATTTAAATTTTTAAAATGTGGAGGAATTTACTTATGTGCAGGTAAGCGCAGAGGAAATTCTCTTCAGAAACTGTTTTTTGTGATGCTTTGGCTACTGAGTGACAACATCTTCCAGGACCAGGAAGCGATTCAGCAAACAAAGGCTCAGTTAGGATTTGGGAGTTTACACATACGAAGTTTATTCTCTTTCTGAATGTCAATTTAAGGATAATTAAAGGAAGAAAGTATAAATTTATAGACAATGTAGTCTGGCTATTTGCCAGAACACATGAATAGAAGTTACTTTTTTAAAAAAATGTTTGTTATGATGTCCAGGATTATGTATTGTTAAGGTTTTGTTAGTGTAATGGGAAGATAGTTCAGTGTATTATATATTGATATCTAATAGCTTGAATATTCTAGCTTGCCTTTTTTTCAGAATCACATGTATGAGTAGTAGAAACTGATATATGAATCTTTGAACACAGTGCTACGCTTTTGGCTTCGTGGTGCATACCCAGATTTCTCTGCACGTTCATTTCAGAGTCTCCATAGTGTATTAGCAGGTTCATATAAAGAGACACAGTATGAAGAATACCTATGAATGATTCATGAGAACTGGTGCTTAGGTCTGTACTCTCAGATGCAGGCAAAGCTACATTTCATTGGCAAAAGAAACAAGTAGGACGTAAGTAGGATGAATGCATAATTGTACACCTTACTAAGTTTTTGAAGGAGTTTAAGTAATCATTAGGAAACAGATTTAACACAGATCTAGGGCATGTTCCCAGCAGGAGCTGACTGCAAGTTAGTAGAATAATTGAGCAGAGGATATTGCAGGCAACTACCAACTCTTTATTGCTCACAGAAGATGAAAAATTATGAATCCTCAGTAACCAAAAGTACTGATAGCTACCAAAAAATATTGAAACTGATGTGTAGGCATTCCCTGAGGTGTGAAATTCTTCCTCAAAGATGCAGTTTTGTATTTTGTCTGATGCTCTGGAATGAACTGTCATGGAATACCTATAGCAAACCATGGAAAGGCTGAGGGAAGAAGCAAATGATTGTTTTAACTGTGGTTTTGGTGGCAAATATTGAGGACAAATGGTTTCTTTTGCAGGGTGTTCAGTTCTCTGGTAGTCAAAAGGAGTTTGGGGAGAGGTGTTTGCACAGGAAGCTACAGCAGGGCTGATGATGATAACATTTACAGCAACTGTAAGATGCTAGTAGTGGTCAGATATGCACTGTAGCAACAAATGGCTGGTGACCCAGTAACAGGTGGAAATGTTTATCAAAACAGAACAGCTTGCTCCATCGTTCCTGAATAGTTCCCAAATGGGACAAAGAGACAAAGTGCCACTATCGGTGAACCACTGCCTTTACATCTTGCCCATCTTACAGCAGTTTTCTGCCTGCAGTACAGAGTGCAGCACTTCCATACTCCATGCTGAACACCATGTGGGTCTTTGCAGGATTATCATCTCAGAAATCTAGGAAGCAATAATGAATAACAAAATGTCATGGTCACAGTTGCAGCAAGCTAACATTGAGTATTCAAAGTGATATTAGAGCAAAAATAGCTAATAAAATTTGGGGCTAAATTCTCACAGGTGTCTTGTCACAGAGAGTATTATTTCCTGTACAGCTGCAGTATGACTATATTCAGAATGCTGCATTAAATGTTGGGCCCCTCATTGCCAGAAAAATATTGACGATATTTCAGAGAAGAGGATTAAAAACAATTAGGGAGGTGGAGGGATCATTTAAAAGGAAAAATTAGAAGAGTTAAATATGTATAGATTGGATGGTTGACAAAAGTCCACTAATACGTGAAGAAAACACTGGAAGATGGAGATTATTTAGGACGTTAAATGGAATAATAGCATATGATATGTCCCAGTCTAAGTTCCATTATTTCTAGATACACCATATTTTACTAGACTAAATAATTCCCCTGACAGTGATGTCTATTAGGCTGTCACAGGGCTGGCTTGTACAGCAAGGTTAGCTTATAAATTGCAGTACTTCTCAGAGATGTGACAATACATTTCCTTACAGAGCAGAACTTCAACAACAAGTGCAAACCTCAAGGCTTGTCAGACTCTGCAGCAGCAGCTTTTGCCCTGCCACTTCCTTCTCTTTCACCTTCTTTTGGACACCTTATTGTTTTGCTGTCTTCTCTTGAAAAACTGTTGGATTCCTTGGTTCTCTACCTCTCCAGCTGGCAAACCTGGAGCAATTATCCTCTGTCTTCCTGGACCAATTGTTATCCCCATCAACCAGTGGCTATTTCTCACAAGCATAAATAAGTATTTGGATAACAAAGAGAAACCACAGAGATCATAGCTACAAACGACCAGAAGGAGAAAGGAAAAATGTGTGTACATCTCATTTTTTCATCCATATGTTCAATAGATAGCACTCTTTTAATTTGCATCAGACCTTTCTGTAATGTGGGCTTTCGATTTTTTTTGCAAATTAACAAATCATAAATGGGGTAAAAGCCCCATTTCTAAAACTAAATAAAACAAAATACTTGCAAATAAGCAAGATTATATACTATTTACTTTTTTGTTCATTTATTTCAGGTCTCTGTTCCTCTCTTGTTTTCCTTATTCTTCCAGCAGGTCCTACACTACACTATTCCATCAGAAGCTGAAAAGTGTTTGAGTTTCATGTACTATTTTGTCATGGTTACTCACACCCCCAGATTTGTCTAGTGATCTCTGTTTAATTACACTCACTAGTATTGCTTAAAATCAAGAAGTTGTTTGTTTTTTTTTTTTAAAAATTATTCTTCAGCTAAGATTTCTATAGTTCTGTTGCTTTGTGTTCATGAATATGTGTGCAGAGAGACACGTATACATGATTTGCTCTATTAAATGACATTGGGCTCTTATTGCAGTGCATACTTGAAAAGTAGTTACCTGTGAGCAAATAGATCAGTATGAAGCTCTCTAACAAACACAGTAGGATGTGTGCTTGAATGCCTTATATCTTAATCAAATTTTCTTTCAGGATCATCGCAGACAGATATTTTTATGAGTTTTATATTCTTGCGTTGTTTGTAATATAGAAAAAAAATAGATAAGAGAAATAAAACCAGACCTTTTGGAGACAAAACTATACCATTAATGGACCTATACAATCCATTCAAAATAGCAAGACAATATGGCCCAACTTTTATACCTGCTGCATTGAATAATTACAACTTACCCTAACAATCTTTGTAAAGGAGATATAACAAAAAGTTTGAGATAAATTTTTGATAGTTTAAACATATACAATGTTGGTAAACTACTGGAGAAGAACACAGATATGAACATTATACCTTCAGATACTGTAATTATTTTGATTATACTTTGACTTAAATCCATCCAGCAAATAGAGAGCTCCCCCACCAAAAAAATATCTGTATACATGTTTCATTACATGTATATTTGTTAAAATATACAGATCTGGGCTTCTGTAAGTTTTGGAGATTGGAATAGTTTAAGGAGCTATAAAGTAAATAAGAGGAGATTTCAAGTTTGTTGCTCAAAACCACAACTCTGTCCTCCAACTCTCCAGTTGCTTTCATAATGGTTAGAAGTTGTAAGACCTTATCTGAAATATATAGGTATCATGCATTTGGTGATGTGAAAATTCTGTTTTAGCCTTTGCCTGGTCAGTGCTATAGAAATAATGCAGAAATCTGCAGTGCTTCTGGGAGTCTTTTAGGCTATTTTATGCCAGAATTGCACATAGGAGGGAAAAAAGTCCTGTCTCCCTAATCCTGCTCTGATGGGGTCAGGAAGTACATGGGACTGTTACATGTAGCAGCAGTTTCAAACTACCCTTTCCTGAAATATTTGTGGATCTTTGGTTTTACTCTACTAGTGACACTGACATAAATTAGTAGCGTCCTGGCCCACATTATTCATCTCAGCATCTGACTTCTGTGATGGAGTTTGCTCATGTCAGCAGATTATGTCTGATAAACTGACTAGTTTATATCCATTGCTATTCTTAAATGCATTTTGTTTCCTTCCACATTTGTTTTCTGTCAAGAACTAGGAGAAAGTTTTATGCCTTAATATCATTGATACGTTTGCGCAGTGATTGCTGCTTTGTGTTATGAAGTGGTGGTCTGTCGATGATGCCACCAGACCTTCAGCAGTCACTGATATGATACCAGGATGCTTGAGTCGTCAATCCATGTGTTCCCCTTGCTCTCCTGAGAAAGCACCTGCTCCATCCTCTGTGGCCCTCGTGACCATGGGAGGAGATCTGGCACTTATGGTGTGGTCAGATAAACAGGTCTGCTTCCTTGTCCTGCTCCAGTGGCAGTGGTTGTGCCCAAGACTGTCAACAGGTACTCCCAGAGAAGACCAGCGCATGACTTGCATATGTTGTTATTCTTTTTTCTCATTTTCTGAACTTAATTTACACCCTTGTACCTCTCTTTGTTCATCCTAGCTCCACCTAGCTAAGCAACCTGCTCTATTTACTCTTTTTTTTCTGTCATTTCCACTTCTGTTGCAACTGTACACAAATTTGGTATTTATGATACTGTTGCCTAGGTAATCTCAGCCCTATATGGAACTGGCATTGAAAGACTGCTTCCAGAAATTTTCCTAATGCTCCTATCCAACTACCTGTGAGGTTCAGTCACTTCTCCCATAGCTCCCCCTTAAGCACCTGTGACACTCAGACATCTCTTAAGGCACCATCTGTAACTTTAGTCAGCTTCTCACACTGTTTTCTGTCATGTCCAGCAGTTTCTCATGTCATGTCTTGTAGTTTTTCTTGTCCTTGTCAGTTAGCTGAATCTCTCTTAGTCATTCACCTACAGGTGTAACACCTTGGACTATGTGTTATTAGAGAGTTTATGTGCTTAAACTTATATGAACTCAAGAGGTGCTGAAGGAACTGCATTTAGTGTATGAACAGATTGTTTGTTAGATAGATAGTTGATGATGTTGCCTATGGTTGCCCAGTGAGGAAATTGTATTTCAAAATCATCAGTACATATCAGAGGACAGTTTTTCATTAATAGATAAGTCATAAGATGACACCCTTATTAAACTTATTTTCACAACTAAGTGTTAGAGCAAATCTACTAAGACTTTACAACGTTGTTGACACCTCATTTTCTTACTGAAGTGCAATGGCAAGCATCCTGGGAAGGACAGGTTACTGAGTGCCATAGGTTTAGGCATTTGCAAGGGCATGGGGCAGCAAAGCTGCAGGAGGTGGCTAGAACCATGTCCAGCTGGTGGAAAGATGCCTGTCTTAGGAAATGTCAGTGATAGTTGGGAAGCAACAGAAAAGTATGAAAAAGACCTAAAATTCAAGCATATCTCTGAACATGTGGCAATTATACACACTCTTAAAGAAGACTGATTGGATTGCTGCAGTCAGATATGACCACTGTGTAACCTCCACTAACTTTTATTATCCTCTAGAAAACAGAACTTTTACTACCATCATTTATATTTTGACAAAAATGATTCACTGTTATGAAAACAGCATGAATACTTAAAATAGAGCATAAGAAATGGTGATTTTTCAAACTATGCTAGAGGTAAAGTGCCCAGAAGCATCTTTTCTCTATTATCAGGCATCATGGTACTGTCTTTTCACTTTGGTACAATGCATATCATTTGTTTGCATTGGTTAAAAGTGAAAGAACTCAAGTCTGTTATCCTTAGCAGTGGGCTGGCAGAAATACGTCTCAATGAATTTTTTTATGTATCTGAGCTGTAATATAATATTTAATGAAGATGATGCACTTTGCAAGAAGCAACTACTGCACAAAGCATTCAGAGTCCTTGCAAATTATGATCCCTAGAAAAGTGTAGTTCTGATTAATTCTCTCCCTCACATTGATCAGAATGTCAGAAGAGGTGAAAAAAAACTGGATATGCAATCACTCACTAATGTAAAAAAGACAGAAAAATTCCGTGTTTCAGGTTAGAAATAAAACAGATCTAGACATCAAAGAATTTTCAGAAGAAAAAGGTGGTTTGCCCAAAATTAAAAATTTATGTGGAATAACTTTTGATTTGTTAGCAATAAGAGTCAAAACAAAGAACTGCATTTCAGATTCTTATTACGAAATTATTATTTTTGATTATTCAAATGCATTCATTTTGATTGTGTTTAATAAAAATATCATGGTTTAACCCCAGCTGGCAGCTAAGCACCACACAGCCTCTCACTTACTGTCCCCTCAGCAGTGGGATGGAGAATTGGAAGTGTAAAAGTGAAAAAACTCGTGGGTTGAGATAAAAACAGTTTCAGAAGAAGTAAGAAAAAAAAAAAAAAAAGGAAAAAAAAAAAAGAGGTAAACATAAAATTCAAGAAAAGACAAGTGATGTAATTGAAAAAAATTGCTCTCCACCAACTGACTGATGCCCAGCCAGTCTCCAAGCAGCAGCCCTTCCACCAAGCTCCTCCCCAACTTTTAATGCTGAGCATGATGTCATATCATATGGAATATTCCTTTAGTCAGCTGTCGTTAGCTGTTCCAGCTGTGTCCTCTCCCAATTTCTTGTGCACCCCCAGCCTACAGAGTAGCAGGGTGAGGTCTTGACACTGTGTAAGCATTGGTCAGGAATAATGGAAACATCCCTGAATTATCAACACTGTTCTTAGCACAAATCCAAAACATAGCCCTGTGCAAGATACTGTGAAGAAATTTAACTCTGTCCCAGCCAAAACCAGCACAAAGCATTAAACTGCATTTCAACCTCTATCTGTTCTTTACAATATATAGGTCTACATGGAAAAACACTTCTTCAGACACCAGTATCTTTGCTTCCATCTGACTGAGCTGCATAGAACCTTACAGGAGTAACAGGACTCTTCATTAGTTATGGGAAATAAGGTTTGTTCATAAATCATGTCCTTTAAAAGAAAATGAGGGCTGAAGATTCCTAGATAAACATTCCTTAGGTCAAAGGCTCATGGCAAGAAAATAGGTCTGACTGAAATGACACTCCTCCCCCTGCAATAAAAAAAAAAAAAAAAAAGAGAGAGAGAAAGTTAAATGAGAAGCTGACAAGAAGATTCAATCATTTACTAATATTTTGGTTAAATTTAGCTATTTTGAAGAATTTAGACATTTCTTGAGGTTTAATTCAGAAATACAGATAACATATGGGAAGATCAGTTTGTGTTGAGTGCATTGTAAATATATGATTTACAATCTTTGGAAGACAGACATAGAACTTGTCAACAATTTTATTCATGGAAAAAATAGCTCCAAAAGGATTTAAATTAGGTCACATGTCATTGATTTGGTCTTAAAAAAAAGAATAAAGTTTTGAAAATGTCAAAGCATTCTATTTGGAATTAATTGTAACGGCTTTCTTTTAATATTTTTTTAAGTCTTTCATTTTTAAATAAATTATTTTTGCTTTGGGAAATAATGTATTCTTATTTAAGATTGGCATTTTTTAAAATTATAAAAATGGGTTAGTTAGTCACACATTTCAGATCAAATAAAATAATTTGGTGTGACCTTAAAGGTTTTTAAAGCACTTTTGATAACAATGTTTTGGTTTGGTCTGAAATAATTTTCTGCAGTTTATTTAAATTGGCCACCAGATTTAAAAATCAACTGTTCTCTAAACTTGTTCCACAATGCTAGCAATGAATAAAACATCTGATAGAGTTTGAAATATAACTGCAGTATGTTTAAGTAAGTTTAGAGGAGATTTTAAATATTTAATTGCAGATTTATACAGTTTTCATGCTCTGAAGCCATGTCAGAGATTCATATTTTCACATCTTTCGTGTGTCAAATATACCCATCCTATATTGTCATCAGTACTTTTTGCAGATTCTTAGAATTTTTATTGATAATCACATTCAGATGTAGAAAGTATACAGCAGAGAGTGCAGAAACTGACAAACTGCATAATGTACTTCTCTAGATGGATAGCATATGCTGTTTGTCATTACCCAAAATAGCTGTGCTCCTTGACACGTGACAAACCATAAGGAAGATGTAGAGCTCTTTGTATACTTCACAGTCAGTATATACTATCTCTACTTCATAGTCAGTCTTTAACATGAACAACCTTTCATTTTTTATTTTGAATAACAATTTGCCAAACAGGATAACAATTAGTAACTGACAAATACTGTTACAAGTGGGTAGAATATACAAAATTAATATGAAATTTAGAAGTGTAAACTTTCTTGAGCTAAACTTCTGACAGTATTCATGTACATGAAAAAGTATTTATATTTTTTCTTTTTAGTTTACTTTCATTTCTTCTTGCAAAAGCTGAAGAGATATTTTAATGGCACAGAATTACATTTTCAGAATTTTAAGAACTGTAAAACAAAGCTTTTAAGTATAAGAAAAACAGAGTTGTATGTAAAGTATATAGACCTCAAGAGACAGCATTTTCTTAATTACTTCCAAAAGCTATACATAGTGATGGATTCTAGAGACAAAGATAAGACCAGGAGTAAAGTGTTTGAGTTGAAAGCTAATTTCGAGATTTCCCTAAAATAATATATGTCTGTGGTGGTTTAGGCCCTGCCGGGACCAGAGACCATGGTGCCGTTGTCCCTCCCCTACCCTCGGACCGAGTAGGGCACTGTGCAGGTTTAGCTCCTGCTGGGATCGGAGAGCACGTTGCCGTTGCCCCTCCCCCACCCGCGGCCGGTCGGGCTGGAAGTTAGGCACAGACCCGGGCTAAAGTAACAAGGAGTTTAATACAACAGAGTGATAGAACAATCTGAACAACAACAGTAGCAATGATAATAACAATAAACAGCAATAACAGTGAACAAGACAAAAGATATACAGAGAAATACCGCTAAATGGTCAAGGAGTAAGCCCGCCGCGTGTATGGCAACCCCCAAAACCAGAAGCGAAAGTAAAAAGGCTCCGCCCCTGGACCTGACGTCAGCATGGTATGAATAACCCGGCTGGAGATCCCTTCCCCCTCTCTCTCTGCTGGGGAAAAAACTTGACTCTATCCTAGCTGAACCAGGACAGGCACAAACCTCAGGGTTGAAATAATGGGAAATTTAATACAACAATGTAATAAATAACAATCTGAACAACAACAATAACAATAATAACAACAATAAACAGTAATAACAAACAAGACAAAAGATATACAAAGAAATACCGCAGTGAACACAGCCAGCCCGCCGTACATGCTCCTCGTGACCAAAGCCACAAAGGAAAGCTTCCCGCGCTGCTGCGCCGGACCTGATGTCAGCATGGGATGAATGACCTGCTGGAGATCCCTTCCCCCTCTCTGCTGGGGAAACTTAACCCTATCCTAGCTGAACCAGGACAATGTCCACGCTTCCCATGTATTTATTGGTCTGTCATTCCATCTCACTGAAAGTCTGAAGCTCTTACCTTTCCACTCAATTTTTATCACAGACTTTATGCTAAAGAAAAATTCAACAGTGCTAGGCACCTTGAAGTTAAGGCTTTGAGGGAGAAAATGGAGTAGATACTAAAAGAACAAGACCACAATTAAAAATGAGATAAGAATGATATGGATGGAATCACCGCTTTAGTGTTTGGATTTGGAATGGGAACTAGATATTAAAGTAACTCAAATAAGAAGTGCCAACCTTTGCTGGACAATCTGAACATGAAATATCTTTATGAACATTTCTTGCTTTTTGGAAAGTGACAAGGAATAGCTAGAAACCTGTAAGCTAGTTGCCCTTATTAGATCAAAATTATTTGTAGATCTGATATAATTTGGATTACATACTTCACTGTTACATGACTGTTTTATTGACTAATATCAGCAAAGCAGGGATGGGTAAAAATTGTTCTTACTTTAAATACATCAATAGAAAGACTATCAGACAAAATAAAAACATGACCGCTGATTTCCTTGTATATTATGATTCTCTAACCCAGGATTTTGGCTGGCTTAACATTCTTCAAAAAGCAGGAGGGAGAAGTCATCCTCTATCGGGAACAGCGCTGGAAGTAATCTATGAAAACGTAAAGAACTGCCTTGAAATCCTCAGAGTAAGTTTATCTGAGACTGCTTAATGTCATTTTGCTCAGGTTCCTCTCAGCACACAATTCTGAAGAACTTGTGAGTTTACTGAAGTAATATTTTCAAGAGAAGAGATAAAATTGTTAAGTTTGTATTAACAGCTAGTTATGAAGTTGGAATCAAATTGGTTTAGTTCATATTATAGGTGGGTCCAAGTACAGGGTGTTGACAGAGGATTAATTAAAGTCTTGATTTAGCGTAATATTTAAACAGACGATGAAGTGCATTGCTTTTATTAAGAAATGTGTTTTTTGCTGAATATGAACATCCTATTGCAAGTATTCAGGTAAAAGAAAATAAAATATCTCTCTCTCTGAGCTTTATGATGATGGATCTCCAATGCTTATATCTGGGCAGGCAAATTTAACGTTAACCTCTCTGTATCTGTTCAACTATATTCATTCTGCCCATATTATGGATATAGCTCATGTTTACACAGCTCCAAATTTCACAGTCTACAGAATGAACAACATTCAGTTTGGCTGCAGTGCGATAGAATTTAAACACCATTTGTGGTATCACAGGCAAGTGCCCAAACCTTACAAAGCATCTGCCTCTAATTGTTAGGGAAATTTACTTTTTGCCTTATAGACAAGGCCTGGAGGGATTGCAACAGTGATGTAGCATTTCTTTTCCTCCTCATTTGTTCCTATTTGTCCATGACTCAGACCAGACACCAAGTAGCCTGTTTAGACAATTATAAGATTATAAGGTGCTAGTGCTCAACTGATGGCTGAAGCTCTGTGGTTTCCATGAAAATACTGAGGCAGTTTTGAACTGAATTCCCCAAAAGGAAGGTGCTGTATCCCTAAATGCATGTTCTCTCATCAGACTGCAGTGACAAGAGCTGACATTTTAATTAATAATTTAAGTGAAAAAATAAATCTGTACAAGTGTCTGTTGTATATTTTTATTAGCCCAAAGGCATTTTTAGAAGTATTATTTTGCAATAATGTTTAGATAAAATTCAGTAATATATATTTTTTGGGTTTTTTAAAAATATATGGTGTGTGTCACCCCCCCCCCCCCCCATGTTAAACCTGGAATATGCATTGCATTACTTTCTTTCCCCTTATTGTTTTGGAAAAATTAATGGTATTAATGGATAATATTCTTCATGGTAAATTGTTAAGGGTTTACTCTTAACATATTTTACCTTCTAAAATTATGCATGTTATATTAAAGTGAAATAAAGCTATTGTATTTATGTATTCTGAATCATTAACTCTCTTTTACATTACTGTTTATAAATACATATTTTGCTGTTCTTTTTGCTTTTACATGTCCCCAATCATCCAAGAAGTATCTGCACTTAGCAACTCAAATTCTTTTAATTATGACTTAACTTTAGATATGTACAGTTAAAGAATCTATGACTAGAACTTTTAGGGACAATGAAGCAATTTTGATTAAAACTCAAATATTCTCCCACAGTTTCACTTAAAACTAAAGGGTTACTATTACTAAGCACATGAAATGTGTGACTAACACTTGAAAATTTGATGTTTTATTTTACACATTTCCATGTTTCCTGGCTTTCTAAAACAGGAAACTCCATTAAAAGACTGCTGTGAAAAAGTGCATTTGGCATTTTCAGCCCTAGAAACATGCAGAAAAAATGTTCTTCAGAGAATTTCCAACCAATTTAATCCAGTCATATGGTTATTTTAACAAAGTCTACAAAGATAAAGACATTACACCCGCAAGCCATGATGACAAATATTTTGCTAGTTTATAGACTTGCAATTTGAATCAAGAATACAATCTCATCAGCGGTTTAGAATATAAGACAAAAGTAATTGCAAACTGAGGTAGAATAACAATGAGAGTAATGTACAAAGCAATAGACAAATTTTAAAAGCAACACTTTAAATGTTATTAGAAAGCCTGCTTAATCCAAGTTCAAATATTGCTTTTTTTTTGCTTTACTAGAATTCTCTGCTCTCTCCCTCCATACTTTAAATATACTTACTAGCATTTTTTCATCTAGAATCAAAGATTTACTTTTAAATCTGTTACTTCTTATAGTTGGACAGAATTCTTTTATTATGCATGGTTAATTCTACTTGTCAGGGCCTTGAGGCTGCTGATCCTGCACTGCCTGCTCTGGGGCCTTCCTCCAGGCCAGTCCTGCCCATGGCCCAGGACCCCATTTCAGCCCCACCCAGGGCTGTCAATCCTTACTCCAAGCCCAGACACCAGCAACCCTTGATGGACCTCAAGTGCATACTTGCAGCTGTGTCCCCAGCCCCATCTCTGTCCCTGTCTCCTGCTGCTGGAGGTACCCTGACACTGGTGCACCACTTGCCCTGCCTGGGGCTGTCAATAGACCCCATTACAGGATCCAGCTCTCTTCAACATGGTCAGACCCTGAGAGAGAGTGCCAGTTGGAGAGGGTGCTGGCTGCCCTAGGGTGGAACAGGTTGCCCAGAGAAGCTGTGGCTGCCCCCTCCCTGGCAGTGTTCAAGGCCAGGTTGGACGGGGCTTTGAGCAACCTGGTCTAGTGGAAGTGTCCCTGCCCATGGCAGGGGGACTGAAACCAAATGATCTTTAAGGTCCCTTCCAACCCAAACCATTCTATAATTGCATGATATATAAAGCCTCCACTCTAGTAGAGCCCTGGTGAGGGGAAAACATTAATGGATATTGGTCTGTGTGAAGTCCACTGGCTGTTGTGTTTTTTTTTTAAATAATTATTCAAAACTTTATTTTTGCCTTAAGAAAATAAATAGGTTACATGTACAAAAGCTACAAATTCAGTAGTAAATGTAGGTACAGATGGGATGTACTCCTCTACATCAAGTACTTTACCATCCATTTAGCTACTGATTACTGTTCACTCATACTCTCGTGTTTTGCTGTCAGTGCACTCTAGGATAGAAAACATTCAACCAAGAAGTAATTCTGTCTGAAGGTGTCCTCTCATAATCTAGCACTGAAAAAACCCCCTGAAAACTATAGCTTACAATTTCTTTTTCACTGACACTTCTCTCCATGGAAGTGTTAAAAACCAAATCCTTTACAGAGTAGTAGTTTTTCTTTGATAGTCAAGATTTTATTTTTCTGTTATCCAAACCATTAAATGTGAATATATAACATTTGAACTTATTTGTCAATAAGTTCAAATGCTTCTCATTCCCTAGTGATGGACAGTCGATCATTTGTATATTACTAGCTAACTATACATGCAATCTGTTACATGGTAAGAAGCTTAAATGTATTCTGTTAATAGTAATTATGAGTTTAATTTAATTTCTTATTGACATTTTTTACCTAAGGAGTTTATTTTTAAATGTGTTTGAAAGAAGTCTAAAAAAATATTAAATGTAGTAGTAGCTTGCACTAATTACCACAAGATTAATTATATTAGCCATTTTAAGTCTATAAGATATGACTACCGTGTGAATTTTATTAATAGAAGAGCCTGTGGGGACAGTTCATGGCATGGCACCTTCAAGATGTTTATCAATCTTGTCTTGATGCAGCAAACCAACATGCATCATCTATGAACTCCTGCAAGCACTGGGACAGAAGGAAGTTAAGCACATGCTTAAGTGCTTTATTGGACTGGGACTGAAGTACTTAGCTCTGGATATGTTTAAAAGATCAAGGAAAACAATTTAGAAACATGGGGATACACATTTACTCCCATTTACTTGGATGTGTTATCTTCAATAATAATCAGAATCCTAACAAAAGGAAATCTAAAACAAATGAACAAATCAATTCAAAAACCAAACCAAAACACAAAAATCCCCACCTCCAACCTAGCTTCTGACTTGCTCTCAGTACCTTCTCACAGAGGTCAGCAGAATGGCAATGTCATCATACCCTTGCAGGCAGACATGTGGAGCTTATGTTTGCTTCAGTGTGTTTAACAGCAGGGTAAATCAGAGCCCTTCAGAAAAATAGCATGTTGTCTAGGTTCCCTATAAAATCAGTAGCTTGCCACCTGAAAATTATAATCAGATTTCCTGGACTGTTTGAATCAAAGAACATTTTAAATAGTTTTCAATACATTCAGTTGTTATTACTGCAACAGAAAATTGTCAGGGCTTGTTACTGACTGGATAAAATCACCAATATCTTTTCAAGTGATGGTATATTTTTTAGTATGAGACAATTTTTGCATCATTAAGCACATGAAAAGCTTTTATTAATTAATAAAGAAAGCAATAATCTGCTTTACTTGACATTAGTGGAAGAAACAAGTTGGAGACTGTCATTAAAATCCAGGTCCAGCTGATGTCAATCTCCGGAGCATTACTCATTTAAATGTAACTAGGATTTTACTTCTAGACCAAATTCAGCAATGGATTTAAGTATTAGCTGTTCCATTCAGGATTTGTGCTTAAATATCTTTCTAGACTGGAGAGTAGAAAAGTGTACAAATCTTAAAATGTATAACAATTTGAAAGAGTAGTTGTTTAGGCTAAATAATGTTTAAGTGTCATTTTGAATGAAAACTATTAAGAACTGTTATTTTAAAGTCAAATTATTTCTTGCAAGAAATACAGACTATATAAACCCATATACCAAAAACAACACACTGCTTGATATTATCAAAAGCATTTCATGCCTTTATAAAACTAATCAGCCAAAATCAAAACCAGACTAATAATAACAATACAACAACAACAGGTGAAAGAATCTTTTTCAGCAATACAGTTTAAAACCTTGGTATGGTTAAAATAATCTTGTAATCTGCTATTTTCCTATTTTAGTTATAAATTCTATTATGATATCAAGCATTTATTGTAAGGGAAAGAACAACTGAACACCATTGTTATAGTGGGATAATATGTTTGAGTAATAGGAGGCTGCTTGGACCATGTCTCCAAAACATCAACTTGCTTATTCTTAAGAGACTTTTTAACAAACAAAAAAAACCCACCCACCCCCCCCCCAAAAAAAAACCAAAAACCAACCCACCAAAAGAACACACACACACACACAAAAAAAAAAAAAAAAAAAAAAAGAGGCTGCAAAATTCACTTAACTCGACAAATTAGATTGGAGTACATGAAGAATCTTTTCCCTGGCTGCCCTGGACATGCACTCAGAGTATGTTTTCTACCCCAGAAATTATTAAATAGACACCAAAAAAAAAAAAAAAAAAAAAAAAAAGAAGTGTAAATTTCTCTGTGTGACAGAAAGGAAGAAAAAGAAGTCCATAAAGATTCTGATCAAACTGTGTGAAGATTTCAGAATGTAATAAAAAGATGGTCTTGACACAACAAAAATAGTTTAGATTAATAGGTACATTTGCAAAGAACCTTTGCCTGTCTTCCAAACAGAAATATCTCTACCAGAGTATGCATATCAACATTAATAATTGGGTCAGTAGCTATATTTACCTGGTATGAAGGAAGAAGAAAGTTGTGAGGTGAATGGTCAAATGCCAAGGCAGTGTTTAATTTCCATCTAAATAGACTACTTTGCTTCAATTCTGAGTAATACAGTATGATGAACACGGTATACAGTGAGGAACATGGCATGAGTGTTCACTGAAATGATGTAACATGTAAAAACCTCGCATTTATCTGAACATTTTATCAAAAGGGATAAGTTTGATGGCTAGAGTAGACTAGGGTAGGTGGATGTGGATGGATTCATACCTCCCACATCGGCTGGCACTCAGGGTTGGTTGGCTGTTCCTTAAACCTGTATTTTAAATCAGTTTAGGTGGAGTCAGTTGAAATGGCCAGGTGGATCTGACACCACCTCCCAAGGAAAGTGGAAGAAACAGCCACATTTTGCCCTCACTTGCGCTCTTCCTCACTACACTCCTACACAGGTTCTGGTACTCATAACCTAAAGTCAAGTTAGTCAGTTTCATTAAACAAGTAAAAATTAACCCAGGGAAAAAAAAAAAAAAAAAAAAAAAATTTTTTTGGTTAGCATCCTGGTCACATTCAGTAGAGAGTCATCCACACACCAGAGGTGTTGCAAAGGAGATGGCAGAATTATGTGGTTTAGAATTAAGCAGAACTGGACATTATTCCACAGAGAAGATGAGTCCTGAACACTGACTCAGTTAGGAAACAATGGAAGGAAGATGCAAAAAGGAGAAGCAGTTTTTTTAAAATTTAGTCAAAACATTGCATTTGTTCAGATACTCATGACAACGAGATCATAATTTATATCTTTGAGGATGGATTTTAGCAGTTATTTTAGGGGCAAGAAAATACCACAAAAGAAAACAAAATGCAATTAGTTTGCTGAATTACTTTTTTTTTTTTTAAAAAAAAAAAAAAAAAAAAAGTAAGAAAAAAATATCCTGGCAATTTTCGCAAAATCAGGAGGCCCACGACTCAAAATAATTCCCTATTTTGAGCATTTACTTAGTAAAAGATTTGAGACAAATCCTCTCTCTCTGAGAGTATTTGAATGTATATATATATATAGATATAGGTTATGTAGATATCAATATGTAGAGAAATATAGATATGTCTTTTTAAGAGAGTGCTTTAAACATCCATCAGATGTGCAGAGTGTGAGAGAAATCTCATTTATGCATCTTTTGCTGTTTAAAAATACTTTTATATACCTGAATATTTTTCTAGTCTAAATAAAACAGTTTTCATTTTTATTGTTATATCTGGCTGTTGAGATCTTTTTGGTTTGATTTGGTTTTTTTTTTTCCAGGCAGAAAAATGCAGTCTGTTTTTTCTGTTTATTCCTTAACCTAAGGATTTTTAAAATATCCTTCTCTGATGTCCATCAGGTACTCTCAAACTGCAGCAGACCATCTCAAACCCTTAATAGGCTTTACTTTGTAGTCTCTGATAGGTAAATGCCAAGAGCTTGAAGGAATCAGTGGGGCTATGTAGGCATCGAAGCAGATTGTGTGCTGTGATCCCTACAGTGACATTATCACTGAATCCTTGCAGTGGGAATGGACCTCAGGAGGTCTCTGGTCCAGTATCCTTCTCGAAGCTTGATCAAGACTGAATTCACATCAAGTTTCTCAGGGCTTTATCTAGTCAGACTTTGAAAATATCAAAGGATGAAGACTGCACAGCCTCACTGAGAAACCTTTTCCAGTGCTGGAATATTTTCACTATGGAGTTGGCTTCCTTATATCTGATCAGAACGTCCACTCGTTCAACTTAAGCCTGCTGCTCCTTGTACTCTCACTGTGCACCAAGGTGGTAGCCTGGCTTTGTGTTCTTGCTAACCCCATCCTGGGCATGGCAGGCTGCTGTCAGGTCACCTCATAGTCATTTCATCTCCAGACTGAACAAGGCCCAGTCCCTCAGCATCTCCTCACAGAGCAAGTGCTCCAGACGCAACCAGCCTGGGGACCTTCTGCTGAACTCATTCCGGTTTATCAATATCTTTCCTGGGGGAAGAGGGGGGCTCAAAACTGGATGCAGTATTTAGAGATACTCTTGAGAGTGTTGAACAGAGTGGGATAATCCTTCCCCCACATCTCCTGCCTGTGGTCCTATTGATAACTATTGGTATGATGATTACTTGAATGGGCAGCTAAAATACTCTATGCAACATACTACAATGTCTTATTTTGTGTTTTCTTCCTATATCTATACAATACGTTAGGGGGGTTTTTTCAATTATTTTTCATTATAACCCCAAATAACATGCTCTTATTTTGCCATTAATGCAAACTACAGCTGGGAATCAATCAACACTCTTGAAAAGAGGTTTGATTTCACCCTCTTCTAAGGTAGAAACCATCCTGATGCTTCAGTCTAATATATATTGTAACTGTCTGATCATACAATAATGTTATTATGGGAATAACATAGAAAGTTTATGGGAATAACATAGAAAGCAGGACTGCTGCTCACACAATACTGTGATAATTTTCTATGACATATTTCACCCCTAAGCATCTCAAAGAGCTTTACAAATTGATTTATATTCTGCACACAAGGATAATTTCATCTATCCGTGTTTATTGGTTGTGTGGCAAGACTTCAGTTTAGGACAGGAATTAAAGGCCATATCCAGCCCAAAATGCAAGGTGAATGTACTCATAAAACATCTCTCGCAACAGTTAACACTTCAAACTGCGTACTATCAGTGGTGTCCCTCCAGCAAGGCATCATTCCTAAATTAGGTTATTGAAGGATTTACTGTCCACATGCAAAACTGAAATTCAGTTTACCCTCACTGTGGTCACAAAAATAGTTTTAGCTAGAATATATATCTGCAAAGAGGGATTTTGGATACTTTTTTTGCAGCTTTGAATTTTAAATGTATGTTTCTGTTTCTTAGTTTTTTCCTGGTCAACTTTAATTTCCTGATCAATATTCACAATTTTGTGATGTGATAGGGATGGCTTCCTTGGGAACATATATCAGTTAAAACTATGTGTTTCCAGTGAAATTCATCTGAGGATTGTAGAGTAATGTTTTCCTAGTTGGATGAAAGATTTCAGAAAATAGACAGTTTCAACACAGAATTTGTTCAAAATCATGTTCCATCACCTATTTTTCATTCTCTAAATTTGTATTAACACACTTTTTTATTTCTTTTGTCTAAGATACATGTTGAATGACTAGTCATTGCTAGATGTTTCTGTTGGTTTGTAGGTTGATTTTTTTTTTTTACTTGCATTCGTGTATAGATTATATTGAATTATTTATAAACTCATAATGCATTATCCTTTCAGAACTTTTTAATCCACATAAGAACTCTCTGACTTTTTCACTTTTTTATTTATTTTTTTTTTTTTCTGAAATAGATAGCATACAAGTATGATATATTTCAAGGAATTGAGGTTGAATAAATCCAAAAGAGATTTCCCACGTGACTTTTTTTTTCCTAGTGTCATAGAGACAGGCTCTTCTAGATAGAAGCTGGGCTCTTGAACTTTTGAATCAAAAATACAACCAGGAAGCTGTATTCTAGAATGGTCAAGACATCATGTGGAAACTACATAAGTCATTAGGCCGTTATTATTTTGATGTATAATTTTTCTGATGTCCCAAACTCACACAGTAGTAGGAAGAACAGCAAACCTGCTATCTGAGGACTGATGAGTATGACAGCTTAATGGGGATCGCTGCTTTGTTGACTTTTTGTCTTAGCTTCTCTTAAATTGAATGCTACAGTGATCACAATATTGTGTAGTTTGTAATCCTGCTGAGCAAGCAGAAGTTCAGTACTGAGATAAAGGTTTTAGATTCTAGAAGAACAAACTTCGGCTCACTCAGAGCTCTCTTGGGAGGGATTCTGTGGGAAGCTTCCATGGAGGATAGAGGAGCTAGTGAGTGCTGGGAGTTGTTCAGAAACTCTCTCCTGAAAACACAAAAGCAATTCATCCCCTTTAAAGATAAGGGAATTAGGCCGAGTAACAGACCTCCTTGGCTTAACTGTGAGATTCTGAGTCTGCTCCAAACCAAAAGAGAAACATACCAGAGATGGAAAAGTGGACAAATACCTGCTGAGAACTACCAGGGCATTGCCAGGGCATGCAGAGATGCAGTTAGAAAAGCAAAAGCTCAGCTCAAATTGAAATTCACCAAAGATGTGAAAAACTACAAGAAAGGGTTCTTAAGGGGTGTAAACAACAAACAGAAATAGAAGAAAAATATTGGCTCACTGTTAAACAGAGAGGCATCAATGCTGAAAAGGCACAGGTTCTCAACACTTTCTTCACCTCTGTTTTTTACCAGCACTGTTGGACCCCAGGCCTTGGGAACAAGAATCCAGGTCAATGCAAACACAGACCCACCGTCAGTGAAGGAAGAGTTGGTATGTGAACTATTACAGGAGCTTGACCCCTACTAATCATTGAGCTGTGATATTATCCACCCAAGGGTGTTAAGAGATCTGGCTGACGTTGTTGTGAGATTGCTCTCCATAATCTTTGAGAAGTCATGGAGATTTGGGGACATCCCAGACAACTGGAAGAAGGCTAATGTCACCTCCATCTACAAGAAGGGCTTAAAGGAGGATCCAGAAAATCATAGGCTTACCTGTCTTACTTCAATCCCTGGGAAGGTTATGGAATGAATCCTCCTGGGGGCTATCACAAGTCACATGAAGCATGTGATTGGGAAAAGCCAGCATGGATTCACTAATGACAAATCATGCTTAACAAAACTCATCAGCTTCTATGACAAAGTAACCTACTCGGTTGATGTGGGGTGAGTGGTGGACACTGTCTACCTGGATTTTTCCAAGGCTTTCAATACAGTTCCTCACGGACTTGTCCTAGAGAAACTGATGTGTTATGGTCTAGACAAGTCATCTGTGTGGTGGGTGGGGAACTGGCTGACAGGCCACACCCAGAGGTTGGTGGTAAATAGCTCTTTTTCAAACCAGAAACCTGTCACAAGTGGGGTGCCCCAGGGATTGGTATTGGGCCCAATGCTGTTTAGTATCTTCATAAGTGATCTGGATGATGAAGTTTGCTGATGATACCAAACTGAATGAGGAAATGGACACTTTGGAAGGGAGAGCCACCCTGTAGGAAGACCTGGATAGGCTGGGAGAGTGGGCTCACAAGAAGTCCAACAAGGTCAAGTGTAAGGTCTTGCACCTGGGAGAACACAATCCAGGAGTGGAGCACAGGCTGGAATCTACCTGGCTGGGGAGCAGCTCTCCGGAAAGGGACTTGGGGGTCCTGGTGGCAGCAAGTTCAATATGAGTGAACAGTGTGCTTGCAGTGGCAAAGAAAGCCAGCAGGATGATGAGCTGCATCAACAAGGGCATCACCAGCAGAGACAAAGAAGTCATTACCCCACTCTATTCAGTGCTTGTCAGGCCACACCTGGAATACTGTGTTTGGATTTGGTTCCACATGTGCAAATAAGATGTGGACAGGCTGGGGAGGGTCCAGAGAAGGACCACAAAGATGATCAAAGGGCTGGGAAGCCTGCCCTGGGAGGAAAGGCTGTTAGTTCAGCCTTGAGAAGAGAAGGTTTAGGGGAGAACTTACCACCATGTTCCAGTATTTAAAGGGTGGCTACAAAGAAGATGGAGACTCCCATTTTACAAGGAGTCACATAGAAAAGACGAGGGGTAATGGGCACAAGTTACTCCTGGGGAGATTCCACCTGGACACAAGAGGAAAATTTTTTCTCAATAAGAACAATTAGTCACTGGAATAATCTCCCCAGGGAAGTGGTGGATTCCCCAATATTGGACACTTTTAAGATACATCTGGACAGGGTGCTGGGACATCTTGTCTAGACTGTGATTTTGCCAAGAAGTCCCTTCCAACCTGATATACTATGATCCTATGATTTCTTCCCCACACAGGAGTATATCTTCAGGGAAAATTCTCTAGTGTATTTTTATGGATAAATCTGTAGAAAAATAAGTTTATAGGCAAGATTTTGTATTGAGATTTCCATTTAGATATTAATATTAATTTTCCCATAATATTAAGAAATTTAATAATCCTAAATTTAAGATTTTTGGGGGGTGTGGTGGGGGGTCTGTGAAAATTTCTTAGAAGTCAAAGGTTTAGTCTTTGTCTGAATTAGTCTGTGACTTAGAAGCCAAAGAAAATTATCTGATGTTTAAACATTCAACACGCCCGCTAATTCTGTTTTCTGCCTCATCAGATAATGACCCACATGTAAGAGTCACTTGACTGCTGTAGCACCAGTTTTGAGAAAGATTTCTGTGACAAAGCATCCAAGTAACTCCTCCTCCCAAAGCTCTTCCATCAGGAACCACCACTTCTGTGACTGTAGCCTCTGTGGTTCTTTGCTAGATTAATACTTTGTGTCTGATGACAAAAGCTTGGCCCAAGTTAATCCAAATACGTATGCCTCCCTGTGTCCTGCTCCATCATTTTTTTTTGTGTCTATTTCAGCAATTTATTTTTACTGAATTTATTTCTTGGTGGAAGTTTTTAATAACAAAAGGTATATTACTGCCCTTGTCAACCACATGATTAATACTCCATTCTCCTGATGTTTTGTTAATGATGACTACTTTACAAGATTAATTTTCAGTTACTTCGTAATCTATGTAAAATAGATTACTTGTATTATAGAATTGTTTAGGTCGGAAAAGATACTTAAAATCATCAAGTTTAAGTGTTAACCTAACACTGCCCACTCTACCACTACACCATGTCCCTAAGTGCCATGTCTATACCTCTTTTAAATACCTCCAGGGATGGTGACTCGACCACTTCCCTGGGCAGCCTGTTCCAATACTTGACAACCCTTTCAGTGAAGAGATTTTCCTAATACCCAATTTAAACCTCCCCTGGTGCAGCTTGAGGCCATTTGCTCCTGTTCTATGTCTTGTTGCTTGGGAGAAGAGACTGACACACACCTTGCTACCACCTTCTTTCAGGTAGCTGTATAGAGTGATAAGTCCCCGCTGAACCTCTTTTTTTTTACAGGCTAAACAACCCTAGTAACTTCAGCCACTCCTCACAAGACTTGTTTTCAAGACCCTTCACAATGTTCTTTGCTCTTCTTTGGACACACTCCAGCACCTCACTGTATGTCTTAATTATATCTTAATCAAAACTTCATGCAACCCCAAATCCCTCTAAATCAGTTACATCTAGAGAGACCACTTAACCCATTAAATTTTTAATCTCATCTTTTCTAAGGCCACCCTGGGCAACTTTCTAAATCTTTTTGCCTATTTTTTTGTAATAGTATAAGTGGGCTTTGAAATATCTTCCATTATCCTATTGGACAATTGTGAGCTAGTTATTCAGGCCTTCAGGTATCAAATTGCTTATCATTTGTAAATATTGACGACTGACTTCATGGTGAATTTTTTTTGTTTTGTTTGGGGTTTTTTTTTAGAATATAATTGATTTGTTTCAATTAAGTACAGAAATACTTAGAATAAATGTATTACCTGAATACTCTTTTATTTTAATCCACTTTTGTAATACCAGCTTTATCTTAGGCTTTCCTAAGATTTTCATAGTTTATGACGTAATTACAGAAATACCCTTAGAATGGCAAACAAGCTGACATCCTAGGGGTCCTTACCAGCTTTCTGAGCTCTGTATGTTATCCTTCATATTTATGGTGGGTGAAATATATTTTTTACTTTCAATCTCTATAAAATTAATTTTTAATTGTTGTAGTCATTTTATCACTCAGTTTGGGTGGCTGTGTTGCAATGTTGTCAAATTGTTATTTGTTCATATTACAGAACTTCATTTCCATTCTCTATTCTACCTAATCTGGGTTTTTGAAGTCAATACTACTTAGAGATTTTCTCAGCTTCAGGAAAAAAACATTCATATGAATGACTGCATATGTGTATAATACATATATTACTGAATGGAACTGTCATTTATTCACTAACACTAACCCTTATCAAATAGCAGCCCTTAATCTCTCTAAGTAAGCATGAACTTTAAATACATGGCAAATTATTCTAGCATGGTGACTTCAGAATAACAGGTCCAGACAATTTTTATGTTTTCAGATTTTTTAATCGTTCAAAGAAAGCATTACAGCTACTTCTGATAACACTTTGGCTTTTTTTTTTTTTTTTTTTTTTTTTTTCCCTTGGGGAAAGTAGACTGTAGTCTCATTTTTCCAAACATTTATGTTCTGATATTACTTTGTTAACTTCAGATAGGTTCTCACTTGCTCTTTTAATTACAAAACAGAAAATAATTTCTATGTGTCTACTTCACAACATAATTTCTTGGGTTGTTCCCATAATTTCATGGAACCCACAAAAGTAACTCAGAGGTAAGAGGGAGAATAAATTTTATTAACTGACTAATATATTGGCTGCTGTGTGAACCATAGATGGCATAAAAAAGACTAGTGCTGAACTATTATTAGTAGTAGTATTGTCTTTCAAGATAACTGCAGAAAGCTTCTGAAAATCCTTGGGACAAGGAGCTGTGCATCAACATCAGTGTTTATTTCTATTTCCTTTATTTCTTTTTTGTAATGTAGATACTGAGATTTGCCTTAGAAAACAAAAAGTGACCTGTGCTTTTAATGAATTTTGAGCCTCTGCATCGCTTCTTGAAAGATGGCTATAGATCTTCTCCACAGACACAGATAAAATCAGAGTTACTGAATGGTTTCTTGTCAGTGATAAGGACAGGACCTTTAGTTTCTAATCCTGAGGGGTATCATTAAGGACCTTAAGAATTCAGGGAAGAGCAAAACAACTTGAGTGTTATGGGCTCCATTTTATGCTTTGACAGGATAATATTTGAGTCACACAATACCTTTTTGATATCTGTCAGTCTGCGTTTAATAAAGGAAAATATCTGTTTCTTAGAAGCAGAAGCATGGTTCTGAAGGTCCAACATTTACATAATGCAGCCAGTAGCTCTGAAATTATACTTTAATTACAGTCAAGTTACTATTCTTAGTCTACAAAGCAGAACCTTTCTTGCCTATGTATTTTTGAAATAGGCTGCACACATTGGCAGTTGACTAAAATAAGGGCAATTTCTGTTGCTGGTGTTGTCAGTGAGGCTTGTAAACAAAGACTAAGCAGCAGCTCAGAACAGGATGTGTGCAGCACTGTTGAGTTGTGTGAGATACAAGAATGCAACAGCCTGAGTTCTAGTTTAATCTGACCATAGGGGTAATACTCCATCACTATGAACCTGCCAGAAGCTATTTAATAGTTAAGATCTTGGATAGACTTTTACTGTGAAATATAATTTCTGAAAGAGTTCTGAGCTGCTTAACACCATGTTGGAGTATAACAATAGTTCAGAAGAAAGACAGTCCCCGCATTCCTTGTACTACATCCAAGAACAAACTCTTGGGTCTTCTGGAAGTCAAAACCAGTTTTGTTATTTATTTAAGTTGGAGCAGAACTTCAATCCAGCAAAAAAAAATAGCATACATTAATCAAGTTTTGTGTATGATCACAATACAAGGCATATGACTGCATTGCAATTGTTCCTGGTATGCTAGGACACAATACCTGAAAAACCAGCATGATGTTTCAAAATAACTTTTTTTCTTAACAACCAGTTTTCACAGGATTAAAGCAGCTAAGCAAAGAATAATGCATTGAATCTAATTCATTATCTCCTGTAAATTTTGTTTTGATGCTTTATCCAACATTGCTTTTCTTTGGATTCATAAGAACTGTTTTGAGTTTATAGATTTGCAATGGGGAGCAAAGTGTTGTGGATTTAATTGGATGGTTTCATAAAGCTGGGCAAAGTACAGCAATTAGAAATAACAAACCCATGACAGTTCATAATTAAAAAGAAAACATGAATAAATAACCATTCTTACTTGAAGAATATTGGTTACCTCTCTGAGTATCTGAGCTTTCTGACTCAGGAATGCTGTTGATTTAAAATGAATAAAAATTCATTTTTATTTCAACCCCCTTCAATTTCCCTGTAATGCCAAAGTCCTATATAAGTTTGGACAAGCACTAATGAAAGGAAGGCCAAGAGTATGCAAACCCTTTCCATATAAATTCAGCAGTCAATTCCACCAAACTTTTCATAGTAGTAAATTCTTTATCTGCAGGAAAGGTTAAGGCTGATCTGACACTTCATATTCTGTATTTATCACTCACAAATTAAATTCCTGAAGAAAATGTTAAAAAAATCTCTTATGGCAAATATTATCACAGTGATACAAACATAGTAAATATAAGTGGGTTTCTAGTCTGCCCTAAAAAGGAAAGTAGATAGGCAATTCTCTAAGAGAATTATTCTGTCATTGAATGTTCAGAGCTACTTTCCACTTTGTAATATCAGCAAACACTGACACAATTCCATAAACCACTAAGCTAAAAATAATGCCCATGTGCACTACATAAAAATGTCTTATCAATTTTATTTTAATCATAGATGCATTAGATTCTTTTCCTAATCACTGTCAATAGTGATAGTACCAAATATAAATATAGTAATTACTTTTAAAAGAAAGTGCGTGTTACCACCAAGACAGCTGTGCTTATTAATCAGCTTCCTATCAACCCACCCCAAAAACTATGCTATACAAGCAAGTTAAATTACAATCAGGCTATCTGAAAACAGTCACTATAAATAATCCTTTTAAATTAATCTCTTTTTAAACTATAACACAACATGTCCCAACTAAAAACATTTTGATGAGTGTACCACTATCTCTCATTTCTCAACCTTTGCCGCTTTAACAGGCTTACTTTACTATGAATAATTCACAGGACTTTTTCTTTAGAATAAATATCGAGCAAAAATAGAACTGATCACACCTGTACAAAAGTCAGCCCCCAGAAATGATCAAAATAAGTGCATTTGGAGGCAATGGTTATGGGTAACAGAAATTTTGACTTCTGAATATATGTTAACATCAGGAGTAATTTGATTAAAACACAATTTTATTTTAATCTCTAGAAAATATCTGGGGTTATTTTGAAGACAATTACTCGTATATTGTTTCAAGTGGGTTTCCACTGTCTGCAGCGGAGCACAGCTATACCTCAGGTTAGCGTAAGGGTAGGTAGCATAGCTACCTAAAGCAGCCCAGAATGACAGGATGTTGCAGAATGACACCTGGTGTAAGGTGATTTATTTCATTTCTCTGAATAATGACACATAATCTTAGAAGAGTCACTTTCTTCAGCACTGACTATGGAACTTTACTGCCATAAGGAAAAAAATTAAGTATTATTCCCATTGCCACTCTGTAATGCTTTCTCTTATATCCTCATATCTTCCAGATGCTTACTGTAAAGTACTTCTCCATTGTGAATTAAAACCAACACATATAATCATCCTGGTTAATTTAACAACTTTGCTACTTATCCAGGTTATTTGGTTTTTGCCTTTTGTTTTGCAATACCAAAGAGAAATAAAGACTCTACAGAACAGAGTAGTCTGCAGTAACCAAAAAGGTACTTTTTTTTTTCTTGATGAAAGTTAAAAACTATTCTTTATCACTATTTGTCAAATCATGTGATTACGTGAGGTTCTTTGGGTCACTTTTGCAGTTTATGTGCTCCTACCCTGTGTTTTCCACCCACTTCTTGCTGTTTTGTGAATTGCCTTTATTTCTCTCAGTTTTAATATATCTTTGTGTAGGATCATAGCAAGTTTTTTCAGCTATGCCAAATCCATTTTAAGGATGGGATGAAACTTTTCTTAAGATTTTAAACTATATGTAACTTTTTTGTTTGGGTGAAGCTGTAACAGTATTTAATGAATAAATACTATTATAATTTGCTCTCATTTAAAGTTAGCAACAAAATTGTACCAAGATATTTTTCTCTGATGTCAGTATAGTAAAACAATACTGGATTGCAGCAATTAATCCTAGAGTTCCTCACTCAAATATTCTGTAACAGATTTAGGTAAACTCTGGATCAGGTTTCCTTGACATTTTGGGATCTTCATCTAAAGTTTTTACAGCCAGGTTACTTGAAATATTTTATGTATATGTTGGTCTGGAGTATGGGCCAGAGGATGTGTGAAGTTTCTTCTAATCCTATGACACATCCACAAACATACTGTAATATCAAAGGCAAATCCTGCTTGCCACCATTACAGATGGTTAGTGCTTTCTTTATTCTGCTTTTGCCTTTGGTTTGTAATTAGCATGAAATTAAACATCTTCACATACTAAAGAAAACTGCTACATGTCTCTACATCTGCAAGGTATAATTTCTCAACATTGTGTGTCCCTGACCCAAACTGTAAATCTTGTAAAAATAATCTGTGAATTTAAATTCACTGGAAGGAGCAGTTTGGCAAGAGGAAAACTGCTGTTAATTGCTGAAATGACTGTGGACTTCAAGCAAATTCATCAGCCAAGCAAGGGAAAGATAACTCCAAATAGTAATTGTAAGGATCCTTCCTTAGGGCTCTTTTATTATCCACAAAGTAGTCACAGTAAAGAAGCAAATGAACTGAGAAACACTAAGCAATGTACTCCCTGGAGGTATCCTTGAAACCTTTCAGGAAAGACAGAATTCACTCTTCCTCTTTTTTATACTTTGACCTGAATTCTACTTTCTTATATTCTCAGGCAGATGAGAATGTGTAACTCTCATCAGGTTGTTGTGCTACTGCTTTATGATACATTCATTAACATAGAAGATAAAAGCAGAATGGATTCTTTAGAGCTAATCATGATCTGCCAAATTCAGCAGAACGCAAATCTGTTCCTTCTGCTGAAGTGTATTGGTGAGCCTGCAGCATCTTGAAGAAGAGATGGATAAAAAATGATTCACCTTCATCTCTGTAGTATTAATAATGTTATTTAAGTTTCAGTTTCTCTTTTGGTGGGTTTTTTTGTATAGCTATTTTAAAAATCAGAATATAAATTCCATTTGCCACTGGCATCTGTGAAAAGGTCTTGCAGAAAGTCTTATCAGGTACTCTTTCCTTATCCTTTCACTGCTGGATGATTTGAATCTCAGCATGTGTCAAAATACAGCCTTGCAAGGCTTGCAAACTCAGCAAGATTGAGATAGAACACATTATCCCTGACTTGCAAATGCTCCCTATTATTGTTTTTTTGCTGTTGTTATTCCTGTTATTATTCTTATTACCATTCTTTTTACCTCCTATAGTTTCTTATTTCCCATATCTTCTGCTGAGGGGGTGATGGATCATCTGCCTCTAAAGACAACAGCAGTGCTATGCAAAACAGCTTAGTCTGTGGGAGGCTCCAGGAGTCCTATCAAGTACCTCATATTCTACAGTCATGATCCTCTATTTCCAAAATGCTTTTTCACTAATGTCTCCCATTATACATTTCAGAAATAATTAAACATTTGAAATACATTTATATAAGAACTGAGTTCAGTCTCATTACTTGCTCAGAGGAGAAAAAGCTGGGGTTTTTTTGTCTTTGTGAGGAAAGGCTATTTTAACTTTAGCATTACAAAACAGTGAACCAGCTCAAATACAAAAGTTGCTAGTAACTGTAGTAACTCAGCTGAGTAAGTACAGTAATTCAGATGGTTGTATTTGTTCCTGTTTTAACCTTTCTAAATTAGAAAAAAATATTAAGTGCACTGAAAGACACTATGTTTTTTTGTTTATTGTTATTAACATCCAATATCAGATGGGAGAAATCACTGTTATTTTATTTCCACAGTGACACACAGACATCTACAATCTGGAGCAAGTTTTGAAATCTTTCAAGGAAGTTATTAGGTAAGTTTTCCAAAATCACGAAGACAGAAATCGATAGCACTATACCATCCAAAATTTTGTAACTACATGTAACAGTTTAGAGTAGAAAGGTCTGCAAAACACAGACTAAATTCTCATTTTGCAATGAACAAAATGATGTTTTTGCAAAGATCAAAATTCATAACTCTAATACACTGTAGAAAGAAGAGGCAAAACACCATGGATGTTGCCAATATCCCAAGGTCTTGCAATGATAGGACATTTGCTAAATAAAAGTCTTAGATGATCTCAGGAAGTGGAACAAGTCCTGTGCCACAGAGAATAAAAATATTACAATCAATTTTATGTCATAGGGGTTAGAAATTAAATTTATTCATTATCAGTGTATGCTTCTGTAAATTATTACAGGATCTATAACTTACGTTATTCTTTAGCTTTATCTCAATGTCTTGTCAACTTCCATTTGGCTAGACTAAAGAAATAAAGTCTTTCCATATCTCTTTATGGGATAGCTGAATCATTTCCCTAGTTAACCTCAGGAATAATATCCCTCTGAAATAATAGTTTAATGAACACCTTGCATGTATTTTCCTATCCTTACCAATAATATGTAATTCACTGCATCCTTGGATAATATTGATCTGCATCACACTGGTGACCAGTTGATTGATACCTCCCTCTACCTCTCAAAGCTAAGGAAGTTTCCTTTCTCTTGATTATAGTTCTTTTGGGGCTAATATTACATATTATACAATTATTCATGAGCATATGATTTTACGAGTTCTTGAACTAGATTCTGACAGCAATTGCCGAAATATGTGGTACTGTATTGCAAATAAAGTCAGTAAAATATGGGTACAGCATAGGATTTTAAAAAAGAAAACAAACCAATATTTTTTTCCTTATGAAATCTGTGAATTTAAAGGTATTCTTGAATTAGTTTAAAATAAATAATCAATAGTTATTAGCACTAATAGAACAAAGATGGGAAAGAATCATTAACCTGTATTTGCTGTAAGGAAATTGTAAAGGAAAATGAGAGAGGGGAGAAAAAAATATTTCTCCAGCTTTATAAAGCACATCAGTGCTGAAATTGGGCCCCATGGAAACCATTGTACCTGTGTTTCAGGCTGTCGTTCAGTTCTGTAGCCAAGGCTCTCTGGACACTTTTAACCTCTTGTGTTATGTAGTTACAACCTTAATTTTAGGTTTTCATATTTTAGAAAACTGGCCTTTTTAATTAAAAACTTAACTTTTCTATAGAAAGCAGTCTTCTTGACTGCTTTTCACCAAAAAATGAGTTTTGATTGAAATATGTAGGACTGCAGCTGTCAGTTCAAAATCCTTTCAAGAATTATCCTTTCAGTCTTAATGCCAAAATTAACTCCATTTCAATCAAGCCGATCTTGTATGTAGCATAGCATAATTCAATTAATTTTTCATAAGTTCATAGGCATTCTTACAAATTCTGATCCAGAGTGAGAAGGTACTAATTAACTGTTTCTTGTCAGCCTCTGAATGTGAAGATGTAATGAATTCCTCTGAAATTTTCATTATTTCCCAAGCTATAGCTAACGTCAATAGCAATATTATGTACAGGTACTTCAAGGATTTAAAACAAAAGGGTGAAGTATGCTTGAGGCCAAGTCTTTTCATTCTAATCATCAAATTGATAACATTTAATTAATTAATTAATTTTGTAAAACTAAGAAATCAACTTGGTCATTGTAATAAATTCACGTTTACTGATTTCACATATTGTTTTCCAGGGACATGAAAGACAGCAAATGTTAAAGGACAAATATATTTTACAGCCTGTTACTTTTTAATCTATGTTTTTGTTTTCCCAAGTGAATCAGCATAAAATTACTTAAGCAGTTATTTCTGTAAATCTCATGATGTAGGAAGACAATATATTGAATACCCTGCACATTTCTATTTGTTAGGTGACTTTGCTAGGATGCAAAATAATTGACTTCATTTTGTCACTCAATCATAGTGACGGCTCAAGTAATGATGAATTTTGTTGTTACTACTCTGTGTTTCATGGAAACACTTTTAGCAAACTCATATTCGAGGTTCAATTAGTTCTGTGACATTTATTCAGTTAAAATTAAATTTTAATCTTATTTTTGAAGTGCAAAATAAACATTGATCATAAGCAAAGTATTAAAGGAATCATTAGGATAAAATTTGAATTTCTGATTGTTTAGAGTAAAGACCGATGCAAAATCTACTGGAATTAATAAACTGACTTTCTTTGATATAATGATCTTTATGATAGACACCGACAGCAATTAAATTTAATCTCTTCTTAAATTGTTCAGATATTAAATGATTTACAAAACACATAATTTATAAATTACTTCATTTTAATATTTCAAAAGTAAGTAGTTTAAAGCTACAAAGTTAAGAGAAAAATCCTGGTTACAATGATGTTCATGTCATCTCTCTGCCAATCCCCATATTTTACAGAAGACTGTTCTTATATCAAAAGGCATAATGGAGGTCATATATATTAAGTAATACTTTTTTTGTTATTAGAAATACAGACATGAAAACTAGTAGGATTAATTTTCATTTTAAGGAAGTGAAAAGTTAAAGCTATGGTTTCACTTCTTAACACTAATTAGCTGCTATTCATGCAACACTTCTAAAAATTAGAAATAATAACTTTTGCAACTGTTTTTTCAATGCATATAAAATGTGTTCAGGTGAATTCATATGAAGGGTTGTATAACCCTTAACTATGCCTAAAATAATACATTTTGTGATTTATGGAATACAGAGTGCTTGAAGAAACACCAGGGTTGAGGCTAAGAAATGCTGTCATTTTTATTTTGGGAAGAGGATTCAGAGCTATAGTCTCTGTCACATCGTGTGATTCTGAGTGCACACACAACAGTGTGGCCACAACAGTGTCTGGAGCCTATCACCTTCTGACTCTTTCTTCCTGCAGTAAACTTACACATGGCTTTAACTGAGCTCTACCATAACCCTTATACTATAATTTTCATTAGAAAGTGGGTGGTTTTTTTCTCTTTACCCTTAGAGGGTGATTTCTATTGTTCCATAAAAAATGAAGAAACACATAATGGCTGTGATTCGGTCTGGAATATGACCGTAATATTTCACAAATTAAACCAGATTAGCGATGGATAGATTTTGAAGTCATTTGTGGAAATCACGTATTACTAATTTCATTTTTGCTAAAACAATTTAAAAACAAGGTAAGGTTAAATTTGCACAAGGCAAAAGTGTTTTTAATCACATTAAAATTTACTCTCTTCATAAGGTTGCTTAAAAAAAATCAAAACACAATATTATTTAAATATTTTTTTCTTTGGGTCTTAAGTTATTTACATTAGTAAAACGTGGTAGAAAGAGAAGAAAGATTACTTTTACATTTGTTTCTTGTAAATGAAAATAACAGCCTATATTTTATTCGTGATCATGACATCATTTCAGAGCAAAACTTAAACCAATTTAATAATAGTAGTAAGTGATTTCCAGAAGTAAATTATGACTCAGAAAAACAAAATATCATGAGATCAAAGCCTCAGAAGGTCCTTGGAACCTCCTTGTTCATTTAACTAGAGGAAAAGTGATTCTCAGTGTCTCATAGAAGTGAAACTCAAAACCATATTTTAAAAGCCCCAAAATTTCCTCAATGTGTAGAATGTTAACATCATAATTTCCATTAAAATCACTGTCATGCTTGTAATTCCTGAAACAGGAAATAAGAACTGTGTTTGTGAAAGGCACAGGATACACAGATGGGAAATCATTATATTAGGTTCAAATATGAGTCTGTTTGTACAGTTTTGTCTTTTGAAATACAGTTTTACTGATGGTGAAGTTTACTAGTTTTCATATCAAGAAAGGGAGGATTGAATAATTAAAATGAGCCTGAATAGATCCATGCTGCCACACCCTCTGGTTCTGCCAGGGCTAAGGAAAAGATTTCAAAGGGAAAACTGAGCTCAAACGAGAGTATGATCTGTGAGGATTATAGATCTCTAGGAGGGACCTTGGTGAATAATAGTGTCAGTTTTAGGCATCAAAATCCTTAAGAAGGATGTGAATTAGATTATCTGTTTAATCCTTAACTGTTGCCTAAGGAGCCTGCTGGTATTTGATCAGTGGGTACTGTGATAAACTTCAGACAGCTGAACGCTCCTGAAGCAAGGAAAGAGGTCTATAGATTCAGTTATAACTAGCTGTTTATTTTCCCCCTCCCCTTCATCTTTTTCTTGTGTTTCTATAGAGAATTAAATCTTAGGGAAATGGCAGACATCAATCTGTGCACTATGAAGAATGTAATATAACTAATTTATTGAGAGGGGGAAGACATAGCAAAAGGAATGAGGGTTGGGGTTTTTTTTCTGTTAGCATCCCTGGATACCTATATGAATTTAAAGAAGTTAAGAAAAGGTTAGTCAGAAAAGACTCAAGATTTCCCAGCACTAATTATAACAGACAGTTGTCTAAAATATTCAGTCGGCTAGTGACCATCTAGATGTGAAAAAAATGGCCTGGAGCACTTCCCTGAGGAGATGACAACATTTATGCAATGTCTACAGTTTGTGGAGAATCTCGCTTCTACCCCTTTTGGTCCAATATAGCTCAGCAGTATAGACCAGAGACTTCAGGGCATATATTGCCACATTTGAAAAGGGGGTTGTTATGGAACACCAGTATGCTGGGCTTTCATTGTTTTTATTTCAGCTGCCACTGTTTCACATGAAAAAGGTATCTCAGAACTACTTCCCTGTGGGTCACAGCTCAGAGGCTGGAAGAATGGAGATGGCACTGGTAGCACTGGTGAAATCCAGGACACAAGCTGCAGTGCCCACAAGCTAAGAGTTCTCAAGTGAATTTAGGGGATAAAGTAAAACCTGGTTTGGAGTTTAGGATGTAACAGGATACTGTACAGAGGTGAGTTGATTGATACTATATCAGCAGGAAATTTCAGCTGTCATTGGTGTAGCCCATGGAAATTATTTTTGATTGAGAAATTCACTCTCTTGCATACTTAATATCCTAGCCTGAGAATAACTCAGGAAGGTCTTGAGGCAGATGTGGAAGGGCAAGCCCAGATTCACAGGGCTCATGCCATAGCCAAAGAAATTACTGTGGAGAAAAGAGAGAGAAGACAAAAGAGATAATGAATAAAAACATTATGGATAACAAGACATAAGCTTACTTACTCTTCTTCAAAGAGGATTGAAGACTTGGAAAAGCCCTATGAAGAAAAGCTAACATCTGAAACAAACATCACAACAGGGCTTTTCTCTTAGATTTTTGTAATTTTAGCATTTTTTAATTTTCAGTGTTTTTCTTGTGCTTTTAGCAGTATTGAAACAGATATCTAATGATATTACATTTTAAATCAATATTTTAAAGAAATTTTAATTAAACATTTGGTAAAAATTCAGGCCATTCTATAAAATAAAATTTCAGAATTTTCTTGAGGAAAGAAATTCCATTCTTTCTCAAATTCTTTTAAAAATATGAAATAATTAGAAGGACAATATTAGCCATGTCTCCTTTAAAGTATTAAAATTAAATCCATTTACAAATATAATTTAGCCATACAGCGGAACATCTGTAAGAAAGTTCCTCTAACACTCCTCCTAAACATTCATATGCAAGCATAAAAGGAAGATTGTTATAGACAATATTACTTCTACTTGTGGTATAGAAATAGTCACATATGGATGAAAGATCACCAGGCTCAGTCACTAAGCCAGATTAAGAAATTGAGATTCTTGACACATTGTTTATCTTTTATCTATCTTTATCTAGCTTTTGGGGGATTTGTTTTCCTACTGGTTTGCTGGGATTTTTTAAGTGAACTTCTGTATTTATCATACTCCATACAGGTAAATATATACATTTTATGCAATATCTATAATTCCTCTAAAAGGAAGAGGATACCTTTAACTCCTACAAAATGTATTTCTACTAAATCTTTGTATTGACATTACCATACATGGACTTTAGTGTAACAGAGAACATAAACTTCCTGTAACATCATTAATTTTTATGATTTATATTAACATTTTTTTCTCTTAATGGAATATATTTTCTGGTACTGTATTTAACAGCTAATTAGTATTTCAAATGGTACAATCAAGCCTGAATAATGTGAATATTAATTATTTAAAGAGGAAGAACGTGTATTTTTTTACTAAAATTTAACCTCCTATTTATAAACTCAGGAACAAATGTAGCTTGTCAGGTTCCCAATTCTAAAGTCAAAAATACTAGAAGGTTTTAAAAGATCGTAAGAGGATTGATCTGCAAAGACAATTGGCTGCATTTTATACCTGTATGCAAATACTTCCTTATCAAGGAATAAGAATTAAAGAAAGCTCCCTCACTCTTACTGGGTCTCTTTCACATTGCATATATTACTGCTGCAATTTTCTGGTTTTTTATGCCACTAAGATTACTATTTCTTCTGTACATAATAGAAGTTGACAGTAATGGGAAATACATGTAAATTCTCTTGAGCTCTACCTACAAGAGTGCAGTGTCTGCCTTTTTACTGGCTTTATCTGTAATTGGACACATGAGCTAATGTTGACAAAATGTAGCAAGACAAAGATATTATTTTAATTTAAAATAAAATATATAGAAATATGTCACTCAATACTCAAATACAAGCAGAGTAGTTCAACTGCTATCTAGCATGCAGAGTCCAGTGAGATGAACCAGAAGAAACAAGGATCAATCCAACAATTAGAGTTGTAAGATTATTATAAAAAAGGCAGTTGAACTCATTATTATGTAGCTGACTGTGTGTCAACTGACAATCCCCAGTCTTTCAGGATGTAACATTACCGTACCTCTCCCCATGGTTTGACCTTTCTGTTAAGACTATGCATACATTGCTGTTGAATGGGACATGTGCAACAGATGTGGTGCTTCCTTGCAGTGCCAGCTTTGTTATGTGTCACCAGATCAGATGTGCTGTGCCTACCTACAGTTAGTGGGCTGCTAGGCCTCTGGCTGCATTAAAGGAGATCCAGTAGCAGGCCCACAGTTGAATGAATTGGCTTGGTGATCTGCAAATGGGCCATTGTTTTAGGATAAATTACAAATTAAAATACAAAGTTGCTGTGTTTTCTTAGCCTATTAAACATCAGATATATTATTCCCATTGTATTAATCTGGAAAAACAAAAACAAAACCAAAAATAAAGCTACAATACTCTAGTTCATCTGGAAGAAACCTAAAATCTTCAGTGCATAAAATACACAGCTCTTCAATGAAAAGGATGCTAAATGTAGTTTTAAGTAACATGTCTTTAAACAAGTCCTACAATTAATTCTGTAATCTTGGAGTAACATTTTCAAATGTTGTATAATTTTCTTCTTCCCTGATAAATTATATAAATGAAACAGTATTTTTTTTCTTAATACAGCATTTCACATAAGCTGAAGAACCTATTTTCAGAAGAGTTTGACCTGAGTATTCTTATTTGAAAGAAGACAAGTAGCTTTACCTTAATGACACTGGAGATACACACAGTACCAGAAGATAAAGGGACTTCTGATTTTTTTGAAAAATGATTACATGCTTCGGAATATTGTGTTTCATTCTGCTCTTTAAAAATATAAAAGTATATACCTTCATCATAAATGTGTTGTAAGATCAAGTGTTTGCTGAGATACATACAAATACAGAACACTGTAGATAAGTATAGTTGTTATTATTGTAAACATATGACTAGATTTATTTTGAATTTATTACTGGATTACTCAAGCATGTTCAAGGAAGGGTAATGAAGCTGGAGGACAGGTCTTACAAGGAGTGGCTGGAGGAACTGGAGTTGTTTAGTCTGGAGAAGAGGAGACTGAGGGGACACCTTATCGCCCTCTACAGCTACCTGAAAGGAGGGTGCAGAGAGCTGGGGATGAGCCTCTTTAACCAAGCAACAAGCAATGCAAGAGGGAATCGCCTCAAGTTGTGCCAGGGAAGGTTTAGACTGGATATTAGGAAACATTTATTTACAGAAGGGGTCATTAGGCGTTGGAATGGGCTGCCCAGGGAGGTGGTGGAGTCCCCATCCCTGAAGGTGTTTAAGAGTCGGGTTGACATAGTGTTGAGGGATCTGGTGTAGTTGAGATTGGTCAGTGTTAGGTTAATGGTTGGACTAGGTGATCAAGGTCTTTTCCAACCTCAATGATTCTGTGATTTACAAAACGTTCATTTATTACACAGAAAATTATTTCTATTTTCTTGCATATGTGATTTTATCAGTGAGAACTTACCTCATCTTCTCAAACTACACTAAGAAACCAGCATTCTCCATTTATTAATCTCCATGCTAATGAACTTGGCTAACGTCTCTTCAAACATCTGCAGAGGAACATATGACCATGCTTTAGTTTAGGTCTAATGTTAAATCGGAAAATACAAAACCAAAATACCAAATCACTGACAGTTTCAGATCACATAAACAGTTACAGATCAGACAGAAAATTATCCTTTCTCAAGAAACAAAGCAGTCCACATATTCATTTATCCATAAACTTCAAAAAAGACTTAACAGACCTCTGGATAACAGATAAACCCTTCTCTGTACCCATACACACTCTATGCTCTCAGCAAGTCAGGAAAGAGACAGAAGTTCAATCATTTGATTCCATCTCTTTGAGCAGACCTGAGAGTAGTACTTGTCACAAGATAACATAAGAAATAATATATGATAACCGTTACAGAAATGTGTGTGAGAAAGATGAGGTAGGCTTTTTTTCAGCTAAAAGTCAGAATAGCCTAGTTCCAAAGCAGTGAATAGACAGCATTTTAACCTTATTTAGATCAAGATAAACTAAGATTATATGGGGTAACCTTTTACAAAAAAATTTTTTTTTCTATATTAGAAAATAACACAATGAAAGAAGGGTCTGGACCTGAAACCTCTTCCCCTAGATGTGTTCATATAGAGGACTCGTTTGGAGAGACCTCAAATTTTCATTAAAATATCATCTCTGAATTTACGCAAGAATTTCTGTTCTAATGGGTTATATCCCATTTAGTTTTGAATATCTACTCTTTCTTATTACATTTACTTCTGATCTTACTTAGCATTCACATAATCAGCAGCTGCTGTGAGAGATGAGAAACAGGCCTGTGAGAAACTAAGACAAACAGCCTGGGAAAGCAAAAGTTGAGGCTGATGGAAGAAATGCCTCAGACACTTGCAAGACAAAACTGTGAGTCACAGGGTGCATGCTGTGGAGGCCGAAGCTGATAACGCTGCCCGATGTAGCTGGGGGAGAGCACCCTGTGGAGACAGGACAGCTCTCCTCTGGGGCACCTGGGCAAGTTTCAAGGGCCATGTGTCCGGTGAATGACCTTTGCTTCATTATCCACGGAATGCATATTAAAGTTAACACCCCTCAATATGCTAATGAGGGCTAACATGATCATGCTAATTACATCATCCCATGAAACACCTTACCCCTCCCCATACATGAGATAAGTAGGTCTGTGGGTCAACCTAGGGGACAGGCCCAAGGAAAGTGGGTATAAATCAAAGGGGAGAAGAAAGGGCTCTCTCTCTCTGCCCCCGCCTCTTCCCCCCTGGCTGTCTGGAGAGAGCAGTGAAGCGAAGAATACAGATGCCAGTGAGGGAGATGGCCGCCTCCTGGAACCCTCTCTGGTGGAATCAGCGCAGGAACCCAGACCGGTGATCTGTATTTCCCAATTCCCTCTATCTCCCTCTTTTCCTTTTTCCATTAAGAAATGCAAGGCATATTATATTGCTCGCCACATTGCTGAGGAGAGGGCTCTGAGGAGGAGGACAGTGGCGGGGGACCCTCCTGAAAACATCAAAAACTCGCAGCAAAAATGCAAGAAGGGAAGGCAGAAGCCCAGGGAAGAGGGAGAGCCTCAAGCCGCCCCCACCCGAGCAGGAAGGTGGAGCTACTGCGAATGAGGGCAGGGGGGACTCAGAGTGGGTGGAGACCGGAGTGACAACAACGCACGCCCCCACATAACAGAGCAGCCCCCAGGGAGCGCAGCAAACAGGGTGGGAAAACGGGGCATGGCACGTCAGAAGTGTGAGGCGCATCAGTTTGCACGTCAGTTCGCACAAGCAGGGCGAGCAGACAGGGCGCAGACACTCTCTGGGTTCCTGAACTTATCCAAGGTAGCCCCTTTACGGTCCTCCACAAGTAAACTGAACCATGGTCTCCACTCACATCAAAACCACTGCCAGAAAGAACGTGGCAACCCAGATGGAGCTGCCATGCAGACATGCAGAGGTTCAGGTCCCAGGCTGCAGGGAGTGCCTGAGCCCATCAGTCCTGTCGGAGGGTATCAGGGACAACACCTGTGTGTGCTGTGATCAGCTGGGTCACCTGCTCAGCCTGGTGGCAGAACTCAAAGAAGAGGTTGAGAGATTAAGAATTATTAGGGAGTGTGAATGGGACACTGACTGGTGGAGTAATACCCTAGCACCCCTGAAGCAACAGGAGCTAATGGAAGCTACAAACGAGGCAGGTAATACCTCGTCCTCTTGCTATCAGGCAGAAGGAGGGGCACTAAGAGACAAGGGAGGCTGGAAACAGGTCCCTGGCTTGGGGAGGCAGGAAAATCCTCTCCCCAGCTCCCTCACCTTCCATGGTGTCCCTTCATTTGCCACTGACCAAGAATTGGTGTATAGGTGACATTCCCCTAAATCCTCTTGGTTTAAAGCCATATATGCTGCACATAACTCAGCGTATTGGCTACTTTCCCCTTCTCCTGTGGTCTCCAGAAATTTCCCTGAATGGGGATGATAAGCCACTGCCTTCCAAAACCTTTTCCCTCCTATATATTTAGCCAACCCATCTGTAAACCATGTGTGTTCCCTTTCAAGAGGAAGCAGCTGATCCAGGGTCTTCCCCCATTGCACAGGGGATTCCTGTTCAATTATATGAGCAAGCTTTATCTCTTGATCCTGCATGGAGGCAGCCACTACTTGCTCATGGAGGGCAGCAACACCACCAGGTCCCACCTTTGCTCTGTCCTGGATGTACCATTTCCATTTTATAATGCTCGATTCTTGCACATGCACTATTCGGTGAGTCTTCGGGGAGCTTTTAACCCACTGCATAATAGGGATTTTGGGGTGCAGGGCCACCTCGTGACCTATCGTGAGCTGCTCATTTTCTATCAAGGCCCAATAACAGGCTAATAGTTGTTTCTCAAAGGGCGTGTAATTATGTCCTGCCTCTGGTAACTTTCTTCCCCAAAATCCTAAGGGGACTCTTCCCTTGTTTCTGCCAGAGGCTCCAATTCACATATGACCCATTTACAGATACATTTAGTTCTACTTCACCATCCTGCATGGGCCATAAGTCCAAAGCCCTTTGAATAGCCTCTTTTGCCAATTCAAAGGCACCCTGCTGCTCATTTCCCCATTGGAATTCATGCTTTTTGCAAGTTACCTTGTATAATGGGGCCAGAATTTGTCCTAAATGTGGAATATGTTGTCTCCAGAAACCAAACACTCCAATAAATCTCTGCACCTCCTTCTTATTCTGTGGTATAGCAAAGTCAAGAATCTTTTGCTGGGCTTTAGGTAGTATTTCTCAGTGACCACAGTTCTAATGTATTCCTAGAAATTTAACTATCTGAGATGGCCTTTGGATCTTAGTAGGATTAATCTCCCAACCTTTCTGCCTCATATGCGTTAGTAGCACTTCGAGCATTTGTTGTAATTCACTCTCATTGGCCCCCTGAATCAGGATATCATCAACATAGTGGACCATTTGCATATGAGAATGGAGCTGTACCTCATCCAGGTGCTCAGCCACTATTCTATGGCAATTAGTTGGACTATGCACCCATCCTTGAGGCAACCTGGTAAAGGTGTACTGCTGTCCCTGCCATGTAAATACAAATTGATCCCAATGCTCTTCTGCAATCAGAATCGTAAAATATGCATTGGCCAGGTCAATGATAGCGTACCATGTGCCAGGATGCCTCTGAACTCTTTCTATTTAAGTGATCGTATCAGGTACAGCTGTCTCAAGAGGTGGGGTGCTCTTGTTCAGTTCTCTATAATCCACAGTCATTCTCCAGGATCCATCAGCCCTTTTGACTGGTCAGATTGGACTATTCCACATTGTGGTAGTCAGTTTTAAACCCCCTGCAGGCAGTAAATCTTTGGTTGTTTGGGAAATTTCTTCATGACCGCCTGGAATCCTGTACTGTTTCATGGTTACTACCTTGGTCACAGTGGGGATCTGAACCTGAGATATCTTTACCTTCTCTACTAAAACTGCTTGGTTAGCGATATAACTCTTCACCCCAAATTGATAACGACCATCAAGAAGATTCAAAGTAAGTACCTTAAGAATATCTATTCTGATTATATACACTGGGATCAGAACAATCATGACTGTATACTGTCATTTCAAAAGATTTCCAATTATTATATCAATTTGGGTTTGTACTGCTTCAATTTGTTTTCCACCCAGTCCTGGAAAAATCACAGACTGACCTTTACATTTCTTTGGATTTCCATAAACTAAGGAGGCCTCTGCTCTGTTATCTACTAGAGCCTTGTCTAGTTTATCAGTAAGGAGCTTGTTTACAGATTCTAATGTCATAATCTGAGCTTGCATACAGGAACATTCAGCCAGTAAGTGATCTTTTTGCTGGCGCTGTTTCTTATGTGCTGTTAACAGGATCCATCACTGCCTCCCAAAGGTTACAGCATCCCATGCCTTACTGGACATTTTTTGAATATTTTCTAATACATCCTGCAGTTCAGCCTCCACCAACTGCTTCTCCCACTCTTCACAGGGTACCCCAAATTTAATCCATTCGAGGGCCAGTGAACTATACACAGGATCCTCCCAACCAGGAACTTCAAATGGGGCCATCCTCATCACCAATTTTGTTTTGCCAATTATTAGGCCTCACATAAAGGACACAACCAGCATAAAGATGAACCAATAACTAAATTGTCTTTTATACAAAAGGGTCAGTACATGGGTGAGCACTAGGGGTACAAACAAGTCAGATTATACATAATCAACATCAATCCCATTGACCCCAATAACAACACTGCACAACCAACAACAGGTGGAATAAATGGTGAAACGCAGTCTCCCATAGAAGGAATGGGAGACAACCAAGTCAACAAGCCAAACACATCAGACCAAGGAAGCCACATAATGAATCTCTACACAGCCCACATTTACAAAGGCCAGACCTGACTGGAGCCCAGTCCCAGGGAGGCAGGAGGTCCTTCCCCAACAGGAAACTCTGCACAGGACATCCACCTCACAGACAGACACTGCCCCTGCCTGCAAGGGGTCCCAGCTTTTATCCCTAAGTGGGACACCTGACCTTTGGTTACTTAATGCCGACACCTGGGGCTCCTTTACCTCATGGCTCTCCCTGCCAGGCCGGCCGCACCCTGGAGGGAAGCTTAAAGGCAAACTCACCCCCCCTTTGTGAAGGGCTGTGGGAATCACCCACATGTCAACCTTAATTTGGCGTTGAAACCCCAGCATTTCACTGTCCCACCCCAGGGGCTATTGCCTAGGTTGGTCTGTACCTCCTCTCCCAGTTTGTACTTCTAGCTTTGTTTTCCCAAGGTACCTCTTGGATTATATATTTGAAGTAATGTTGTTTTCCTCTGTTGAAGGCCTCATGTCCACAGGACAGGTTTCTTCAGCTCTAGTGGTTTCAGTTAAGATTTGGGCCTCGGAAGTATTTGTGAATATAAATTAGATTAGGGCAAGTGACACATTTTGATATACTCTTCACCGTCTATTTTGGACTTGCTCCTTTGTGCCTACCATTTACATTCCCTTTTCTGCTCCCTGGCTTGTTGCAGTAAGGTCTTATCTGAAAAAGAAGCTTGAAATGCTCATGGATTCATTAGAAAGAGGAATATCACACTTTTACAGAAACTCTGAATCAGTCTCTGTTCAGTTTTGATTGTGTAGAAAGGAAAAGCAGTCTCAGTGTATATACATAATGTAATCAATGAAGTGAAAACAGCAGTCATCAAAAAATGTTTTGTGTTTTTCTTTGATTTGAAATATTAAGGTTTGCCTATTCAGACAAGGTAGTGAAAATTAATGAATGAAAATTAGAACACAAATTTACAGTGTTCTCACTATTCAATACTGCCTGCCTGTCTGAAAAATTCTGCTATGTACTGTAAGTGCCTTTTTTTGTGAGGCCATTTACTCCACTTACAAAGTCTGGCACAATACCCCATGGATACAGAACACTGAGTGTTTGCAGGTGAAGTTAATAAAAAGTGATGACTATGCTATAAATTTACACACTAGATTATTGCAAATTATCTTCTCTATGTAGAAGAATCCTTAGAGACACAATATGATTGTCCTTTATCATCCATAGTTTCAAAATGTGTTAAGGGCTGTCATTCAAGTATTATATATGTCAAATTTAAATTAATTAGATACAAGGCAAAGAAAATGACTGCTTTGACAAAAAGAGCATGATGAGTGACCTTTGTAAGTGGAAACAAAATTGACTAATTAAATGTTTCTTTAAAGGGTGGAGATTTTTTTTTCCTGTCAAATCACAGCAGTTATAGACCAGTTTCAGAAGGTACATGGTATGTAGATGGAATGCCATTTCCTGATATTTTTAAAATCTAACTTTGTTCCTGTATTTCTGAAAACACCAGAGATGGGTGAGGTGTGTGTGATTGATTAGTTTTTGATTTTCTTTTTTCTTAAGCAATTTGTTTACATAATTTTTGGTTCAGAAGGATAAGTATTTAAAAGAGAAGGAGTATCTGAATTATTTTGAATATAAGTGGACGAATGGTTTAAGATAAAAATAGTTATTTGGTTGATTAATCTGAAAGGTTTTTCTTGGATTTTTCTTTTGACAATGCTTTACTCTGTCAGACAGCCAGTTATTTGTCCTTTGTGAGCAGATAAAAGGGACAGAGACAAAACTGTTCCAGTTGTTCTGTCAGTTCTAACTTTTATATGTTAGTGATAGTCACAAAAATTATTTTTATATTCTTTACCAATCTACTTTGAGTCACAAAGTTGTGGTACACCTGCATCGTGCTGCTGTGCATCACATTTTCCCTTCATCACACAACAGGCTTTTGAACATATCTTGAAAATTTCTCTGGGCAGACAGATGAACCTTTCTAAAGCTTCCCTGGCTTCTTCAAATACTTCTCTGTGCAGTGTTAGTAGGAGTCTGGAGTCTGAGGCAGTCATATGCACACATACTTGGGAAACCTTCCTGTGACCTTGAATTTGATTCACCACCAACTCTGTTGCGGACTGTGGTGTGGGAACAGGGAAAGAAAAGGCCAAATAACAACCTTTTGTTTTGAGTTTTTAATAATAACAATTATTATAAACTGCAGGTTTTTAACTTCAGAAGAAGTTTTCATTCAAAAAATTGCTTTCAGACACTGAAAATCTGTATCAGTGCTTTCTGAATGAAAGCTTAGCTTATACCATACTTCCGTGTTTCATAATGAAGTTATAGAGCGGAATCGTCACACATAGCATATAGTGCTTCTTCTTTAACCTTTTCCTAATTATTTCATCTTTTTAAGCAATAACTGATTTTCCTTCTGTAGATGTCTCAATACTATTTTAATATGACATTAGTCAGGTGGTGCGCATAATAACCAAATTTTTCCTTTTCTACAGTGGGAACTGCTTACTTAACTTTTGGTTCTACCTTTTTTTCACTATACGCACTTTTGTTTTGTCAGCAAGTTTAACCTTTTCAAAGTTGAATTGTCTGCTCAGATGACCTATGAAGATTATAAATAAAGGTCTAAATACGGAAAAAAATTCCATCTCTAATATAACTCCTCCTAACAAGATTACAGTTCTTTTATCCACCTGTGTAAACTGCTATATCTGCTCTGGTGCTGAAGTATGTGTTTTTTGAAGCTTATCTAGAACATCTTTCTCTGCACAATGGAGAAACTGATCACTGAAATAACATTTTATATTATGATGGTTTTCATCTGTGCAAAATTTGCTTCTGTAGATCAACTGCTCTATGTGCAGGTGAATCTCTACTGAAGTGCAGTAGTCTTCAGAGGCTCCCAGAAATGAAATCTAACTTTTTCTTTTTTTCACCATTCTGTGCTGCAAAGGCTGAATGGCAGACAGCATATAAATAGAACTTGAAGAAATAACTGAAAGCTACTGATCATTACCTGACTGTTGCTGAGAGAATAAAGTGTGTGGTCAGATATGCATCTGGTATTGACAAGTAGAATTACAATGAGAGCTCTTTAGGGAAATCAGTATTTCTTGATGGTAATTTGCTCACAAGTAAACTTTTCTGCATGCAAGTGACCCTTTGCAACTCTCTGCTCTGAGAAGTGTTTTTGCTGCCAAAATTATCATATTGTTGCTATTTCCAAAAAATCCCTCTCCTTAAAAAAAGAGAGGGGAAGAGACCAGGATGTAAACTATGCTCACTGTTCTGTCTGCAGCAACACACTTCTAACTAGGTATTTTCCTTCTGTTCTTCTGTCACATGATGCAATGGATGGGGAAACAAGTGCCAGGAAAGGTCTTCAGAGATCCAGAGGCAAGGACTTTAAGTCAGTAGTACAGTTAACATGATTTGCAATCTGCTTGTTGCTGGGTCTGACATCACTTAAAACAGTGATCTTGGGAGCAGGTTATGGGCACAATAGGTAGTGTTGATTGGTGCAAATGTGGTTGCCATTTGATTTCACCTCTAGAGTGAGGAGGAAAAAGAGGGATGATTCAAGTATCTGTCAGGTATGTCAATAAAATATAGTGGTATAGAGACACCTCCAATGGATTAACATGAACTTGTTTTGGTAATGAAAACAACATCCTTTATGGAGCCCTGGATGTGATGTTTTATAGTACTACTTGCTTAAAATCAGCTCAGTTATCTCTGAGCTATGCTGCAGGGTCAAAATGTTTTCTGGAGGGGCTTTTCAGCAGCAAAACAGCTCAGTTTTGTACCAATAGTTAAAAACTAACCTGCAAAAATCACAGACAAAATATATTACATTGTACATAATTCTATCACTGCCACTTACTTCCCCTAAATACTCAATTTGATCTTCATTCAAACCATCAGCATGTTGAAAATTTTGGAATTTATAAGCTGAACTGAAAAGGAAAATAAGTTTGATCTTTAGCAAAAAGATGAAGGACTGTGAGGTAATACTAGGTATTAGGGTATGAGGTGATCATGCTCCCACATATCCTACTTCAGATAAGCTAAAGACTTTTGATCCATTCAAGGTGTTTCAATTTAATATTTTTTTTTTTTAAAAAAAAAGGCAGCAGGAAATATTATTAATTTGAGGTGTCACATTGAGAAAATTATTATTATGAATCTTGATTATTGATTAGGAAATAAAAGACAAGTATATTTTCATTAAATTAGTTTGTCTCTGTTTCTTGTTAGACATGTAGCTTGGTAGCAAAGAAATACAGTTGTATTGACCATGGTAACATAACAATAAATGTTAATACAATTTTGACTGAAGTAAATTGAATAATCAGGAAAAATTATTTCCTAAACTTTTAATTAAGGTAATTAGAACTTTTAAGTATGAATTAAAGTAAGTAGATAAAAAAATATAAATTATTGTTAATTGGGATCTGTATCATCTTAACCTAATCTAATAAATAGCAGTCTTAAAAAATATACTTAATGCAAATTTTTCTCCATAATTCTTAAAAAATTTCTTATCTTCATAAAATAGTTGTATCTTCATGTGATGTACTTCTGCACTTCCTTATTCAAGTACACAAGAACAAGATTTTCAGCCTAATCTTTCTGAGTTGGGAGTTGAGATATTTATCTGAACTGCACATACCTTGTGAATTCCTGCTCTTCCAATATGCTTTGGAGCAGAAGTTTTCAACTTTTTGAAGCTCATAGTGATAAAACTCTCAGTACTTCTCTGTGATAAAAAAAATATCATGTGTTTTCTTTGTTGTAGATCTCATCTGTTTCCTATTTTTGGGAGATGTTATTTTAAGGAAAAAATTGGTGAATTTGAAATATGTAGGTTGAGTGTAGAAATTACTCGTGATATTGATAAAACCTGCCAAGTAATGGCCTCGGTAAAAACATGATTTTCATCAAAGAGAAATCTGTGAATATATCTGAAGTATTACATGAGAATCAGTGTCTTGCAGAATTGTTCTTGAGATTTCTTACATAAAAATTCCTGTTTTCTTCAGGTTGGAAAACTTATTCATTTGCAAGTAAAGAAGTGTTTTGTTAGGAAAGAATTAAAAACTAGTAACAATCCATACTTTCTTTTCCACCTAATGGGAATTTCTACAATTCAGCTATGAGATTTTCTGCACAAACTAATGTTCTCCAAAGTATATTCTGCGAATGGATTATCAGAGTGCAGGGTAGATTACTAAATTTGGAATATGAATAAGGAAAAGACACATTTGTTTCTCCACTCAGCACTTCTTCCAAAATTCATACACTTCCCGTCCTTCTTCTATTTTGAATTTTATTAAGGAGTTAGTGAATCAGTTGGGAGTCAGCAAAACATTAGCATTAATGAGTTCATTTCCACACAAATTGGCTCATTATCATGCTGACTTCCAGTGTTTTGTGACAATCATGAACTCAGTCCTCCTGCAAGAAGTGTTCATTTGCTTGCCTCACTCAAAATGGTGTGTGGGGGAGGAGGTAAATAAAAAAAAAAATAATGGCATACAAATGTACCAGTTCATTGATGCAGCAAACCCTGTGGTTTCTCTGTAGTTAGTTTTAGAGAACTCTGAGTACAGTATTTGCTTGTTTCATTTGTCAGACTGCACTAATTCTGCCTGGCAGTTGGTGAAAATTATACCCAGAATCTGACTTTGCAACTTACATAAAGAAGATATAATTTCAATTTTGTAGCAAATTATCTGACCCTAATTATTATAATTTCATAGAAGTACACTCAAATGGAAATACATTGTGGGAAAAATATTTTTGTAGCATCCAAATAACCTTCCAACAATTCTCTCATTATCTGATGCAGATTTGTTGTTTTACACAATGCCAAATATATTTGTGCCATAGCTATTAGTTTAATGATACTGCTGATCAGTCAGCCTTTCTCAGAATAAATACTGAATGTCAAGCTATTGGTAATCTTTTTCAAGTGACACATTATGTTCATTTCCCTTCAGACCACTGCTTTAGTCCTTAAGCTATTTGTAACTCACTGTGATTATGCCCAGTAGGTTTATGAACTATGTTACAGTTGTACGCCTGCAGGTTTCTTTTGTCTCAAAAAGCCTGATAGGATAAAGTAGATATGGTTTATTCCTTCATCCCAATCAGATCCTTAATGCAGATGCAGGTTAGTCAGACTGTTTCATTATGTCTGATCTCCATGTCAGTTCTGAAATGGCATGAATCCATCCTGTGACCTGAGATTACAGTTGTCTCTTTGTATCCTTTACCTTCACTATAGATCCAGGCCTGTGGATATAAGTGGTTCTTTTCCCAGGGACAGAAGTATCATAAGATTTCTTCTGACTAATAAGATTTGCATTAATTACCACGCATTATGGCCATAGTGGCACAACTGTACATTAATAACTTTGAATAATTTGTGTGTCCATAATATACATCACATGCTAATATAATATTCTTTGACATTTCTGTCCTTCCAAAGTCTTCTATCTGTCACAACGTAATAAATCCATATTCTCTAGTACTCATATCTCCAATATATATTTTTCTCAGAACAAAGATCTGTGACCTCTGTTACACAGGATGTCAAGCTCTGTAGAACACAATGGTTCCCTAAATCACTGATAAATATTTCTGTGACAGTTTTAGGCTCCAAATACTTATCAAGTACATTTGAAAATTCAAGAACCGATGATGTTCTCATCATTTATTGCCATATTTAGTGTTGGTGAGCAATAATACTCCTGTTCCTACAATGTTATGGGAGCCCCCAAACTGTGTTTCCAGTTTGCTACCAGTTACTCCAATAACTGATGCATGTACATGCATAATACATGAGAAAACCTAAATGTCTTTCAAACTTTATGCTATCAATTAAAAATAGTGAACTCAGATTTCCAAGAAAAAATGATCCAATGTTAAATTTTTAAGTAATAATACAAGCTTAGGAATGGATATTTGGGTCAAGGGTTACTGACAACTTTTTGGAATGCTGTTTAAAAAGATTCTCTGACACTCTGATATTGCCCAGTTCAGATTTTAAATACCTGTATTAATGTAATGTGTGCTATGAAATTTGTGCCATCAAAGAGTTAACATATTGCATGTTTTCACATTTTATTGCTTCAGAAATTAATCAGTTTTTCTACTTTATTGAGTTGTTGAGGCTTTCTTTTCAGTAATAGACGGTGTCTGAAATCTTGGCTCTGATTTAGAATAAACCCTTTTGTGTTTATACAACCTGCTAAAGTGTTTTGTCCATGGACATTCTTTGGTTTTTGTTGTGGATTAACCTGAACAAATCCTTTTTTTGTCCTTTCAGTCCTTTCCCATTAGAGGTTGTCATTGTCTGGTACATTAGTATTTTCCACTAATTCTGTAAATTTGGATAGCATCCTTGAAGACAGAGTCAACGTCTCCCAGTATTATGGAACTAGAGCTCTCTACTGCATGAACGTGAGTGGTTTAGATGTGCTGACCTTTTTATCAGTAAGTGTTTTTTCCATTTCATTGATTTGCACTGCAGGCTAAAATATATTTATGATTAAAAGTAGAACCCACCACTTCCCCATAATTGTTCTGTGATGAATCCTTATGGTCTTCAGCAGGCATGGACTCTTGCACATTCACCTATAATTTGGGGCTTCCATAGCTCGGCTAGAATCATAAAGCACAGCTGTTAAAAAAGTTAGACCATAAAGAGATATTTTCTACAATCTGCCTGATAAATAATCCTGCAAAAATTTTAATTCTTATCTCAGCATCTAACTCAGCTAATATACAAGGGCATCCATTTATTGACTTAATTGATAGAGAGCCTTATAACTTCCAGTAATTTGGGGGCTTAGTTCCATGTCTAAATATATATTTAATTTAAATTCCCAATTTGAGAGTTATAATCTTAACTTTTTAAGTTGAATATCATGTTTTCTATAACAGTTTCAAACAGTCTTACAGGTCAACAAACAACTTTCATCTGTTCCAAGGACACCTGCTCTTTGCTGGACTCTGAGCTCCCATCCTTATTAAAAGTAAATCTCATTAGCATTTTATAATAACATCAGCCCAGGAGTCATCTTTGTTTCTCTGGATAAATGACTAATTCAGAATAATATTTTGTAAAATATAATTGTTTAAAATGTTCTCTATATACAAATTGCAATATATGCTGGATAGACTCTTAACAAGATAGATCAGGTTAACATGTATATTTGCATATACATAAATTGTTCCGTTCTATATATAACTGATAGAGCATTATTGTAGTTCTCCGTTTATTAGTGAAGAAAGCAAAAGAAATGTTATTCTTAATACTCTATTTAACATGTCCAAGGCACAAAATTATCAATTCTTCCTCTAGATGTGATTGTGTGAAGGAGGTGAAGTTTCATGTCTGCAAAGATTTGCAATTTGGAGGCTAAGAGCATTGCACTGATTTATTAGATAGAGATCCCTGAAGAAGATTCCTCTAAAAATGTGACCTCACATGGTCATGTATTAGGACATTCGGGAAAGGCAATAGCAGTAACACACAAATCCATCCCATAATTTTCATTGGGCAGAATAATCAATAATTTTAAATGAGGCTCTTATTTTAAAAGGATGTTGAAAAATAAAATGGCTTTTATCTGGTAATAAACTGTTATAAGTTACCTTTCTGACATCATTGCCAGAAACTCTTGTAAAAGTATATAACAAAACTCAGTATATAAATTTGGCAAATAATTAATATGACTCTTCCTTGTGAATGAAAAAAGAAAAAATGTTGTGCAGTAGCTTAATTCAAGCATAAAATTAGATTTTGCAATCAGTAATTATAGCTATATTTAATGTTCTACAAAATGGCAAGAAACAATGTTTAGTCGGTGCACTTCATGTAACAGTAATGGGTCAGTCAAATTCCTATAGAAAGCTGATGTTCTGTTTATATGCAAATTACAATGCAGAGTATATCCATTTACAGCAGACCGAACATTACAGAGAAATCCGTTTGGAATCGTCTATAGATGTGCCAAGCCAGGAAGCATTGACCCGTACACACTGCACAGCGGGATGTGCACGCCACACCACCCATGCACACTGCACCATGAGATGCTAGGGCCACAGGACATTCCATACCAACCCTTGTCAGCAGAGAGGGTACACTTTGTAATGTGCGCTGCAGTCATGGCTGCTTGAGCAGGAGACAAGGTCAGAGCATTCTGCAGACTCTTACAGCCAGCACTTCCAGTGCTACAGTCTGTAACTGGAGACTGGTGTGTCCACTTCTTGTGTTGACATGCACACAACTGAACTGAGACCTGACAAACTCTCTGTACAGTCTTGCAGTTTCAGCATAGCCTCAACTAGAAAATGTTCAGACCTCAGTTGTACAAAGACTCTTACATATGTGCAGGCATAAGACATACAGGCAGATAAACTCCACTGAAATAGAAAATTAGATTCTGTGTGTTTTGTAACATTTTTAGAATTCTCAGCTACACCTGGAACCATCTATATCACACTTTCAGTATCTAGCATCCATACAAAAATAAGTAGCCCAAATATGGTTGTGGCGATGGACTAAACTTAGAAAACAAACATATTTGTAAAAGGAGTAATAAAGCAGTTTTTTCAAGAAAAAAACAACACTGGTGATGCATTTTACAGTGTTACTGTTTGATCAGCACCTTTCCATCTCACCTGTATTACATCTCTAAAGACACAGTCCCCTGATTACTGTTTCAGTAATTTTTGTGGATTGTGTAATGTGTGGTTTGCTTTTATAATTAGACTGTTTCAGTGCAAATATGCCACTTCCTGAAGACTTGCAGGTACACAGACTTACAGAGAAGTGTAGTGGAAAGAATTGAGCTTCATTTGCGGTGTTAATGGACAGAGTTTTCTGAAGAATTCAGCTCCTGTATATTCAGAAAAATAAGTTATCAATTTTTGTTAAGGAATCTTCGGAGATACGCATGTACATTTAAATTAAAATAAATCTACACAGATTCTGAACCTTGCAGAAAAAATGTCTGACTCCTGACTTCTGTCAAACAGGAGTTCTCTGGTCTTGTAAACTTGTCACATTCCAGTTTCATGGGATGATGACTCAGATTCACTGATTGCCAGGTCAGGATTAAGATGAAACCACATTAGAGATTCTTCAATTCACAAAACTCAACTTTTTTTTGTTCACAACAGATACTGGCATGAAACTTTGTCAGTAAGCCTTGCAATCTCTGCAACAAGTGGTAAACCTTATAACATACACTGACGAACTGCAAACTTTATAACATATACCAAAGAAACTCAAATCTACAGGGATAGAGAATAAGAGAGAAAAGTAAGAAAAAGAGATAAAAGAGAGAGAAACATGGAGGGAGTGACAATGGCAAAAAGGAAGATTTCACCAGTCCTGGTTCCATCGTTGGTCCAGCCAGCCCAGGGGTCCAGGTCCAGAGGGGAGCATCCACCCGGGGCTTTGACTCATGTCCTTTTATAATTCCCTGCCCCTCCTCTGGGTGGGTGCTTGGACTCATTAGGCTAATGAGGCATCATGCACAGTCTATGATTCCAGAATTCTCTTTGGTTTGGTACATGCGCAGTTTGTACCTTCAGATTTTTCTGGAATGGGTTGGTGGACTTGGAGCTCATTGGGGAGTTACTCCCCCCTCCCTGCAGGTATGACCACTGTCTGACTTTGCTTCTCAGCCATTTCTTCCTATGAAAACAGCTTCTCTATTGGCTCTTTACAGAGTTGCTCAAGGTAGGGAAGTTCAGCCTCAGGGAAGTGTGGTCCCACTTCTGTGGGATCCTCTCTTCTCACTACATCTTCCTCTCATTGTTAGAGTAACCCTGGCATTTCCATAGAGACCTTCTCCTTTGCTGAAGTTCTTTATCAGATGTTTGAGACATTAACATCACAAAAGTCCAGGCTGCTGGCACTGTTGTTATCCTTTGTAAGCAACAACAGGAGGCACATTCAGTGTGCACCGATCTTCAGAAAGTTATAATACGTATTGAGCCATCTGACCTCTGCTGTGTCATAAAACAAATGGAGCCAGAGCCCCAAGCCTTGAAGAAAAAGGGCCATAACAAATAAGCTACTTGTCCCACAGGACAAAGCAACAGTGAGAAAGTGGAAATAAGAATCTTGTAAATGTAGGACAGCAAAGTAGTGAAACAGTGGGAGACCAATTAATTTTAGAAGGCAACTGATGACATTTTAGAAATAACTAGAAAGAAAATTATGAGAAGGGCAGAAGAAATAGGAAAAAATGAAACAAAAAGGGCAAATATATCAAATTAAAAGAACTCAAGGAGGAAAAAAAATATAGTGGAAAAAATTCTTTAAGAACTTGCTAAGCCCTTTTTCTTTCCAAATTATGTAGGATAAGGAGAGAAACCATATTCACTCAGGTATCAACTTATATAGACTTAAAAGTGGAAAAAAAGAAGAAACAAAAATTCTCACAGATAATTCCATACATAACACTTTCAAAGAAAAACAAGTCCTGACAAGAAACAAAAATGCTGAAGGAATTTTTATTATCTTTATAGCTAGATGGGTGTGTGAAGCAAGCATAAGCCATAAACTGTGAAATGGCTTTAGTATAAGCATTTGCAATGGTCAGGAGCAGTGCAGAGGAAGCGTGTGTGCACAAGTGTGGTGGGTAGAGGGACAAATCAGAAAGTATCAGAGTGTTCACACCTTATCACAAAACTTTTTTTCATGCAGAAGGCATCCTTTTCCCCAACACACAGAAAGAGGCATCAAGCCAGGGTTTTGGATCTCTATTGACTCCTTTTTTCAAAGCTATTTTCTCCATAGAACTGAAGCGCTGGTCTGTAGCCCATTCTAATAGCTATGACAACATAGCAATACAGCAATACATAAGAGTCCTTCAATAAATGCACAATCCCATCCCACTTCTACTGAGGTAAATTGAAGGATGTTGACAGAAGTGCTCTGAGAATGGGAGATATTGTGGATGAGTCTCCACTATCAGGCTTATTACAGCTCTGCCCCCCTCCCCCCCCCCCCCCTTTTTTTTTTTTTTTTTTTTTTTTAATTAATTAATCAGTGGAAAGAAGGAAAAAGATTAAAAGATTTAGGGAGTTTCCAAGTTTCTACTAAGCAGATTTTCATTGATTCTTCTGATGGTGAACGAGCAATAAATTTGTAACAATGATCTGAAAAACTGCGGAATACAGCTGTGTCTTATTCAATGGTTAGGGCATGATGTTGATCTCTGCACTCCTATCACAGTAGCCCTGATTTTATTTTACAAGCTTGTGAATGTTTGTCACATTTATCCCCCCTCCTACTCTCTCCTCCTCCTTCTAATCTTAACCAAATAGTTCTTCTCCGTTTTTTTTTTCCCGTTTGGAAATGTCACCTAACATTATTTCTTGCCCTAGTATGTGCTGTGTTTGTGTTCCCTCCTTGTAGTTTCATTTCTTCATATGAGAAGCAGTATCCTTTTAGGCATGAATTGAATCTTTAGTGAAGCCAGTCTGGAATGGAATTTAATACTTTTCCACTGAATAAATTCTAAGGAAAATACGGATGACAGCATTATGGGAGAACAGGTCCAAACAGAGAACTTAAAGGAAATTCAATGACAAGTTCATCCACTATGGTTTTCATGAATTTCACAATGGAGATTACAACATCTTTTGTGATTTTAAATGCTGCCTCTCAACCAGGCTCCCTCCCGCCATCTTCCAAACTTAAAAGTCAACTCTCTGGCATTAGCAGAGTCTTATTTAGCTGGAGGTAATTGATTTCATTTTCATAATAGAATTTCTTTTCACAGGCCCTAGCAGTGGATAAAGTACTCACGGTCCATTCACAGAGAGGAGATTGGGGGAGGGGGGCATAAATAAATAACATTCTTCAGTCCCTAGCTCACAGTGAAACAGAGAACGAAGGATCTAAGGCAGTCTTTATTGGCAACATATAGAAAATTAAATCCCAGCCTTTGCAGGATTATTCTTCCTGTTTGTTTGGGGTTTTTTTCTCTTCCTACTTTAATCCACACCTGACCAGATAATTTTCTTCTCTAACACATGAAAGTTTGGCCACATGTGGAATAGGGGATGACACAAATTTGTGATTGGTAGGTTTTTAGCTTTTGTCTGAAGCATCAAGCAGGGTTTTTAAATTTAATTGTTTATCTTAAGCAACTTCCCTCCACTGGAAAAGCAGCAGAAAACATGAGTATCTGTCTCCCTCTCTTCCACCCTACTTTCTGTCTGTAGATACCAAAGAAGATTTCTGTGAAGTCTACAGTGGTGAGTTTGGTTCATTAAAATGTTTTGGAGAGACAGATAAACCAGTTGTGGTGTTCTTGTCAGACGCTAGGTCTGTGTAGATGCTATGTGTGTAATGTGTAGTAAAAGTAACTTCAGAGAATAAATGTGATAACTTACAGCAAGAGGTGATGGCTTGTTCAAATTTTCCATGAGCCAGAGACAGGCCAGTGGACAAGCTCCCTCTGCAAGATGAAGTGGTCAAGCATGTGGTTTGCACAGTGGTGGAGGCAGGGATCAAACATAAGGCTGGTTTTTCATAGTGTTTTGGGAGTTGAGGCCTGCTGTCAAAGTGCAGCAGAAAGAAAGAGGCCATTTAGTTTTGCAGTAAGCCCCCTGCTATGTGTCTCTCTAGAGAGACATTGTCTATTCCAATATGATACATCTTGCTCCTGGGTACTTGTCCTGCTCTCTCTCAGGAGACAGCGCTCAGGGAACCATAGGTCATCAGAATCCCAGCACATCACCAGGGAGCTCTGGGAGATGGCTGGGTGGGATGATCAGGGAACAGTGTCCAACAAAGTAGAACCTGCACCCTGCAGAGAACCAGGGACAGAGTGCAGACTGCAGCTACCCAAAAGTGAGAGTGGGATGAGACATGTGGTTTGGAGCTTTGTACCCCCACCCCTGTAGAAAGACACCCGAAGAGAATGCAGGAATGCAACAGGATGGAGGGAAGATGACTCTGATCACTGCCAATGCCTGCTAATCCAGGGTGGCCCATCTTCAGGGATGAATATGAGTTGGAAGGTGCTGAAGATCCCAGGTGACGTGACTTGGATGAAGGGGCAGTCATTATCATGAAAGTCACCACACAGAATCCTGGTCAAAGCAACTGCATGAAGTCATATTACAGTATTTTATTTCATATCTAAATTATTTTTTTCCTATAATCTCAAAATGGTTTAAGGCTGGAATCTATCCTTCTTGTGGTCTCTTGCCTTGCTTAGTAAATGATCTGGATTTAAGACAGGTTTCATTTTTTTCCCCTACTCTGCTGTCTGTTTGTCCCTCTTGCTCTAATAAACATCCTGAAATGCACCATTGAGATAATTTTGGATGCCTTCCAGATCCTGAACTTTCGAGTGCTTTGTCATGTATAGAAGTCTTCACATTCTGTAGGAAAATTGAAAGTGCTCTGCCATCCACCACCTTCCAACTCATACTTGTGAGTACAGAAGTAAAAGCACTGAATTCCAAGTCACTCAGTGCAAATATTGAAATAAATTTTGGCATTCAGTTACCTGTGAAATATGTCTGCAAATGAAATTAATCTACAACTAAAAAGATCATTTAATAAAGTGAAATAAATGGAGTCAACACCCCCCACCCCCCTCACCCCACATTAAAAGAAAGGCATTAATTTTTCCTATTTGTTTCACTAAAGCATTCTCCAAGCCTTTATCCTTCTACGCAGTATTGTCAGACAATACTATATTTTGTCAGACTTGACTGGAATTTGGACCTTCTTGTTAATAGTATGTTTCTCTCTATGTTAATGGAGAGAAAAAGTTGAAGATTTGCCTGCAAGTCTGAGACAGCAGCTCCTGCAGTTCTTAGATTTAAAGGACATAGCTTTGATTTTCTTTTGCAACAGACTATCAATGACCCTACCAGTGTGTAGCTAATGATGTAGAATGTGGTGGGTTTTTGAGCATTAGTTTGATGTCTATTTCAGGATTTTTTTCATCCCCTTTCTCTGAACCCTCATGCCATATGCCCTGGATTTTGTTCTTTTGACTAACCTTTCGTCCATACCTTTGCCTGCTCTCAGGAGCAACACCTCTGTTGGCCATGGTTAGATTGCAGTCCTTGGTTTGCCTCTGAGCATGACTCCTCTGAGTTACCACTTTGTAAACCTGAACCTTAAATCTGTTCTAGAATTTTATTTTCAATAGTTGAAGTATTTTTCTATAATGATATCAATAACTTCACTAGCATATTGACTGTTTTATATACTAAGCAGCTGGTATTCAGACACTTTAAGAACTAGACTGTAGTGAGGTTTGATTGCTGATGGGACCTTGGAGGCATGACTTTCAAAAACTTCTGAGCACTAAACCCGTGAAAGAAAGTATATCCTTTATTCTCCTCTCCTCTCCTCTCCTCTCCTCTCCTCTCCTCTCCTCTCCTCTCCTCTCCTCTCCTCTCCTCTCCTCTCCTCTCCTCCCCTCAAAACTGAGGTTCTAGATGTAGTATGCCAGATTTTGTGTCCTTAAATTATATGATAAGGACAAAAATATTAATACTTATGTCTAAATCATTACAAACCTAAAAAAAAAAAAAAGTAAAAAAAATAACTGAAGATAGAAATTTTGGATAAATAAAAAGGTTTAATGCTTTTGATTCACATTCCACAAGCTTATTTTAGATATAGCTGAAATTAAATCATATTTTTGTTATTTTTTATTACTAAAATTTTAGGGAGAAAATAATTGTTTTGTTTTTAACATAGGGAAAATTCTGGTTTTATGTATGCTACTGAAATTCTGTTGACCCAGTGTGCTATTTTAACTGGTATTCTATGTTGAAATAAATAGAATTCATAGAAAGAACATTAAATTATTTGGGGTGTGACAAGATGCAAAATCTTCTCTGTGTAAGATGGCCCTGCATTGGACAGAGCTTTGAAGCAGGTTTTCTAGTGTCTCTTCCCTGAAATGAGCACATCAGCACATCAGTACATCAGAACTTTTTTAAGTTTGGAGCGAGATTTTATGAAATCTCAAGCTACAGGAAAATCCAGATGACTCGATAAGAAGGCATGTGACACTTTCCTCCTTTATTGTTCCCAGCAACAGCCTTTTTAAAGAACTATACAAAAATTTTAATAACAAAGATGAACAACTGCATACCCTTTACAGCATGCCCTATTTTCCCTTTTCTCCCATGGGAAGTTTTGTCCTTACTTCTTAAATGTGATTTGCTTCTCTACTTATTTCTACAGAGTGTTTCCAAAACAAATTTCTTTATTACTTCTCCTGATGTAGACAATATTTGTATATTGTATATACAATATAATACAATGTAAACTGTATATATAGTAGCAAGAACACATGTGAATTCACCCTACTGTTCAGACTTGTACTAATATTAGTATGAACACCAAATTTACTGTAATTGAACTATGGGCATACCTCTACACTGTTTAATTCCTGATATAATTCAGTTCCAAAGAATGGATACACAGAATGATGAAAAAAAGTATCAATTTACTGCAAAGAGTTTGTCTGCTAAAGGCAACTATTTCCATTAATGACTAGATCCTTTTTTTCAGAAAGACAGCTTTGCTTTCTGAGGTCCCCAGTGTTTTTCAGACAATCTAGACAAAGAATTTCTGAATTTCTCATTGTTCATATGCAGTAGTGTTTCCTGAAAGACCTAAAGACTTACTGCTTTATATTTGTGTTTGATAATGCACCCTCCTCAAGCTTTGTATAAAGCTCCAGTTACTCCTGATGATGTTTTCCTGGATTACTGTGTTTCAGACTGGTGCTAAGAAACAGTCTGCAATCAGGGCTTTCAGACAGAGATGTGAAAATAGCACAAGAGATATCCCTAGGGAGCAGTGACCCTCAGAAAGGGTTTGTTGCTTCTGTTACCTGGAGTCTGTGCAGATTCTCTGTTCCCTTTTTCAGTTGCTGAATTCATAGTGACAGCTATGAATGCAAAGTCAGGCAGGCTATTCACAGCTGTGACATGCTTTGACTCTCTTGACTGTATGCCGGTTGAGAAAATACACACTATAAAAGCAAATATTTCTCTGTTGGATAAATGTCTGTATCCAAAAACGATGTTATGAAGCTGATCTTTGTCAAAAGATTCTTCCAGTGAAAGATTGAAAGGCAATTGCAATGTGGCACCCCTCTGGCCAACAGTGAGCATCCCATGGTAAATTCTGATTTCCCGCAGATCTTCCAAATTCCAGCTTTCTCCTCTGCTTCATAAGAGCAAAAGGTTTAGGTAAGTGCTTCCATCAGCATGACATCTTACTTGATATCCTTAAAGGAAGGATTTATAGAAATTCTTAACTATTTTTCTGAAGAGCTAAAGCTGCAGAGTTTAAATTCACTTATATTTCAGATGTCAGGCTCTGCACCTAATATTTTTTTCATGTTCAAACCGTACTTGTCCAACATAACTGTTATATTCAAATATGCTATAGTATTGTTATTGTAAAATCATAGAAGGGGAAGCCAGAGGAGGGCCAGGAATTGGTTTAAAAATAGGCCATCCTTGTGGCAAACAATGGTTTGGGACACTTTCTAATATAGTGGAGATTCTCAGTTTTCTTTAAGACTATGTACTTATTCTAACCCACTTCTATGTAAACTGCAGTACCTTTGAAACAGTACCAAAAGCAAGTCTGTTTTATGAACTGTTGGCAAGTCTTCACTGTCGGCATATGGAATATAGAAAATCAGTGACAAGACTTCTTTAGAAAGGGGGATGGGATTTTCTGTCTTAGTAGAAAAGCAATACACCATTTTGAAACGTGAGAAGGAAAAATCAGTTTTTCATTAGGAATGAAAGAATATTTTAAAATTATGCATCACTCTATCACTATAAATTGAAAATCTTACATTTACAATGAGAATATTGTGTTGCCCATTGTCTCTTAACCTAGTCCAAAAATTTAAGCAGGTGTGACATTAAGGCAATATTTCTCATCAGTGGTTTTCATTTTGCTTGAAGTAAAAAAGACAATTTTTCTTAAATTTTTTCTTTCAGTTCAGATTTTCTTGGGTTGGCCCATTGCTGTGTCTTCTGAAGATAGGATTTATTTCATTTGCTTGAGCTTTCCAGTGATTTAACAAAATCTGCAGAGATTTATGCTGTTATTGTAAGTGCATGAATTATCAAAAAGCTTTCAGTCATAAATTCAGGCATAAGAATCTGTGTAGAAAAGTTGCAAAGAATCATCTTCAGATTTGAGCTACTTCACTGAAAACTTTGGAAAACTGTTAGCCTTTCTTTATTGAATATTGTTTACCTGTTTTGAAACACTTACAGATTTGTAGACCTTCATGATCAGGGTTTGTACTGTGTTTCCCCACGTTGCTAAGTGTGAAATGAGGCCTCGATGGATGGAGGCCTGAATACCTAGCTGCTCCTTTGATAACAGCTGCTGGTGCCACAGTTCTTCCTGATGTAAACACCTCATTTAATGACACTTCCTATACTTTGTTTTAAGAATTTCTGTGTCCATGAAAATTCACTTTATTCATATATTTCTTGCCGCAGGTTTAAAAGCTGAAAATGTCTTTTATTTTCTCCCATATTTACTGGTACCTGTAACCACTAGTAGACTACAATTGGTGGATGTAGGGAGAACAAAATACTGCCATATCTGTCATTTCTGTTTAAATCTGACATTACCAAAACTGCAGAAATGCCTTCAGATATAAAGCAAATATGGAATTCAGTGCACCTGAATTCATCAGTTTGTGTTAGATGTCTAAATTTAAGCTGGTTATTTAGAATCCTAGAAACAGACATGGCTAGGTCCAGAGCAGGACTCCTAACATCTAGCTGAGAATACAAAGAATGACTTTGACTCTATCAGTTTTACCTTCATTGACTACATAGGAAGACTAATTGGCCATCTTAGAAAACATCTACCTTGTGAATGATAAAGTTAGATGAACTTAATCCTAACCTGGCAGTCAATAATGGGGTTTGGTTGGGTTCTTCCCCCATATTTCATTAATATAAATGAATATAATTAATATTAAACTTTTTTTAAAAACTTTTTTTTTCTTCTTTTTCTTGAGAAATGCAACACTTTTTGGACACCAGTTGTTTTTTAATCAGTATTTTAAGAAGGGACACATAGAATAAAATATAAAAGCATGGTTTGTATACAGCTTGTATACAGTTGAAATGGCTGTAGAATTCTCATTACCATGTCTATAACACAAAATTTTGCATTCTCATCTAAAACTAAGTGAATATTAATAACGACAGTGCTAGGTAGAAATGTATCTGGTAAAGATGTATCAAATATGCAGTTAGGAAGAGGGTGTATAATTTATTTAATAATATTTTCTAAGTCAAGTGCAACCTTTGAAGAAATGATGAATATTTCATAAATCACAATAACATCTAACTAAAATCTGTAGCTTGATTACACTGCTATCATTTTGACTGAAATAAATTTTTTATTTTATATTTAATTCTATTTCAGGTTTCTCTGAAAGCAGCATAGAGCAACACCAATAACAAACCAAGTTATGGTTAAAAATGTATGCACTTTCTCCATACCTACAAAATGAATGTGTCAGTAATTTTAAAGATGCCTTCTCCCCGATGCTTATATTATCCACGACTGAAGAAAATTTACAATAGATATACATATGGAAGGCTACTTACATATATTGCTAGTCTCAGACACATCTACGGGAGTGTGGAATCTGAAGTGCTGGATTTCATGGAGTCATAGAATGGTTTGGGCTGGAAGGGACCTTAAAGATCATCCAGTTCCAGCCCCCCTGCCATGGGCAGGGACACCTTCCACTAGACCAGATTGCTCAAAGCCCCGTCCAACCTGGCCTTGAACACTGCCAGGGAGGGGGCAGCCACAACTCTGTGCAGCCTGTTCCAGTGTCTCGCCACTGTTACAGTAAAGAATTTCTTCTTGATATCTAATCAAAATCTATCCTCTTTCAGTTTAAAATCATTGTCCTTTGTCCTATTGCTACACTCTCTGATAAAGAGTCCCTCCAGATCTTTCCTGTAGGCCCCATTTAAGTACTGGAAGGGTGATATAAGGTCTCCCTGGAGCCTCCCCTCCCCTCCCCAACAACACCTCTGAGGAACACCACTTGTCACCATTCTCCACTTGGACATTGAGCCATTAAGTGCAACTATCTAGCTCTATCTTTAATAATGCTTCAGTATTCACTTCTGTCAGGGACATCTGTGAGCTTGGCACAAGTACTGAGGATGAAAATGTCATTTCATAAAAAAGCTGTGGCAACTCTTCTGTAAATTTGGCCGGTGAAAAACTTTACCTGTGGTTTTCAATACACTGTGACATATTAGCAGTGGAAAGAAATATCTATATCTTGGTGTCATTTTGTCCCACATGGGAAACGATATTATTTGGACTATATTAGTCTATCTTTTCTAAAGGACAGTGCTTCCAAACTCTGACATGACTTTGTTTATTTTAATGTTTTTTTGCTGGTTTTGGCTGGGATAAAGTTAATTTTCTACACACTACCTAGTATAGGGCTGTGTTTTGGATTTGTGATGAAAACAGTGTTGAAAACACAGGGATGTTTTAGTTACTGCTGAGCAGTGCTTACACAGAGTCAAGGCCTTTTCTGCTTCTCACCCCACCCTGACAGCAAGTAGGCTGGGGGTGCACAAGAAGTTTGGAGGGGACTCAGCTGGGACAGCTGACCCCAACTGACCAAAGGATTTTCCATACCGCATGATGTCATACACAGCATATAAAGCTGGGGGAAGAAGGAAGATGGGGATATTCGGGGTGATGGCATTAGTCTTCTCAAGTCACCATTACATGTGATGGAGCCCTGCTTTCCTGGGTATGGTTTAACACCTGTCTGCCCATGGGAAGTGCTGAATGAATTCCTTGGTTTCCTTTGCTTGTGCACATGGCTTTTGCTTTACCTATTAGACTGTATGTCAACTCATGAGTTTTCTCACTTTTAGTCTTCTGATTCTCTCCCCCATCCCACTGCAGGGGCAACTGAGCAAGCAGCTGTGTCATGCTTAGTTTCCAGCTGGGATTAAACTACAACAGACTTGTAAGTAATATTGGCTTATATCCAAAGAGAGTTCCTAGAATAGTTATCTGAAATGCTGATGAGCACTGCTTGTCTGAGTGGGAAACAAAGTGTTCTGCTCTGCTCCCCCATGCACATGATCAACAACTGAAGACACTAGGTTTCAGATTTTAGCTCACTGGGAATACAGAAATTAATTCTAAGGCAGTCACTTGCTAGAAACATTTGTGAATAGATTCCAATTCTGAGTTCAAGACTATTTAATGCAGTACATTAAATACATATTCAATGCTTATTGATATGAGAAAGCCAAATTCATAAAACAGAATTCACAGTGTGGAGCTTCACTTTTTTCTTATTTTCAGTGTCAATAGTGGTGAAAAACTGACAGAATACGCAAAAGTTAAATGGAATAAAGAAGAAAGTTTTAAGTGAAGAAGACAAAAAAGTGGATCAAAACCACATGCTTCAAAGCAACTTATTGCATTCTGTTGAATATACAAACCAAGTGAGAATAATATATTTTTGTAAAAGATCTGAATACTCATGTTCTTATTTGTCTTGAAATCAGAATTCAACCATCACATTAAAATAAGCCATTTTCAAGTAGAATAATTTTCATTGAGTAAATATGTAATTTCATAACAGGAAACTTCAGGCAAGACTGACTGCACATAGGATGCTGACAAATGCACAGTTTAAACAAATTGCACAGAAAATAATTACAACAGGTAAACTTACTGTCACTTTCAGTAGTGATATCGGGGGGGGGGGGGTTGGGCAGGAATTCAGAGATAAACTGATTTTCGTTGTTGATATTTTCCTTTCCACTTCAGTAGGAACTGCAGAATAATTTTCTTACAGAATTTATCTCACCTGTGTCAAATTTAAGATGATTCAGTTGATAATTTTCCACATTTTCCAATATCCTATCCAATTAATGTGACACAGTTTGCAAGTAATAACCAAAACGTTTGAATCTCAAGTGATGCTGTTACTGTTTCTTGTTCCATGAGCTACAGTAAGCATAACTAAACAGGAATGTGAAATAAATTGCACTTACTGGGGTGAAGGGCTAGTTAATAAGGAAAAACTGGGAGATTTCTTCTCCTCCAACTCTCTTCATTATGTTTCTTACTCTGTGTGAAACAATTGTTGTTCCTCCATATTTCACCATGGAACCATCTAAATCAGAGAAATGTATTCTCCCCAAAATCAGAAAATACCCAAGTTGGGACACTGAAGTCATAGACATCCTATGTATCTATTTAGTTGGTGAGAATTTCAGAACTGGCTATTAGAAATTCAGTTTTATTATCTAGTCGATTAGATGTGTAAATAAGCACATATTCATAGCAGAAAAGGTAGATATTCTTAACCAACAGTGCCTCTTTATTACTCCTTCTGTAACAGAAAAGAGATTTTATTGCTTTTTACACAACACTTTTTAAAAAATATATGTTTCTCATGTGAATTTTAAGCTTGGGAAGAACTTCATACATGTTACAAAATCTTAAAATATTCCATTTCAGAAGAGAGCAATGCTTCTTTGGTAATGTTTCTGTACAAAGCACAGTTTTGAAACCAGTATTACATTGCCCCTAGTTCGAAATCAGTAGACTTTGTTTATTCCGTGATAGATATTCTGACGTAGGAATTGACTAATTTCTCATTTGAAGTGGCTCACAGCCATGCAACTATTGTTACAATATAAGATAGGGGACAGAATATGCTATGGTTGGCAGTGTCAACAGGGAAGCTACAATGTAATACTTTCTGCACACACTCCTTTAGAGCATCTTTGATAATTACCGGTTGTAACAGTCTGATGAAATCATAGTTAATGTCTCAAACATCTGGTAAAGAACTATGGCAAAGGAAATGGTTTCTATAGAAACGCTGGTGCTGTGTAGGTAATGACAGGGAGGCGTGGCAAGAGGAGGGGGTCCTGCGGAGGTGGGATGACATTTTTCAGAGGCTCAACTTCCCTATCTTGAGTGACTCTGTGAAGAGTCAATAGAAAAGTTTATTTTAGGATGAATGTGCCAAAAGGAAAGGTCAAACAACAGTCACACCTGCAGGGAGGGGGGAGTAAATCCCCAATGACCCCGAAGCCCACTGACTCATTTCCAGAAGAATCTGAAGGTACAAACTGTGCGTGTACCAAAAGCAAAGAGAATTCCGGAATCATAAACAGTTCATGACGCCTAATTAGCCAAATGAGTCCAAGTGCCCACCCAGAGGAGGGTCAAGGAATTATAAAAGGACACAGGGCAAAGACCCGCCTGGCTGCACCCCACCAGAACTAGACACCTGGGCTGGCTGGACCAACAATGGAACCAGGACTGATGAAGTCTTTCTTTTTGTCTTTCTCTCTCTTTTCCGCTCTCCCTTTTTCTCTCCCATTCTTATTCTGTATGCCCGTATATAAGGCAAGGCGTGCTTGCGCATGTTTAAGGCTCATTGGGTCATGTTATAAGATCTGACACTAGTCGGTGTAAATTTAATTCCTGTTGTAGAGGTTGCAAAGGTTGCTGACAAAGTTTCATGCCAATTATCTGTTGTGAGTGAATAAAAGTTGAGTTTTGTGAATCGAAGAATCACTGGTGTCATTTCACCTTAATCCTGACCTGGGAATCAGTGAATCTGAGACATCATCCTGAGAAATTGGGATGTGACACTGGTGCTATTCTTTACATTATGAGAAAATCATAAACTGCCTGTCATGTAATATCTGCTTGGCTAATGAACAAAATGGAAATTGCCTTAACAGATATCTGTCTGAAATTTCTGCTTCTTTACTGAAGGGCAACAGGGAACCTGTGCACACACTTTGTGTTGCCTAAGCTTTAGCTTTAAGGTTTCACTGGATTCTTTTATGGGCTAGAACACGTTAATCAGAGGGATGGACTGAGGAAAGAAAAAAAAATAGGAGGGTACGGAATGGAAAGATCTAATGAGTGACATGTTATGCCAGTAAGCACCAGTAATAGAGCACAGTATCTAAAAAAGCGAAAATGGGTACAATGAAACATTGTACAAATTTCTGAAGAGAAAAACATCACTTTAAAAACAAAATAGGTGCTGGGAGTTAAAGTTTCTATATGTCATGAAATCTGCACTATGCAACATACATTGCTGTAGTATAAGGATTTGACAATGAATGAACTGTATTTGCCAGCTTACTTGCAAACCTGTGAGTTGCTGATATTGACTATCTGAAATTGAGGTGTTGCAGATGGCTGCATGCAGACAAAATACAGGTGCCTTTGCACTGAACAGTATACAATCTAAATAGCACCCTCTCTATAAAGAAAACATGGTCACGCTCTCCAGCATAATTTGCACAAAAATTGTTCAACCTTGAATATTTCTTGTGGAGCTTTTTCATTTCAGGATTATGTGCTACTAGAATGGACAGGTATGTGATATAATACAATCAAAGTAGATGCAGAACTCTGTACACTTTCTTGATATCCCAGTAAGAAATACTTGCTGCGTGTTGAGATATAGATTTGCATGTCCCCCTAGCATGTGTTAAGCACAGATAGCTGGCAGTTGCTTAGTCACCCAGTTATTTCTCTTAATATTTTTGCTTAGGCTTTTCTTTACTCATTGAAATGATAAAAATAATCAGTTGAGGGTGGAGAAACTCAGTTAAAATCAGTCTAGCTTTTCAGAAAGCACACTCGATTCTGTGAGAGACTCTGGACATAACAAGATTGGATAAATATATGTCCTGGTTTGCGTGAGTGGCAGGGATTTTCTGGTAGCAGGGGAGGGGGCTACAGGGATGGCCCCTGTGAGAAGATTCTTGAAGCTCTCCCAGATCCAAGTCAGACCCACCTTTTGCAGGCCAATTTGCTATGGTTCTGTAATAACATATTTAAGAAGGGGAACCTGAGAGTAGTTGTGGGAGTTTTGAGAAGTTGAGAGGAGAACATCTGTGCGAGCACCAAAGGCAGTGGAAGAAAGGAGAAGGGGTGGACATGCACTGGAGCAGATACCCCATGTATCCCGTGGTGAGACATCAGGGCTGCCCGCCCCCCCCCCCCCCCCCCCCTCGCCCCGCCTCGGAGGTCTAGGGTGGAGCAGATGCCGATTTGCAGCCTGTGGGGAGCCCACACTGGAACGGGTGACAGCACCTGAAGAAGGCGGGACCCCATGGGAAGAAGGCCTCAGTTGTAGTTCAGCGCTGGGAGCATTGAAACACACAGGGGTGACCCGCACACCCATGCCAGTGACTCACGTCAGAGCTGGTTTGTGGAGGACTGTCTGCTGTGAGAGGGGGATTGTGCTGGGACAGGGGAGGAATGAGAGAAGATCCCCCTCCAAGGTGGAATAAGCTTCAGGACTGACTGCACCACCCCCCCCCATTCCCTACCCCCTGCACTGGGAAGGAGGAGGTAGAGATATTGGGAGCAAAGCGGAGCCCGGATAGAAGGGAGAGATGTAGGAAGGTGTTTTCAAGATGTGGTGATGCTTCTCACGGTCCTACTCTGTTAAGTGGTGGTAGTGTTACTGTCTGTATTAAATTTAATATTCTTTTTTTCCTCCCTTAACAAGTCTGTCTTTATCCTGCGCAAATAATGGATGAGATCATCTCTTCCTGTCTTTATCTCAATTTGCTGAGCCTTTTGCTCTTCCCCTTATCAGTGCTGGGGGGAAGGGGGAAATGAGTTGGTACATTTGCTTTTTTTTTCCCCTTCTCAGCGCTGGGGAGGAAGGGGAGAGTGAGTGGCTGTGTGGTACTCTGTTGCCGTCTGAGCTCAAATTATAACAATGTAGTAGTAAATTTCACAAAAGGCCTAACTTCTTTCTCTAATACCAGGGGAAAGCTTACACAGCACCTGCTGCTATAGCATTGAATTTGCTTAAGATAGGTGGTCTCTAGACATGTTACACCCATGTTTTACAGCCCTAGAAAGTAAAAAAACCAAATTCTTGTATTTTTTAACTTCAGAATAATCTTTCTAAATTTAAACTTTGAAATAAAACAAGAATTGATTACCAACATTTTGAATATGATTTAGCTGTAAACTTTCAGTGAAAAAGAGATCTTAGCCCTTACTCCATATGTACATTCCTACCACATCATTGGCAGATAATCTAGGGTTTATGAACCTATTGAGTGAACTGGATGAGCAAGGAGATCCAATCAAAATCTGTTCCTTTTGATCCATGGGTTAATTTTTCATTGCATGCTTTGAAATTACCTTCATTCAATGAATTTATTCTTTTGTCATATCAGTGTTTAATGGAATGCAAGACAGAACATCTGTTCTGGTTAAACAACATGAGATATTTTCTGTGTGCTTATAATGTTTTAATTGATTTGAATTACATTAAAAAGGCTCTCTCTTGGAACTAGAGGACCCTGACCCACACTTTTATAAAAATAAATTATTTGTTTCACACTTCTAAGTGCACTTTTAAGTCACTTGATTGTGCTGTATACCTTTCCTTTTCTAATAGTAGATTCTCACCTTTCAGTGGCTGACTCTACCCCATACTGCCTTCCAGTATTTGAATCCCAGAGATAATATTTGCTAGCTCACACCATGTCTTTTGACACATCTGGTAGGTGTGAGCTCAGGTACTCTCTTGGTACGTTTCCTGTACAACTGCTATCAGGTTTGCAAGCCAAAGCCCTCTCAAACTCACGATTACCTTTTCATTAACCACAGTGGAGTTCTGATAAAAGCACTGACACAGAATCTGCTTTGCAGAGGACTTTCTCTGTCTACTGACAATTCTGGGTACACCTGAACAAAATTCTAATTTTCAGATTAGTTTGCCATAAAATCCCAAACCATAACAAAAACCTATTGAGTATCACAGAAATCCTTGCAATTTAACTTTCAAGAGATTTTGTGCCCTTCATCCTCTTTTTACTTCCAGATTGAAAGAGCTAAAAATTTTGTTTAAATTACTTTTTCCTATTCCCATTGTTTTTCTGATATTTTTCACTTTTGGGGAAAAAAAAAAAAAATCAAACTAAATCTAAACAGAAAAGTTGAAGTCAAACAAAACATTATTTTTCTTTAACTAAATCTATTTATTTTCTCAATTTGAATATTAAAAATGGAAACATTTTAGTTCCTTCTCTTTTTTTTTTTTTTTTCCTGTTAGAACTGATAGTAAACTGAGATTTTAATAAGTCACACAGCTAGAGCTTTAAGTAGTTTCTTATGAAGATTTTATGTTCATTATGACACATTTCCTACTATATGTTAATCCTTCTGTCACTTCTGTGAAATAAAATCTGATCTTCAGTCAGCCTAGGACAGTATGTTAATCTGTCCATCATCATCCCTACATACCAGATGCTGTACACTTGAAACGTATTTCTGAGATAGATAGAGTTGTAGTTAAGACATATGCATTCAGTCAACAGAGGAAAGACTTTATTCTCAAAATGCAGTCTTTTTTCTTCAGTTGAAGACTTTTTTTGACCTATTTCACTTTGCTTTGAAGTTTTTTCATTGTTAACAGTGAAATAAGTACAAAAGGTATATGCATTTACTTCATTTTAGATAAATGATGAAAAGTATAAATGTGTTTGAATGTTCAGCTGCCTTGATGACTGGCTGCTTTAAAATCACTAAAATGAACCAGCAGATATTGTTGTCAGAGTTCCAGTAACATCTTTATGCAGCCTGGCCATAAGTTAAGCAAAAATACCCACTTGAGAGCAAACTTTGGTTTATCCAGTCCAATACACATTCTCAGGTTTTTCTGAGAAACAGAAATCAAGTTAAGAGATTGGACATTAGCAGAACAATAGAGCTTGCAAACTATATGAGATGCAGAAAACAGGAAATGCAGGAAATAGAAATCTGTGAATAAATCACAGAAAACCAGATCATCAGGTTTGTTTGCATTACAGTGAAGAGACTGTGAGCATACCTGAAAAATTGTTGGAAGAAGAAATAATAAAACATCTAATTGTATTTTTTGAAAACTCAAAGAAAGAGTAGAGTGAGCTGTCTATGGGGGTTTTTTTGTTTGTTTCTTTTGGCAGGTGGAGGGGGAGGCAGGGAAAAGGTTCATTGTTTTTATAAGCCTTTTCATCACTCTTTTGACATAATGCCTTCAACACTTCAATATTTTCCCCAAGTTTTTGAAAAGTCTGCAGTTATCACTTTCCATTTCCATACTAGAAATTTATTCAACATATAAAAATAGAAATTATAGAAGCTGCCTACCTCTATTGGCCATTCCATGAAATCCATCCAGCTATGGTTCGTTATCTAGGGGCCATTCTGGGACGTTTTATTACACTGGTTTCAGAGTTGTGATGGGGTTTTAAAACAGCACTATTTAAATGCTGTATTTCTCATCCTAACCCTCCACACCCCTCAGAAATTTGGAATTTTTCAGATATTGATGGCAAGCCAAATCTCCAATTCTATTATAAAGATTAGATGTAAAGCCATGATATGTTCTCTGCTTCAACAGAAACAAATTTTAGTGACATGTGAGGAAAAAAGCATTTCTTTTTTCTAACTAGTTTAGCTATGGAATATTTTTTATGGCAACTAAGTGCCAATATGAGAAGCAAGGGCTGAGTTGTGTGCTTAATATAACTTTTAAAATAGGCAGAAATCTCCAAGACATAATCAGTGAATTGGATCAGCTGATGGAGCAGCTCATCCTGAGTACCATCACACAACATATGCGGGACAACCAGATGCTCAGGCCCAGTCAGCATGGGTTTATGAAAGGCAGGTCCTGCTTGACAAACCTGATCTCCTTCTACGACAGGGTGACCTGCTTATTGGATGAGGGAAAGGCTGTGGATGTTGTCTACCTTGACTTCAGTAACGCCTTCGACACCATTTCCCCACTGCATTCTCCTGGTGAAACTGGCTGCTTATGGCTTGGATGGGCACACGGTTTGCTGGGTAAAAAACTGTCTGGATGACCGGGCCCAGAGAGTTGTGGTGAACGGAGTTAAATCCAGCTGGCGGCCGGTCATGAGTGGTGTCCCCCAGGGCTCAATTTTGGGGCCACTCCTGTTTAACATCTTTATTGATGATCTAGACAAGGGGATCGAGTGCACCCTCAGTCAGTTTGCAGATGACACCAAGTTGGGTGGGAGTGTTGATCTGCTCGAGGGTAGGGAGGCTCTGCAGAGAGACCTGGACAGGCTGGAGCCATGGGCTGAGGCCAACTGGAGGAGTTTCCATAAGGCCAAATGCCGGGGGCTGCCCTTGGGCCACAACAACCCCCAGCAGCGCTACAGGCTTGGGGAGGAGTGGCTGGAGAGCTGCCAGTCAGAGAGGGACCTGGGGGTGTTGACTGACAGCCGGCTGGACAGGAGCCAGCAGTGTGCCCAGGGGGCCAAGAAGGCCAATGGCATCCTGGCTTGTGTCAGCAATAGCGTGGCCAGCAGGGACAGGGAAGGGATCTGACCCCTGTACTCGGCACTGGTGAGGCCGCACCTCAGTTCCTGTGTTCAGTTTTGGGCCCCTCACTCCAAAAAGGACATTGAATGACTCGAGCGTGTCCAGAGATGGGCAACGAAGCTGGTGCAGGGTCTGGAGCACCGGTCGTACGAGGAGCGGCTGAGGGAACTGGGGGTGTTTAGTCTGGAGAAGAGGAGGCTGAGGGGAGACCTCATCACCCTCTACAGCTACCTGAAAGGAGGTTGCAGAGAGCTGGGGATGAGCCTCTTTAACCAAGTAATAAGTGATAGGACAAGAGGTAATGGCCTCAAGTTGCACCAGGGAAGGTTTAGACTGGATATTAGAAAGTATTTCTTTACAGAAGGGGTTGCTGGGCATTGGAATGGGCTGCCCAGGGCAGTGGTGGAGTCCCCGTCCCTGGAGGTGTTTAAGAGTCGGGTTGACATAGCGCTGAGGGATATGGTGCAGTTGGGAACTGTCAGTGTTAGGTTAATGGTTGGTCTAGAAGATCTTCAAGGTGTTTTCCAACCTAAATGATTCTGTCAATTTTGTTCATATGGAAAGGTGAAATACTGCCCTCTTTCTTTCTCTGTGTCTCATTGCTCTGTCTCTCTGAAATGATCTTTCCAAGAACTTTAGGTCAAGTTCATTCCTTGCATAATATTCTCCTCAGTGGCAATTCTTCAGCTGAAATACATGTTCAACTGGGTGTTCTGTGTTTAACAAGCATGTTTATGGCAGTTTGCAAAGTGATTTACTGCCTGAGATGATTGCTGTAATCTGTACTTTGTTCACTAATGACTCGGTTGGGGTTTATCCCTGCTTAGTCTTATAAAGGAGGAAAGCTTGATCCCCTTATATCCACCTGAAGGCAGAACTGAGATGCATATTGGTAAGTTGCTAGAGTTACATGAGCATAAGGGAGTTCTTCCCAATGCTGTTTTTGGAAAAGAGTGAAGGTCTGGTCCCTTTTTCAAAGCTGATCTGGCAGAAAACAGATGAATGGGTGGGTCTGGCACACACCAGGAAGTTTGAACCAGTCATTTATCCATGGCATTTTACAAAACTTTCAATGGTAAATAGCATGGTCTTGCAGAAACACGGACCCACTTCTGGTTTCCTTCAAATCAATAAGGATTTTTCTATGGACTTCAACTAGGCCAAGATTGCACCAGGGTTAATATTTTGGTGTTACTTGAAGGAAAAAAGGTGGTCTTTCTCATGTGCTTTGTGCTTTCTCCATTAAGAAAAATTAACATGCTGAAAAGAATTGCAGCTCTTATGGCACAACAAAGAAGCAAGCAAGAATGAACAAAAGAAAAGGGAACTGTAATTTTCAGTGTCCTTGCCTTTTCTAAGAAGAAAAACGGTCTTCATACAGTGCTGTCCTTGCTCACTGCAGATAGCTCTTATTAGCTTTTGTAGCCGGTATCTTAGAATGTCCTCCTGGTGTATTTTATTTCATATACTTTATCAGCAAAGCAAGAAATTTTGTTCAATCTTGGAGACAAACATATTTTGTAATTAATTTACATGTTATCTGTAAATGTAAACAATCTGAAAATGAACGATATATACAGATCTTATGTGTATAATATTTTGCTTTGTGTGGTAACCCATCACTTCTCTCTTCTGTTTATTTTGTCCTATTTTTCCCTTTCAAATGATTGCTAGTCTCATAATCCAAAAGCAAAGAATTTTTCATATTCTTAGTGTCTTGCAAAAACAATTTTTCTTTGAAAAGCTTTGTATTCTATGAAGTAAAGAGTGTAATTCTTTTAAGTTTTCAGATGTGATTTTGCTACCTTGCAGAATATCTTTATATATTACTTCATGCCTTTATCTTTTTCCTCTCTGCTTTCAGTTACCATGACTTTAGAGTTATCAGAAACTTGCAATTCCTTCTCATATTTTATTGAAAATAATGTCTATCTTAATAGCATAGTATAATTGTGTGTCGGTAGTGCAAGAAACACCACTAATTTGTAACACAACTATTAACGAAATCATAAAAAGCCACTTGGAAGAATGAATTTTTTGCATTTTTTCAGAAGGATTTTTTAGTAATTCTCTAGTAAGTGGAATTGGGCTTCATATTCTTTAACTAGAAACTATTGTCTTAATAACAAGATTTTTAAAAGATAGTTACTTCAAAGTCTGTAATTTGAACCTTCCTGCTTCACATACAGTATGAGTTATCTATCCTCTCTTAGGTCCCAAAGTAATGTTCAAACTTCATATGTGTAATTCCAACATTTACTCTCAACTCAAAAATTATTTGAATTGGGCATTAATTAATAGAATGTCTTTTCCCAGAGCTGGGGAGATAGCAACTCAGGATTTCAGTCCATTCAACTTCCTCTCCACCTCACTGGGAGAATGGGATTGGGAGGCTATGTTGACAATGTCAGCTGACAAGCAGGGGACTGACAAGTCTATACTGACCTTAACAGTTCTCTCTGGATACTACTAGCTGTAAGACACTATTAAGAGGTGCAAGAAGCCTTACAGGTACAGGACTGTGACACCTTTTCTACAAGCTAACATTAGAGTATAGTACATCTTCTTTGTGATCTTTCATACAGTCAGTCCCTTAGTTGTTTCTTCCTTTCATCTGTTCCAGTGATTGAAGTGGCAAGCCAAATGGAAGTTTGCTGGCTGTGGATCAACACAGATAACATAGAAGTGAGTCCTAAAAGTGTTTTACTATTATGAAAAGATGTATAAGCACATACCAAGTAAATGGTTCATGCCTCAGTAATTATATGGAAAAGAATATATGGATATATATCACAGATCTCATTAAACACCAACACGATTTTTCCTTTCCACTTCTTGAGTCCAAACCAGATTCTGAAGAGGTGCAGTTAGTTATGTTTACCACACATAAGTGTTTAAATAATTTATATTCTATTCTGTAATACTAGTGAGGTCTTCTGTTGGGAGTTCCTTAAATATAAATAGATACGTTGTGACATTTTTACTCCTCCCCTCTTTTAGAATAAAAATGGTAAACAAGCCTGGGGCAATTTAGCAGCAATTAAAGCTTACCTTCCTGAGACAAATCTAAACGCACATGAAAATTACGTGTGGCCCTTAGGTTTTGACAGTTTAACAGTACAGCCCATTTATGTGCTCAAGGGTGGCTGTGTCGGTTTGAACTCAGCCGGCAGCCAGACAGCACGTGGCCAGCTCTTCACCTCCCCCTCTCCCCTCTGGTAAGATAGGGGAGAGACACAAGAAGAGAATTCGTGGGTTGAGTAAAAAGAATTTACTAAATATAACAAGAGAACAACAGTAACAATAGGGAGTTCAAAAAGAAAATGGGTAAAATGCAACAGTGGCTTACAGAACGCAGCGACCGCCCCCCACAGCAACAAAACCTACCTACAGAGGGCATGCAAGCCCCAGCGAAACCAAGAGAGAGGGAGAGAGCCCGCCCACCGATACTGGAGATCATTAACAGGTTTGCTGATAGCTGAATTCTGAATAGTGGGTACAGCAAGTGTTCAAATGGAGTGACAGTGTAATGCACTACCACACTGCATACCAACATGTTGACACAGGTATTTTATCATCACTGTTTGCATATATATTTACTGAAATCATGTGTGGTTTTTATACTCTTAACTTGTAAATGAGCTACATGCATCTCTTCATTGTAATACACTCTATGCTAACCTTAAAAGTTTTGACTGACTTGCCTAAACAGACTGTAAGAACTATGAGGGTCAGTTTTCCCTCGCTGTCATAGAGGATTCCAAGTGCTTCCCCACTACATATGTATATCTTACTAACGAGTCCATAATTACGTCAGAAGAGATTTACTCTCAAGGTCACTAAACTTTACGCTGCCACTTGTGTCTAGGAATGTTACTGCAGTTCTTAAAAAGAAATTTATTCTCAACACTCAACTGGGACATCAGCAGTAGCAACTGATGTAACCATCTGTCTATCTCGGGGTCACATTTTTGGGCTCCTTTTTGCTGTGTACTGAAAGACTCTGAAGTCTGCCATATAAAACTTCAAAGTATAAAGCTGTTATTTATTTAGTATCACACATAAACAATAGTTATCATTAACAAGCCACTAGGCTGAGCACTTATACCTTATTACCATGTTATCCATTTTTGCTAGAAGGCAGTAGTTAATCTGATAGGAAAGGGTTGGCACCTGCTAACTCTGAAATGGAGCTTCAGAATTGTGGAGTTGTCTTCTACTAATGTTTTTTTCCTGCAGCATTTTATACTATTCCATTTTGTTTTGTGTTTTATTTCTCTTGAATCCTTGTGTTGACACCTATTCCTCACTCAACACTCTTACTTCTGTCTACAATATATTGCACGGTGCTACTCAAATATACTTCCTCACAATTTCTCACAAAACAGTTGTCTCAGAAGCCTTAGTCATGGTTACACAGTTGCGAAGTACTAAAGTTAGGTCTTGGGTCACAGGCAGCTGAACTACAATGTAGGCAATGAGGTTACATTAATCCCAAGTATTAGTCCTTTCTCCAGGGTTGCCCATCTCCAATAGCAGCACCTATGTGTTGCAGTTTTTGCCCAGAGTAGGGCACTGCAATTTCTCTCCACCTAACTTTAGGGCATGTTTATTTCTGCACAATGCATGACTGAATCCTCTGAAAAGACTCAAAATAATTTTCAAATATTCCTGAGAATAATTATCTCCCTTGATTTGTTTCTTTTTCTGACTACAAAATTTGTAATAGCATTGGACCTTCTTAAAAGTAATATATATTTTGGGCTTAAATTTGCTTTTCTGTTATGGGCAAACACAATTTATGGAAACACTGATCTTGATGAAATTCCCAACAAGAAAGTTTTTCAAACTTTCTGGGTTTGTTTGAAACCTTCTGGTCACTTTCAGAAATAAATGAATGATTAAAAGATCCAGAAAATTGGATCACTTCAAAACAAAAATGTACCTGATACAATTTTGATGTGGAAGAATGACATATTTGCCACCTCAAATTTTCTCACAGAATTAAATTGTCATTCTCCAGCCAGCTCTAGCCTGTAATACTTCACTAGAATAAAAAAATGTGTAACATTGCAAAGATACATGTTTTCCTCTGGAAAACCCATATAAACCTTTCTGTAAATTCCTTGCACTTCCTTCCATCTTTCTTCCTTTAAAAGTTCATTTGAAAGACTATCTGTCTCAGGTAATTTATTCCTTCTCTTTTTATAGTGATTAGGCATCTCCAAATCTAGCATATTTATACACACAGCCCCTCCACAAAGAGAAAAAGGGAGCTTGAAAGCAGGTGTACAAACTATCTAGAAATAAATTGCAACAGCTTGGTCCTGTTACTTTCACAACTACCTGTTATGCAAACCATTGTTAATTTACTGGGTTTTTTTCTACATGCTTATCAGTCTGTCTCCATGCTGTTGTCACATCTCTCTTTGCGTGACTAGAAGCAGTTCCAGAAAAGGACTGTCATCCAGTTTTTACTTCTACACTGGGGATCGTCTATGTCTGAGACATACCCACAAATATGTTAAGCATAAATAATGACCATATTTAACTAAATCTGCACTTCTGTGGATTCCTCAGAATCTGAGGTTATCTCAGATTCTACTCTGAAGTAGTATTCACAAATAGATTCAGAAATTTGTTTGTCAGGACCTCAACAAGCTGAAGGAACTGGACTATAGGGATCCCCTGAACTTCAACAAACACAAATGCAAAGACCTGTACTTGAGTCAGAAAAACTCAGTGAAGCCTGAGGACACAGATGGTAGGTAGCATCAATGAAAAAGAGAATCTTAGAATTCTGAGGGGTAGCTGGAACATGAATAAGAAGTTTCTTTGCAGCAGTGAAGTTAAATCACATATTGTGCTGTAGTAGCAAGTAAATAATCACATGGACAAGGACTGTAATTTCTACCTTTCATTTAGCACTCATGAAGCTACACATAGATACTGTTTCTAGCTTTGCATGTGTAGCAGAAGAAAAATGTTGAAAAACTGGAGTGGGGTCAGGAGAGTGCTACCATACCTCAGTATGATCAGGCAGCTGGAGCACATGACATATGAGAAACTGCTATGGGAACCATATTTGTTTAGCCTGGAAAACAGAAGACTATGGATATCTCATTACAGCATTTCACTACCCAAAGGGAGAGCTGTAGAAGCGGAGCCAGTCTCCTCAGATCCACAGAGCAAAAGGAAAAGAAAAAAGGCCAAAAGTTCTAAAGGGGGAAATTCCAACTGGACATGAGGAAATAAGTTTTTGCAATGAGAAACACTTTAAGAGGGGCCCAGAGAGTTTGTGGAGCCTTTATCTTTAGAGATTTTCAAAATTCATCTGGTCAAGACCCTGAACAACCACATCTAAGTTTTATTTTAGTGCTCTTTATGCAAGGGGTTCAACTATAAACATTGAGGTGTGTTTCAACCTAAATTATATGATCCTTATGAGGACCTGGTGACCTGTGATGCCTACTTATAGATGCCAACATGTATTCCTTGATCACAAGACTTAGCATCATGCATGACCTTCAGTTAAATCGTCTAATTCTCAGTCACGACACCCATGAAATCATATGAAAATAAGATTGGGTAATCGACTTGTGGAGTTCAGGAAAATGTCAATTTCCTGAGGAAGTATTCTGTTCAGGGTACAAAGTTGCAGAACCAGCCATGGTGGAATAAGGATACACAGTTCAGAGACAGCAGGGTAAATAACAGGTGGAGTAAGGATGGTACAGAAAGTGAAAGGTGGACTACTGGGAGTTTGAATATCCTCAGAAAATAATTTATAGAGGCTCAGACACAGATGTGTAGGCTTGCTCTTCCCTTTGGATAAGACTACAGAGAAAGATAAATTATTTAGTCAGGAGAACTTGCAAGTGATTGAGATTTTATGAACATGAGTAATTAGAGAGTAGAAACAAAGAGGTTGCTGGAAATGGTTAGGGTCCGAATTTCTCTGGCTGATAGTATTCCAAAGTAAGAAGTCACTCAGGTTTGGAATGAAACCCCATTCTTTGAAGAAACATTTGTGAAAATGCAGCTAAAATAACATCATTTAATATTGTGAAAGTATCAATTTTGGAAGTCCTATGAAGTTAAAACAAAGCATTACTGTAAAAAGAGCAGACATATAGTTCCATGCGGTTGCAAGCCTCTCTAATGCAATTAAACATATAAATTGCTGGTTTATTACAATATAAAAATAGTATCACTAACCATTTGATGTCTGGTAGCTCTGAAATCAATATCTACAATATTTGTTTTACAAACACATGATCTGCCATGGTACTGGAAGGCACTGTAACACTGAAACATCAGCTAATAGCACTTAAAACCAGTTAATTACTACAATATTATGTTCAGCTACTTGAAGATACTAAGTGAAACAAACTATTTCGTTTTTCTTCAGTACTTAAAAATTTGCAAAGAGTACTTGTGCTTTAACCCTGGCAGGCAGCTAAGCACCACACAACTGCTTCCTCACTCCCTCTCAGTGAGATGGGAGAGAGAATCAGAAGGATAAAAGTGAGAAAACTCATGGGTTGAGATAAAAACAGTTTAATAAGTAAAATAAAAAACATCACCACCCCCCCTTCCCAAAAAAGAAGAAAAACAAGTGATGAAAAAATAACCAAACACAAAACCATTGCTTACCACCAGCCAATCAATACCCAGCCAGTCCCTGAGCAACGGCAGTCCCAGCAAACCTCCCCCCCAGCTTTTATTGCCGAGCACAATGTCGTATGGTATGAAGTATCCCTTTGGTCAGTTGGGGTCAGCAGTCCTGGCTGTGTGCCCTCCCAACTTCTTGTGCACCCCCAGCCTACTGGAAGGTCAGAGAGAGAAATAGAAAAGGCCTTAACATTGTGTGTGCACTGTTCAACAATAACTAAATCAGTGTGTTATTGTGGTGGTTTAGGCCCTGCCAGGACCAGATACCACGCCGCCGTTGTCCCTCCCCCACCCTCGGACCAGATGGGAGTGAGGGAGTGAGATACAAACCCCGGGGTTGAGATGAGGAAAAAATTAATACAACAGTGTAACAAATAATAAACCGAACAACAACAATAACAATAACAATAACAACAAGCAGTAATAACAGTAAACAGGACAAAAGATATACAGAGATATACCAACAGGGTAGAGCAGCCCTGTCGCGGCTACTCTCCTGGATAAAAGCCACACAGAAACTGTTCCCGCACTTGGGCGCCTGGACCTGACATCAGCATGGTATCGAATAACCCGGCTGGAGCTCCCTCCCCAGTGCTGGGGAAACTTAACCCAATCCTAGCTGAACCAGGACATTTGTCAATAGAGCTTTCATCACAAACCCAAAACACATCACCATATAAGCCATTATAAAGAAAATGAACAGCCAAAACCAAGTACTCCAACTCATAAAAGCTTTAGAACAAAAAAGCATTTATTTCAGTAATAATCAGATCATACACGGAGCAAAACTTCTGGGAAGTCTTTTCTCCTTCAAGTGATTCACTTGTGAACATCCTTTTTTCATGTGCTTAAGCCCATCTTGGTAGTTCAGCTGTCAGTCTTTATTATTAGACACACATTGTTACAAACATTTCCGTATATTCTGAACTCTTTTACGCATAGCAAACAGTTGCTATTGACATCAGTGAAATTAGGTCATGCACAAGATTTTGTAGGTATTCAGGGCTAATGCTACTGTAGTAAAGACTTGTGGGATGCACAACACTCTCAGCTAGATGTTGTGTTCCTTTTTAGGAGAGCATGCAGGTGAGCTGGTGCCTTCTGGAAGGAAGAAATCTTGTTAGAAAGGGAAGGTCCTGAAGATGGGCCAGAAACCAGCAGCCCACCCTGCTTCTGGTCTATCACAGCCAACTTGTCTGCTGGTTTATAATAATTGTGTTTGTTTGTCTGGTTTTGTTCTGATTGATCTAGTTACTCTGAGTGTCTCTACATAAAAGGCTAAGTATTCTTTCTACTCCAATAAGATATGGTGGGGTTCTTTTGTTGTTGTTTTTTTTTTTTTTTTAAGTTTAAGGACATTTTAGTCTTTGGGTAACTTGCTCCAGAGAAATGAGGATGGCCATCTCAAAGTGCTGACTGCTTCATGGTCCAAGCACAGCATGAAGGACCTGTTTCATAGTTGAGTTGGGTAGTTTATTCATTCTGCTGGTGCAATAATAAGAAAAGTTGTTGTCTGTTCTCTTAAATATAGCTGTTATTTTTCTTCAGAGATATCCTGACAAACTTTAATAGCTCTTTTAGAACATTAAGAACCACAACTCTGTTTTTGTTTCATCCTTATTTTTTTATGTTGTTGAAAGTGATTACAGTAATTTTGAAGGCTCTTTGGGCCACTAGCCCATTCTGCCCTTGGCCTAATAAAATTAAACTTTTCTTTTTAAATAAAACAATCTTGATTGCTGCTTACTCTTTCCTAAAGGGCCAGGAGTCCTGAGTGTGTAGCCTTGACAGCATGCATAGCGTAATAAGAAATGGTATCTCTGACATTCAATGGTTTTTGGCTTTTGTCTTGTAAGTCTGTTTTCAAATGTAAGCCTAAAATATCTTATCTATGTTATACATGCTTTGTATTACCTGTTCTTTCTCTGTATGGATTATTCCTGCTCATTAACCCAAATACTGAAAAGCCGTCTATTCTCTACGTTATTTCATTTACTGTGGTGAGAGGGATTGTGGAAATCCTCTGGGGATTTTTACTTCATAGAGAAATTGCAAGTGTCAGTTAGGATTTTAACCTTGAGTTTCCAGCAGATCTATGATTTTTACTGTGATAGATCAGATCTGAGGTAAAGTGATTTTTTCTATTTATGTGCTGACAGTACTTTATCACCATAAAAAGAAGAGAGGGTCTCACAAGGTCACAGAATCACAGAATCATTCAGGTTGGAAAAGACCCTTGGGATCATCGAGTCCAACCATCAGCCCTACTCTACAAAGTTCTCCCCTACACCATATCCCCCAGCATCTCATCCAAACGACCCTTAAACACATCCAGGGATGGTGACTCCACCACCTCCTTGGGCAGCCTATTCCACTGTCTGACCACTCCTTCTGTGAATTTTTTTTTCCTGATGTCCAGTCTGAACCTCCCCTGTTAACAGTTTAAAGCCATTTCCTCTCATTCTGTCACTAATTATCTGTGAGAAGAGACCAGCACCAACCTCTCTACAATGTCCTTTCAGGTAGCTGTAGAGAGTGATGAGGTCTCCCCTCAGCCTTCTCTTCCTCAAGCTGAACAGTCCCAGCTCCCTTAATTGCTCCTCACAGGATCTGTTCTCCAGGCCCTTCACCAGCTTCGTTGCCCTCCTCTGCACTCGCTCCAGCACCTCGAGATCTCTCTCGTATTGAGGTGCCCAAAACTGGACACAATACTCCAGGTGTGGCCTCACCAGTGCAGAGCACAGGGGGACTATCACCTCCCTGCGTCTGCTGGTCACACTATTCCTAATACAAGCCAGGATGCCGTTGGCTTTCTTGGCCACCTGGGCACACTGCTGGCTCATGTTCAGCTGCTTGTCAATTAGAACCCCCAGATCCTTCTCTTCCAGACAGCTCTCCAGCCACACCTCCACAAGCCTGTAGCCATGCAGGGGGTTGCTGTGGCCCAAGTGCAGGACCTGGCACTTGGCTTTGTTGAAACTCATGAAGGTCCTGTACAGCCTTTTCCTTGTAGAAGGGATAACTGAAATTTTGGAGATTCTAAAAGCAGAAATAGGGTAAAAGTTTGTATCTATTTTCTGGATGCATTACTTTCTTCCAAGATGTACAGGCCTTTAGGGATGCACAGCTGGACGTTACCTTCCGTGTTGTTACAGAAAGTTTTCTCTTCAGTGACCTTTTTTTCTTGCTAGTCTTCTAGTCTTATTTGTTTATCTTGAGTCAACAAAGGTCTGAAGCTTTTAAATGGCTGTCAGTGGCTTGTGAAGAACTAAGCAGATCTTTCAGAGAAGGACTGGAGTACTTGCTTAAGTGTCCTCTTAGACGGAAAGAGAAATGCTTCTAAAATTAAAATGACCTGATAGGCAGAGTGGGAGGGAAAGCAGGTAGAAAGAACTGCTAGCTTTTGGGCAACACTGGAGCTGGAAAACTGTAACTGTTCCTTCATAACCATGTCATACTAAGTTACAGCTTTTGGGAGACTGTTGTTAATTTACATTTCTGAAAGGTTTGTCTGATTGTAAAGCAAACTTTTATTTCCTCCCTAGGGCTAGGCATGAGCATGTTGTATTAATTCAAATTTATTTCTTCTAACATTGAAAAACAAAAAAGTACAATTTACAGATTTCCAAGTAATCCTGTCTTTTGAAAGCATACGGAAAGATCATTGACTGTAGTTAAGGTCATTGTGCTAAAAGACCATGCTGGATAACAGAGGTGATTACAAGCATCACCAGGAAGACACAAATAGCATTTAATGGGAGATGAATGGGACAGGAAAGCCGGTGTTCTGCTTTACCATCTGTAGAAGTGGCCTAATGAGGAATGAATGTCGCCTGAGTGATACAATGGTATTTCTCCTTTCTGTTCAGCAGTACTGACTGGTGGCATTATGAACCAAATAGCATGGAGAAATTTTCTGCGGCAGATGGCAAGCTCAGTTCCTGCAACTGGTATTTTAAAACAAACATTGAAAGAACCTCAGATTCTTTCCTTGTGCTTGTCTGAGAACTCAAATAGTTTGAAAATTATTATGATAGTGTTTGGAAGGTGGCAGTGAGAAACAAGAGCTGACACCATTGTCCTGTAGGAATCTTTGCAATAACACATGGGATACAAGAGTTTAAGTAGTTGTGAGTTTAAGGAATTGGATTTGAAGGTTGTAATTAGGAAAACATAGGGTTGATATGAACAGCTAGTTCAATAATAGTGTATTATTTAACACATAATCAAAATTAAGTTGGCTACACTACTGCAAACCAGTCAATTGACAGAGATAATGAACTACCTGTTCACCTCATGCCTGTGATTTTCTAAGCAAAATATAGCTTGTAACTGTATTTAACACATACTCTGACTCTTGCTTCACCATACTTTCTTCTGCAGTTTTCTCAGGCAACGCCTCAGCTGATATTGTGACTTCTCTACTATCTGAACTTCCTGTTATCAGAAATATAGATACTAATAGTTTTATCTCTTTACCCTTTTTTTTTTTTTTTTTTCTTCTGAAATTCTGTTAGGGACTGTGACCCTTTTGGTGTTGATAGCTGCTAGTAATAACTCTTCCAAAACTCAGACAGAAAGATCATAGAATCATAGAATCATTTAGTATGGAACAGACCTTTTAGATCATCGAGTCCAATCATTAACCTAACGCTGCCAACTCCACCACTAAACCATGTCCCCAAGAACCACATCTACTCATCTTTTAAATACCTCCAGAGATGGTAATTCAACCACTTCCCTGGGCAGCCTGTTCCAGTGCTTGACAAACCTCTTTGGTGAAGAAATTTTTCCTAATATCCACTTTAAACCTCCCCTGGCACAACCTGAGGCCACTGCCTCTCATTCTATCTCTTGCTACCTGGAAGAAGAGACCAACACCCACCTCACTACCATCTCCTTTCAGGTGGCTGTAGAGACTGATAAGATCTCCCCTCAGCCTCCTTTACTCCAGGTTAAACAACCCCAGTTTCCTCAGATGCTCCTCACAAGATTTGTGCTCTAGACCCTTCACCAACTTCATTGCCCTTCTTTGGACGCACTCCAGCACCTCAATGTCTTTCTTGTAGTGAGGGGCCCAAAACTGAACACAGTATTTGAGGTGCGGCCTCACTGATGCCGAGCCCAGTGGGACGATCACACCTCTAGTCCTGCTGGTCACCCTATTTCTGATGCAAGCCAGGATGCCATTGGCCTTCTTGGCCAACTGCGCGAAAAATCTTTTCCCATGATAACACTAATACTGGCTGACATTCTGCAATAGTAGTAATTATTAATAATTAAACATGAACAAAGCCCAGAATAGTTAAAATCAACCTCAGTGTCCTGAATGTTTATGTGCATTGACTTTTAGACTGAATTGAGTACATTTTCTTAAGGAAAAGACATATTTGTTCCAGAATGTGAAGATCTAATAACAAAGATATTCCACATCCTGCCCTCCTATTGGTTAAGGGGAACTACAACAAGCTACCATCAATTCACCCTGTAGCACATGTGCGAAGCAATCAGATTTCCCATTTTGTGGCATATGGTCATATGTCTGTATGTAAACTGCATGGAAAAATCTGTATCTATCATCACACCCACTGAAATTTCATTTAATAATTAAAACTCGCCATCTTGCTCCAAGGTGTGCTGCATGCTAGTGCTTTCAGCTTACACGTGAAGCAAGCAAATCATAAGAATGACACCTTATCTATCTTACTATGGCTCTTATTTCTATTTAAAAGCCTCTGCTTCAACTGCACTCCCACCATTTCTTCTTTCCGTCCTTTGTGCAAGCTGAACTTCATAACTGACTTTGATAGTTCATGTAGTTAAGCAGTGAGTGGCTGATTGTAATGTAGGTCAAGGCTGATTAACTTCTTCACTTGCTTTTTGAATTTAATCACTTCTCCAAGATTAATTACCAGAGTTGGTTATTAGCTAGTTTATTAAAAATACCCAAAACTCTGCAGAGAATGAATAGTCTTATATTTAAACAGCAGGGTTGCAGATCAAGGAATGCAAGTCACTTGTCAGGTCTATGACAGTATTATGCTAATGTGAAGTAGTTAACAAAACAAAATACCCTGTATATACAAGTTTCGTGCAACTTACATTCTTTCTGGAAGGAGTGGTTGACTTACAGTAGTAAACCCTTTCTTCTGCCCTTTTATCTTGCATAGGGATTTCCTAACTTATTGTAGTGAATTCCATCCTCAGCATTGGTGAATGTTACTGTCTGTGCAGATAACTCCAGACTTCAGAGGGCTGAGCTATCCATCATTCTTAATGCTTACTGATGCATAGTGTACATTGCTGCTCCCTAGCCTCTGACTCTGATCTCATGCTTTCATTCACTCCTATTTCCTTCCCTGCACATTACCTAAATAGCTATGTGTAATTCCAGTACCTGCCCACTCACTTTTGGTCTGGTTGGTCTCTAAGAAGTTCTAATAGATCTGTTTGTGGAAGATCTGTGTCTCTGGATGGTACTGGCAGGATCACACAACCAAGTTCTCTTTTGTTCTGCTATTTGCAGGCCATTTGGAAATGTTAGATGACTTCTGCCTTGGTCATAGACTTCTTCAGGAAAGGGACTTCTACTATGTGTTTAGCACCAAGTAAAAAATTAAACTGTGAACTTAGCTGTTGCCTCAAGTTGCCACTGTACTATAAAACTATGTTCACATGAGCATACTTTGAATCCACAATGTTTTATACAATTTATAGTAGTGATGAGCCTGCTGGATGTGCAAAACTTTACAGCCATTTTAAATAGTGTAGAGCTTTCCTCTTGGAAGGACTTAGTTTTCAAAAGGCAGAAGGCAATAATTGGACCACTTTAGATGCCAAAAGGTGTTTGGTTATCCAGAACTTTTAAGTAATTTTAACAATAGAAGATAAAATGAGAACTTCAGTAAATCTTCAAGGAGTTATTGATTTCAATAAATAAAATACATTGGCAAACTAGTCTACATTAGTTAAGTTCCTCCTCTCCACTCTTCTCCCTGCCCTCATTTTATTGCTTTTAGATGTGCCATGCTCAAAAAAAAAAAAACAAAACCAAACAAACAAACAAAAAAAGGACAAAAGTTTTCCTGGTTTTGATTCACAGTTCCTTTGAAGGAATCAATAGACTTAAGCAGTATAGAGCCATTTCTTCGATACTATGAAGGCTGTTTGGTTTACTAGTGTTATCATACAAGTTTAATGGACTTTTAGATCTCTTATTATAACACTTTTCAGTACAGAATAAAGGCAAGCTTGGTTCCTGTTGCAGAGCATATGGTAAGAATAAATGATTTTGTTTGAAACTATTTTCATATAGGAAGTGTTAGGCTTTGGAAATAATTCAATTAGTCATCATATGTGCCTTCTATTTTATAGCAGAGTGTTATTATCTGAAACTAAGACAGATGCAGTAGATAATGTTGCAATATTCAAACAAGTAATCAATAGCTAAAATCCAGTAATGCTACTACTGTATAAAAAATGGAGAAAATCTGAAAGACTTGCAAACAAAACCAAATTCCTTCTCAGTAAAAGAGCTGCCTTGCCTCTTGTCTATACAGTTGAGATAAAATACAACCAACAAGCCAACTCTCTTACATTTAAAAAACAAAGCAGGTGACAAAGTATAAAATTGTTGATTAGTTTCAGTTAGCAATTGGTCACCAGGTGTCTTGAGCCAAATAAAGGGAAAGAATAGGTTGGCACACTCCTTATTCTGTAGGTTAAAAAAACACATGGTTCAAGTTTCTGTTTACTGTATATGGAAATTCAAAGATGGGTGGGTTTGATAATTTTTTTTATGTATTTATTTATTTATTTATTTTTATTGTAGTAGAAACTCTGCTTTCTGTTTGAAATATAGCATGGGAGGAAGGCCTGGCCTTCATGAGGTAAGTGAACTGTAGTCAGGAACCAAGAAACAGTGAGAAGTTTCCTGTTAAAGATATGTGGGAAAAAGGTAATGTAGGCTTGCCCTGGGACTTAACTTTTTATTTGGAGCACAGTGTGGTAAATCTCACACAGTGGATTTGGCCTTTACAAGGTGAGTGAGTGGTGGTCAAAGTCCTGAGAGGAAGGAATGAGAGACTTCAGGGGTGAATCAAAAAGGCTTTCTTGAAGGTAGCAATATTTTTTAAAGTATGCAATAGAGTGGCTTTTGTTTTGTAGGTATGTCTTCTAATATTGAATTGGTTTTCGTTGGTGTTCTGCTAGGCTGTTTTTAGGTGTTGGAAGCATGAGAAAAGCAAAACAGTGAGAACTCTGTAAAGCACACATATTTCCTTGACACAGGGTGCCCAGAGCAAGCACAGGATGGGATGGATGTCCAGTGATTTGTGTTTGTTGTGGCACCAAGGAGGAATGCAAAGTGAGGTGTAGGCCACGTGGTCCCATTCTTTCACTTCTCTCAAGGACAGATTTATCTCCTGCTCTACACTTCTATCTCAAGGGATGATTTTTGCAGTAGCAAGCCAACCTTGTTCCTCATCCTCCTTTTTTTTCTTACACAAACAGGCTGCACCCCACACACCAAGCCGGCTTTGTTTCTCATACTCCCTCTTTTTCTCACCAAAACCAGCTGTTCCCCTCGCACCAAGGAACGTGCTGTGTTGTTACTCAAAAGATAATGGCTTGACTACAGTCCCACCCACTCACACAAGATAAATACTACCCCAAGTTTGTACCCAAACTGGAGGGACGATAATCCGACACCAAATGGGAGGGACAGATTGACAGGTTTGCGCTCTCACCCCTCCCCCAGAAGGGACGCCTTTTGGTAAGATTTCCCTCAGCTATGCTGATTACCCGGGAACTAAGTGTGTGTGATTGCAATCATTTTCCTTTTGTGTAGTACTATATAGCCAACCTGCAGTTTGTGCATTTATTGCGGGCAATCTTAAAGAATCTGTAGATGTTGCATAAAAATAAACTACTATTTGTGAATCTGGCTGCTTCTCTTGAATGCAACCGGACCTACAGCATATGGGCAGTTTGGGCATCCAGGTCAGACCTACAGTTATGGCCCCATACTATTCGTGAATCTGATGGCTTCTTTTGAACACAATCATACCTACAGCATACAGGCTGTTCATGTGTCTGGGTCAGGCATATAGTTATGGCCCTAACTGGCATGCCTATTAAGAGATAAGTCCAGCTGCCCCTAGCCCCTCTAATCTCTGAGGAGCAGCTAGAATGTAAGGAGATTCATCTCTTACCAAATTCATCATCTTAAATGCAACAGCTGTGAACTTTTATTTTTTTCCTGTTTTAATTATTCTAGGCTGAGAAAAAAATAATTAATCTTTCTCAGAATTAAATGTTTTTGAAACTGAGGAAGAAATCTGAAGTCAATGGTTGTAAACTTTTAACTGCTTTGTCCTCTTAGAACAGAATGCAAGCAAGTTTCATAGGTTTGTGCTTTTAGTTGCATACTTGCATGAAGAGCTAAATTTGCTGATGCCTGTGACTATAAAACACTTGAGCAAACACTCAGTCTTACTAACTAACTACTTGTAGGTCTTCATAAAGAAGTTCTGACCAGTGCATGCTATTTTTTTCTATATTCATGTACCCAAGTGTGAACTTTATCTAAACAAATTCCCAACTGGCTATCTAACTGTTGTGCTATCAGTGTGTTTAGAAATACATGATTCTAAACAGGAATCCAAGAGTTAATCTCTACTAAATATCATTTAGGTATTATTTTTTTATTGGAAAATAAGGGAATTTCTTAATCCCCTTGACTAAACTTCCTGCTATATGCACCCACGCTTGCTGAAAAATTATTTAAATCAAAGAAAGCAATGACTAATTTTTACTAGGCTACATGATAACAAACATAATACAATAATGCACCTTTAAAAAATGTAGTTGTGTGGATATATTCCTGACATTGAAAAAAATATGGTCAATCCTACTGGAGAGCTGATGGAGTTGGTAGAGGTGGATGAGTAGTTCTCTAGGTTGTCACTAGCCACAGCTGATGTTTCTTCTCTGCCTTGCATACTCCACTGTCATTTCTAAATGTGAAACAGTATACTTCCACTTGAAACAGAAGAAACATTAGCTGTATTGGAGGATTAAACTATGTCAATCATAGCCATTTTGAGAAGGTTATTGTTGTTCTTTTACAGTCCCATCCTTTTTTTTAATGACAAATTTTAGTTCATGTTGTGATATATTTCTCTTACAAACTGATCTCCTTCTTTATTAAGAACTTCAGCCATTTTTCTTGCATGTTCTTATAACACATTTTTACTTTCTGCAAACACATTTCCACTTTGCTGGTCTTTAGCAAGTTCATTCATTCATCTTTCTTTAAATCTAGATGAATCCAAGTTCTAGAGTATCTGTCTCTAACTCATCAAACAATGGTTTGTCCAAGAATTACTTTGTTTTTCAAAACTTTAAAAGCTATTGATGCATTCCTTTCAAACACCATTATGTTGTATTATTAGTTCTTAAGTCTCATATCACAAGAATATATTCAAGGGCACATTTCATGTTTCTTGTAAAAATTCATGCATTGATGATTTGTGTGATTTGTCAGTCACTTTAAAGAAACAAACAAATGTTTGCTGTAAACAAATAATCCTAAAATTAGCAATTAATCCTTAGTCTAGTAGTTGCAAAAGTGAGGTAGTGCTTGGCAAAAACACAAGTAGAACATTTGGATGCAAATCACAAAGATGAGATAGGTGCCTTGGTGCATCTACTAGAAACAACAAGGCTTTAAACATTAGGCTATTCACATAGCAACACTGCCTAGAATTGTAGCTAAAGCAGTCCATTAAGCAGCCTTCTGTAACCTGGAAATTAAACCAGGCCTTTGTATTCAATTGGAGTGAAAGATAAGTGTGTAAGGTTAAGCCTTTACCTACCCTTCAATTTTATAAATGGTAAACTAATACAGGACTACACTCAAAGTTACCGGTAGCATTGCTGCATAACATTCAAGGCTGTAAAGACCATCCAGATTCGGTTTTGAAATTTACATTTCTCAGTGACAAAGGTTCTTCATGGTACAGTCCTGTCTCATTCATATTGAAAGTCTTGCCATCTGCAGCCTCTAACCCTATCTTTCAAATAATCAGCTAGAGCTTTGTGACTGGCGCTTTTTGACTGCATTGAAAAGCTGCTCCAAAAAGAGCCTCTCCTAAAGTTTCTCTAATCATCTTTTACTGACTTGAAAATCCTTGGTCATTGAAGTGCTCTGTTATTGTAGTTAAGGCAAAGCTTGCAATGCTTCTGCCAAATCAAAGTAGAACTTAATAGCATGAAGTTCAATCTTTCATCTGCTATCCATGGTGAAGGGTTTTTTTGCTTTAACAACAAAAGGGTCCTCATGTGGTTGGTTACCTTCATGGATAAACTACTATGTTTTTCACCAAAATCTTTTTCCAGTGATTCAATGCTTACTGACTACTGCTAGATTTGATCACATTATGACAAATAGCAGGAGTTGATGATGTTTCACTGTACACAAGGTTCTGTAGCATTTCCAGCTTTGTTTCTAATAATGGTTATGGTTTTTTGTAGTACTATGTGCTGGGGTTGATACATGATTCTCTTCGTCATGTTCCTGTTTCTAGGAGTACTTTACACTGAGATATTGTAAGGCAATGACCATCTCCTAGAATATATACAGTCAACTTGAACGTCAAGTGTTTAAGTTTGTATTTTACCTTCAGTGCTATTCATATTCTACCTGATGTATGTATCTACTGCCACATTATTGTTATACTTTACTTTTTTACTCTTACTCTTTTTTCGGAATATATTTTCCTAGACAGCTCATGGAGGAGCTCATGTGGAGCCTTGACAATACTTGCTATTTTTATTCTGTATGCTAAAAATATTGATTAGGTGGTAAATCAACATTAGAAATTGTTTTTTGAAGGGACTTAGGTACTTAAGTAGCTTTAGGCCTAGTTTGTTTAGCCCAAAAGTCAAGTGTAATGAATATATAATAATCTACACTGCTGCAGCTGAATTCACACCGGCACAGTTCTGTGATATCAATCACTGCCTTTGGGAAATGTGATCGGGAAAGTGTAGGAAGACACTTTAAATTTAAAACGTATGTTTGCAGAATGTGTAGTAGCAAAATGTTTTGAGAGGTAAATTGGAAACTGAAGATCTTTCAGGGAGTCAGGGTAGGAAAGGAACTGGCAGTTGTTATTGTTATCTATGACATAATCTATGACTGAAGTAGTAGTGTTGATCTGGTTTTGTGTTCTGAGCTGTTAGAGATGATACTGAGTGATTTGTCTCTTCTTTCCCTTTTAGCATAACTGGAGGGTCACAACTGGTGCTGAACTTATTTGTGCTATGTCCTGCCAACATTCATGGATGTTGGATGTATGCTTGTTATTATTCTTTAAATCGCTATGTAGTGCTCGAGGTTACATTGTTTTAGGAACCAGTAACATCTTTTCATGGTTTTGCTTATTCTGGGAGCGGGAGGTGGGGGATAGGGTGGAGAGAGGGGGGCTTCTACTGACATCCTGGCTTTATTTTTTTTTCTCCATACTACAACATTATCACACATAAATATACATAAGTGAAAAATTCAGCTTCATAAAACTTACCTGGTTGCCTACAGAGGTTTGCTTCCTAAATTCCCAAAGATATTTTAAGCATGTATAAAAGTGCTTGCTCCTTTATGCAACAGATTACTGGATACTGGAGTCACTTCAGTGTGTATAAGTTAAGAATACATTACCTAAAGAGCCAGACCTGCCAAATCTGATGAGGACTTAACCATAGCAACATTTATGCAAAAATGAGTAGGAAAGAAAAAAAATAAATCCTGGGAAATATAATATAATGGCCAACATAGTGACATGCAAGTCCTTTTGGGGCACTGTTGTGCTTCTGTTTCCCCCCTTTAAATAAAGATGATGATGATAACCTTGTTGTCAGACATGTTGTAAAGGGAATAAAGACATCACACAAAATGAGAAAATCTATCTGGGACACTAAGATATTATTATGAGGACTGTGTGGGAACCAGGGATAAGAGATTTGAATCTTAAGAGCAGTCAAGATGACTTCTCTATCTACAGTTACATACTACAATTACACGAAAAACTACAAGATCTACTAACATCTTTTGATGACACTGCAGTTTTCTATTGAAAATATGTTCTTCAGCCTCCCTTATTCAAGGAATTCTCCACTCCCCAACCTCCCAAGGCTATGAATAAGGAAAATATTAGAAAACATTTTCTAATGTTTAATATAAGCAGTTTTAATAGGACACATCTAAGTCTTGAGCACTTGATCTTTGTGTCAAATTTTGGAAAACACTTTGAGGATTATTAGTGATATATATATTAATATTTACAGTTTTTCATCTCACTTTGCTATTTCGCTCATGACTATACAATTACTTCAGCCACAGTTTGTGTGATATCTGCTGATCCTGCTACTTAATAGCTACCACAGCAAAAATAAAAGGTTATAGTGTTCTGAAAGTCACATTAAACTTGTAATATGATACTCATGTGCATGGGTCTTGCTGACTGGTGTCACCAAAGGTACTTCTGTGTTAACAGAAATGTGACTAAAAAGGTCCTCATCTAGCAGGAACAGTAGGGGATGGGACTAGACACCTTCTTACAAAACTTATTCAGGAGGGCTCCAGATAAGTAAAACAGCTTTAGAATCAGTACTGCTAGTACATATGTAAGTGCTCTTAGAGTATATTATAAGAATTGATGAGATAATTGTTGGGTGATAGGCCAGCTGATGTATTAGCTTTGCTTTTCCAGAAGGCTTAAATTTTGTCAGGAGACCCTGTTGTTTTGTTGTTGTTTTTTTTCTTCTGAGGTTGGAGTGTTGGGAGGTGCTAGGGAGCATCTGATGAGATAGCCACTGCTTCTTTTCTCAGATTCATTCCCAACAGCTAGCAAAAGTTGCTTAGGATGAAGAGGGATGGGAAAGGATAACCTTTCTGAGAACTGCACGATGCTGAGCAGTTAAATAGAGGAAGAAGTTAATTGTTACAAGAAAGGACAGTAGAGCTGTCTGTTAGCTACAAACATCCCCCCTGCCTTAAAAGTATAAACATTGGATTTTAACAAAGTTCATTGAAATAATAAAATATGTTGTTTGCAGGAGAGCTGAGCACGCACACAACCAATGTGATCAAGCAATGCCTGTTTATTACAACTAAGAAAGCCCTTTTATAATGTTCTCCCGCACACGTGAGTAACATGCAGTACAAGTCCTCAAGATTGGACAGTTAACTTAGCCCGCGCTTTAAACCTTCTTATGATTGGATAAAAGGTGCCACATCAGCCTTGCCAGGCTTCCTGCCTTGTGTAACTTCTTCCGTCCCAACCCCTTCCGGGGGTTGTTTGTCTCGTCGAGTTTCTCCCCCCTCATTCAGGGTCACATCCTTATCGCATTCTTGCTCAGGCTGAGGCTCTTATCAGTCTTGTTCTCATGCAGGATTGCTCACATGTCTAATCTCTCACAGAAAGTCCTCTTGAATCCCAACAGTTGTTTATGTGTGAGTATTTGTTTTGTTTTAAACTTCAGTGAGCTTTTAAAGAAATCCAGAATTATTTTACATCTTTGAAACAAACAGGATTAGGCGTAGGTGCTAATCAATTATCAGCCTTCATATAAAGATACAGGTTCCAGACCTGTGAATCTGAACAATTGGCAGAGTAAAGGATAATAAGTTCTGGTCAGAGAAAGCCTATTTTCCCTCAAGTAACTTTCTGGATAGCGACCATACCAAAGGGAGGAAGAGTTGGAGGACAGTAACTAGCAGCATATCCCAAGGAGTAAATACTAGGTCTAGTCCTGTTCAGTGTTTTCATTAATGATCTGGATGATGAGCAGAGTGCACCCTCAGTCAGGTAGCAGTCCTAGCCAGAGCTATGACTAGATCAATGAAAATTTTCTATTTCTTGTCTCATCCTATCTTTTTGATTGCTTTCTAAATACATTATATTCTGCAGACAACTTGATTCTAAAGACAATAAAATTTAGTGTCATCTGTCTCCAAAACTGAAAATGGAAATCTTTATTTTCCTATTTCTAGAACTGAGAAACCCTACAAAGTTATGCCATAGGGTCTAATCCCTGGTGTATTCTTAGTAACTTGATCGAACATTTTAGAGGTGCTAATGGCCCATGACACTTTAATAATCCCACTTTAAAGTAAACTGCTTTCATAATAGCAGGTTTAATTCCAATTAACTAAATTGAAAGAGGCACAGGATTCCTAAAAGTGAGATTCAATGTAACTTTGTGTCATAAGACTGCATTTTATATCAATTCATGCTTTTCTGGCAATATACTATGGGTTTACATAACTTTAATCTTGCTTGACACTGTTTTCACAATTACTTACTTCAAAACATTATTTCCTATCTAAAGAAAAGAAGCAGTTACTGATCGTTATTCTCAAAGCAGGTAAAGTTCCAGACTAGCTAAAATTATCTGGATTTGTAAAAAAATGGAACTTACATTGCATAAATAAATATTGGCAGAAATGTTCTCATATAGATTTCAGTATAGTCTGGATATATAGGTTATGACTTGATTTTTGAAGTTAAGAAAAGTTGCATGAAATCCTCTAAAATATGGAGACTTCATACAGAGAATAAAGGGGCTTTGTTAGCTAAATTCTGCAAGTTCACTGCAGATGGAGGGAGGACAGGTTTACAAAGTTCTAACAATACTTTAGATGAACTTTATGACTTTTTCATGTGAAAATCCTTAGGAAAATGATGTTAAGACCATTGAAATATTAATTTTCATGTTTTTGTCTAGTTTAACTCTGACATACCTTCAGCAACATACTCTTGAATCAATCCTGATGAGTTCAGCTGCAATCAGATCTGACAAGATATTGTATGTCTGTGTCTGGTTTATACTGCCATTTGTCACGTTATGCCTCTCTTCCCCACAAAAAATGTGGGCAAACTTCTAGGGGTCTTCACATTTTCCATAGCTTTTTTCTTTTTTCTTTCCTCTTCTTCTAGTTTGGAACTGCTTAATCTATGTTAATTTTATAAACTCTTCTTGGATGGAATTGTTCAACATACAGATTGGTGTTTTCTTGTGTACTGACATTTGTATGTCAGTCCTCATCAAAGGTAGCCACATTCTGTAGAAGTAGGAAGAAAATGGATCATCTCTTGTGCTTCTGAGAACTTAATGTACAAGAGGCTCCCTCTTAAACTCAGGAAATCCTAGAGTGTTAACCATTTTAATTTCAACTGGAATGGAACTAGAGAGGCAGCTGCATACGTACAGTGTAGTAGAAGGGCTGACTTTTTAATTGCTGATGTAAAGAGGAAAGGCATCTTCCTTCTGTTCCATATATAGTTTAGAAAAAATGCATAAAATTATTTCCAAGATAATGCTCACATTTTATTGTTATCAGCAAACCATTACACTGCAAGTATTTTTAACACCCTCTTCATGTACGTATGAAGAGGTATGTCTTGCTGCGAAGTTTAGCTGAAATATTAATGGAAACATTTCACTGAAGATATTTCTAGTTGTCATTTTTTAAATAAGGAAAACATTGAACTATAAAAGCTATAACTTTTTCTTGGGCTTGGGGGGAGGTAAGAAGGGAATAACCCAGTCCTTAAAATAAATAAATGAAAAATAGTGCTTTCAATACAAGAAGGATAAATAAGAACTGTTTTACACCTTAAAATATTAATTACAAAAATGCTATTTCCTTCAGACACTGTTCTCTTAAGAACTGGTCTTTTGAATACTAAAAAAAACCCCAAAACAAACAACAAAAAAACCCCACCCACCTGGAATAATTAATTTCAACTTCCTTCCTCCTGTCTAACTTATTGCTTAACCTTGTTCACCAACAGAATGTCCCTTTATATTCTGTGGCTGTTTTATACAAGCTGAAGTGTTACAAACCATTCAACAGCAAAGATAGGTGAAGAGACCCAGCTGTAGGAGGATGGGCTTTTTCTGGGCTGCATATGTATGACTGTAGACTTCCTGAGCTGTGTATGAGCTAGTTTAGATGGAATCACAACTTGCTGCTCATGAGCCAGAAGCAGAATAAAGACTGCAACGTATTCAGAAGGAGAAGCAATGCAAAAACTAATGAAGAGCCTTGTTATGTTTAATAGTCATGTAGGAAACCTAGGAAATGGGATATCTGACCACACTAAGCATATTCCGCATGAAGCAGGACATGATTGGTACGACAGGCTTGAGAGGATGGGACAGTGCATGTAAAACTTGAGGTCAAATTTGTGGAGGTGGGATCACTCAACAAAATGGTCAGGACATCGCTTTAGAGAAATCTGCAGTGTGCACTTTGAAGGTGGTCAGTAACCACAAGAAAGCTTAAAAATATTGTTTTGATGACCAGAAGCTTTGGATATTCCTTGTTTAGCACTTCAGGTTGGTGGTTAGGTTTAAAGTGGAGGAAAAAATAATATTCATCACTGTCCTCAATTCTAGTCAATATAAAAGCAAGAACACCTTAACTATTTTCTGCTATCAAAATGTTATCTCCTATATAACATTCAAATACTGGTTATCACTTTAAGGTCTCTTTAAAACAAACAAAAAACCCCACTTAACAGGTTGATGAAAGTTACTGAATTATGATATAATTGTTTTCACTATGTTTCTTTAAAACTTGCTATTAGATCTGATTCCAACCTACCAATCAACCTTCCAAAGGCCCTCTGGAGGGGGAAAAAAAGTCATATCATTTTGACGAAAAAAATAATAGTCCTTTTTCTAGAGTAGAAATTGGTGTATGAGCAGACTGATTTAGAGATGATGAGACATTTTGCTTCTACTTGAATACCTACAGATTAGTCTGAAGATAGAATGCAGTCTAGTGTGAAGCTAAGCTCTGTCTCCTGAGCTTTAGTGATGTCTCATGGGAACTGTAATTAGAGTTCCTAGTATTCCATTTTCTTTTGTGTGCCAGAGTATCTGACAAGAGAGATCCCAGTTTTGTTCCCATCCAGTCTGCATTTTGTTTCTGAACAGAGTTGTTTATAGCTGTGGGGTTTCCAGTGCCAAGGATAAATCTCATTTCCCATCATCCTATGCCTGTATAAGGGGTATACCTACACCTCATCCTGTCTCCATTTGTCAAGGCTTCTGCTGTCACACCAGGCCTCTTTTATCTACACTACTCAGTCCTGGGGCCTTGCAAACTCAGAACACAGCCTGTGGCCAGTTGCGAGCAACAGCAATATGGTATTTAGAGGGCTACTCAATTGCAAGATCACAGAATCACAGAATGACCTAGGTTGGAAAAGACCTTGAAGATCATCCAGTCCAATCATTAACCCAACACTGACAGTTCCCAGCTACACCATATCCCTCAGCACTATGTCAACCCAACTCTTAAACACCTCCAGGGATGGGGACTCCACCACCTCCCTGGGCAGCCCATCCCAACGCCTAACAAGCCCTTCTGTAAAGAAATGCTTCCTAATATCCAGTCTAAACCTTCCCTGGTGCAACTTGAGGCCATTACCTCTTGTCCTATTGCTTACTACTTGGTTAAAGAGGCTCATCCCCAGCTCTCTGCAACCTCCTTTCAGGTAGCTGTAGAGGGCAATAAGGTGTCCCCTCAGTCTCCTCTTCTCCAGACTAAACACCCCCAGTTCCCTCAGCCGCTCCTCGTACGACCTGTGCTCCAGACCCTGCACCAGCTTCGTTGCCCTTCTCTGGACACGCTCGAGTCATTCAATGTCCTTTTTGTAGTGAGGGGCCCAAAACTGAACACAGGAATCGAGGGGCGGCCTCACCAGTGCCGAGTACAGGGGTCAGATCCCTTCCCTGTCCCTGCTGGCCACGCTATCGCTGACACAAGCCAGGATGCCATTGGCCTTCTTGGCCCCCTGGGCACACTGCTGGCTCCTGTTCAGCCGGCTGTCAATCAACACCCCCAGGTCCCTCTCTGACTGGCAGCTCTCCAGCCACTCCTCCCCAAGCCTGTAGCGCTGCTGGGGGTTGTTGTGGCCCAAGGGCAGCCCCCGGCATTTGGCCTTATGGAAACTCCTCCAGTTGGCCTCAGCCCATGGCTCCAGCCTGTCCAGGTCTCTCTGCAGAGCCTCCCTACCCTCGAGCACATCAACACTCCCACCCAACTTGGTGTCCTCTGCAAACTGACTGAGGGTGCACTCGATCCCCTCGTCTAGATCATCAATAAAGATGTTAAACAGGAGTGGCCCCAAAACCCAGCCCTGGGGGACACCACTCGTGACCGGCCGCCAACTGGATTTAACTCCGTTCACCACAACTCTCTGGGCCCGGCCATCCAGACAGTTTGTTACTCAGCAAAGCGTGTGCCCATCCAAACCATGAGCAGTCAGTTTCACCAGGAGAATGCTGTGGGAAACAGTGTCAAAGGCCTTACTGAAGTCAAAGTAAACAACATCCACAGCCTTTCCCTCATCCAATAAGCAGGTCACCCTGTTGTAGAAGGAGATCAGGTTTGTCAAGCAGGACCTGCCTTTCATAAACCCATGCTGACTGGGCTTGATCATCTGGTTGTCCCATATGTGTTGTGTGATGACACTCAGGATGAGCTTCTCCGTCAGCTTCCCGGGCACCGAAGTGGAGCTGACAGGCCTGTAATTTCCCGGATCATCCTTCCGACCCTTCTTATAGATGGGTGTCACACTGGCCAATTTCCACTCTGTCAGGACCTCCCCGGTCAGCCAGGACTGCTGGTAAATGATGGAAAGCGGCTTGGCGAGCACCCCAGCCAGCTCCTTCAGCACCCTCGGGTGTATCCCATCCGGTCCCATAGACTTGTCTGTGTCTGTGTGATGCAGCAGGTACCTGACTGTCTCCTCCTGGACTTCAGGGGGTCGCTCTCCCAGTCTCTGTCCACTGGCCAAGGAGGCTGGATTCCTTCAGTACAACGAGTCCTGCTATTAAAGACTGAGGCAAAGAAGGCAAGAATGGAAGTTTTACATGACTAGATGTCTACATTTTAAAATTAACTCACCTGGATAACTTGCTAACTAGCAAATGTTTTCATTCACAAATCTCTAAAGGCTAAACCAGCCTGGAGAAACTAAGTGATTACTCTCAAATATAGGCTTGGGCTTGCTCAGAAGGTGATCTGTCTCCTTTTCACACTTCCCTATCATCTTGGGTGACACTTGTTATATCTACCTTGCAATAAAAGGATATGAATGCAAATGCTTTGGGGTTTTTTCCTGTTTTGGAAGAAAATAAGAAATTGAAACAGGCCTCTAAAGGTCAGTGTCATTTTTCTTGTGCTTTACAAGATTCTCATTTCATTAAAAGTGGAGATGGCTTTGAAGTCAGTATCCCAGCACCTGGGAATCTCTCATGTTTAACAATGTAAATAACTGGTCTGGAGGTGGTCAGATGAAAATGGCAGTAGCCTACTGCCTTTATCTCCCCCTCAGATTTTACAGGTACCCCATGTATGCTTCTATTTGTACCCACATAACTTAATGCTTTGTAACTTTAGTTAACCATCACTTTTTGTGAAGGTGTTACATGGCTGCTATTTTTTCTTTACTGGGCTTTCATGGGCTTTCATGGGCTTGAGCATGTGTTTCTGTGGCCCCTTGGCAGTGATGGACACTCTGATGGGTCTTTCATTCAGAGGGTGGGAATGTTGTAAATAAGCAATTGACTGGAAAAGTCCTTTTGAAGTTCAGAGCAGTAGTTGAATAATAGAGTGTGCAGGAAGTTGGTTTGGTTTTTTTGGTTTTTTTTTTGTTTTTTCCTAGCTAAACCAGTCAATAGAGCATTTCAAAAATTACACAGGTGCTATTGCCTTGCTGGGACCCTAAACAGGAGGCTACTTGCATGACAGCTTTCTCAGGGGATATAAATGTAGTTCTTAGGTTTCGGTTTGTTGGTTTGTTTGTTTTTGTTTTTGTTTTTGTTTTTTTTATTCTTCACATTTGTTTTAAGGAACTACTTAATGTTTGGGTAAATTTGAAACTGTAAGGATCCTTTCCATATTACTAATGGTTGCTGCTGGGGCGTTGCTCTGGCAAATATTTTGTAACCATATGGGTTGTGGACTGAGGGTTATTAAAGTGTTTTTCTGTCATGAGATGCTAACAAAGTAGTGTGGGGCCATAGTTTGGTGTCCCCATCCAATGTCGGGGGAGGTTTCAATATGATCCCAAGAACAAGATTAAGACACAAATGAGGTCAAATACTGCATACCCAAAATAGGTTTTTATTATTAAAAAAGTGAAGAGGGGTAGCGATAGGACAGAATGTAAGGAAAAGGCAGAAATAAAGCAAGGATGCAGGACAGGGCAGCAAGAATAGTCACCACCATGGATCCAGCGACGTCCTGTTGGTCCTCAGTCTTCACTTCTTCGGTGGTGGGTGCACGCAGATCTGGCTTCAATGGTAGATGCTCAAAAAGTAAGATTTTCTGCTGCCTTTTTAAGTTCATTGTACCTGCTGATCAGCATATCTGCTCGCCTTTTGTTTTTTTTTCTCTCTGGTCCCACAAGTTTTGTTGCCTCTGGCTGCAGGGCAGGAACGTTTGCCTCTTGTCAGTTCATTAGCAATGCAGGCACGGTTCTGGCCTACACAATGGAGCCACAAACGGCTACAGGATGGGGCCAGCTCAGCACACCTCTGCCCCTTTGAGGCTTGTCTAAAGAGTAAGGACAATGCAACCACAAGAAAGTGGGGGGTGCATCCTTCAATACACTCCCACTTCTCTGGGCAGCATCCCCCAGACCAATTCACAGGCCTCAGCAGCTTCTCTTGGAGGTCTGCACAGACACAAGCAAGCTTTGAGACAGTCGTGTGACATTTCAGTCTCTCACACTCGGGCAGAACTTTACAGAACACCTGTATAGACTCTTTATTATATACTCTTTATAATAAACTCCCCAAAGGAGACTGAAGGACTTTCAAGATTAATATAATTAATCTTAAAAGAACTATAATGCTTTTTAAATGGAGGCAACTCAGTGATTAGGTCATAGTGAACAGAAATTCAGAAGTCAAATAATCATTTCTATCTGCTCACTTGCCTTTACAGGCGAGTCACTATTTTCAGGCTTGATTTCAGTCTTCTTGATCTTCAGTGAAGTGAAGAATTTCCTTTTAGCCCCTAGAAAATTATTAGTTGCCTCTGAGACATGGCTGTGGACTTTTTAAGTGTTTCTATCTCTCCAGCTCCTTGTGGATAACACACCCCATCATCTAAATACCTCTGTCTGTGTATACCCCCAGTTTCCCCAGAAACAGCCCTCTCTTCTTCCCAAGGACTCCACTGGGACACATCTCCTTTCTTAAAGGAATACAATACAAACTGAGGTAAAATAAGACAGGCAATCCACACAGCACCAATCTGAGTATTACCAATCAATAGATCTGTTGTGGTAAAGACATCTGTTTACCTCATCAGATGAATATATTCTGGTTCCTGTTGTTCTCAGTGTGCGAAAGGCAACTACAGGTATTTACTGAATGGTTTACAAAGAGCTGTTCTTAATGTCAAATACTTGCCTTTCACCTTAGCAATTTCACTAGCCTTGAACAGAATTGAAGGAGATGAATGAGTTAATATGCAGGTATACAAGCATTAAGAAGTAAACCACATTTCTTATTACATACAGGTTCAGTCATCTGGGTAAGCGATGTGAATGATTTGTAGAATCTGTAATCATCAAGACTGAGTCTGGTTTAGTACTTCTCCTTGCTTACAGAAAAAGGAAGTTTGATTTAAGCTAAAATGTTATTTTTAGAATAATGAAACAGTTACCTTTTATCAAACTGTCTTAATACTGCACTACTTGTAAAAAATGTTACTCACAAGTGATTATTTTCTAGACTTGAGCAGTGGAAGAAGAACAGCCCATCAGTCTTTAAAGTTAAAAAAGTCTTAAATTAATACAAAGAACAATCTATTAGATTGAATTGTACTATATATGATCACAGTAAACTGCCTTCAACCTTTATTAATTAGCTTTACAGGACACAAAATCTATATTAAAGTTACATAGTCAGTGCATTTAATGCTTTCCAGTACCAGCAGCAGCTTTAGATCTTGTTTTCCTTGAAGTGTGGGTGATGCATTCTTCAGTAAAAAACTTTTGGCAACAATATTAATTGCTATTCTACTGAAAGAGTACATAAAAAAGAATTCCAGAATTCCTCAGAATATAATTTAAGCTTCCATGGTAGCTTTTAGTGGATGCATAATATCAGTTGTCATAAATCCTTATTTTATGAAAAACTGGTAAACCTTAAGAAAACATCTAAACTGAGACTTCTTCCATTGGTAAAGACTGGTTCTGTAAGTAAAGACTGAAACATTAGGGTAAAACAGTCCTTAGCTTATCTTGTGTAAAGGTTTAAACAACAAGAAACACATCTTTGTCTTGTGAGACTCGAGTTAGAGTTCTTCAATGTTTTGCAGCCTTTATTCATGCTATCAATCCTATAATATATTTGCCAAGTGAATATTTTGAAATGGAAGTGAGAAAATTAACATAGCTTGCCTGGATTAAACTATTAACATAGCTTGCCTGGATAAACTAGATAAACTCCTGAGAGGTTGTAGGGAACAAGGAGAAAAGGCAGCATTTCTTCATTATAAGGACCTTCCTTCAAAAACTGGATCCCTTGAAATGTAAGCTATTTTATATTATTTTTTTTCAGGGGGTCTTCTAATTTCAAATCAGGTCTCCTCTTGTCTTGTAATTGCAGATGGACTCAAGCAACTTTCTCTACTAATCAAGAGCTTTGCACAACTGTGTGTATGTTTTTAAAAAAATAAAAATCTATGAATGAGCTGAAGTTACCTTCTGCTCTTCTGTGGACTCAGACTCTTCCCTTTATGTGAAATAATTGATGTTCCTCTTGGTCATAGTGAATGCTAGGCTTTTCAGATTTTGTTGCTGGTTAATACTGCGGTTTTATTAACTGTTAGTATGCCATGTGCATTTGGCTCTGTGGGATGTCTGAGTTACCACAGACGTGAAACAATAAATTTCTGGACGCAAACTAGACTACAGTGACTCTTGTGAGCATAAATCACTGTACTCTTAGAATACACTTGCATTCATCCAATATAGTAAACCTATAGTTCAGTGTAAAGATGTGCTTCACTTGTTTCTTTACAGCTTCCCATTTGAAGCAGAGTGCAGATCTACCTGCAAGAATATGCAGGTATACTATAAAAAAACACATAATCTGTATATAACCCATAGTTTTGCAAATTATTAATCTTCATAAATGTACCTGTTGTCAATATCTACAACAGTTGAATCTTATATTCTAACCTCTTGACCAGTCTGTAATTTCAAAACATAATTTATCCTTCCTGAACACATATTCAAATTGTAGGGATGGGGGGTTTATGCAAGTGTTGCAACTAAAATTTATTCTGTCACTATGCAAAGAACTGCAGTGATGTCTTTGCTTTAAGCCAGTAAACAAGTTAAAGAACTTGTTTCATGTGTTACTTCAACTCTTGCACTTATCCAAAATCATTCTTTGTCCCACTCCCCAGCTATACAGCTATTTCACCTCCAGTTACTTCTCAGACAGACTCTGATCTTTCTTGGACTCTTGAATAAGTATGTTAACATCTCCGCTTTCATTTATGTTCACCCTTATGTTCTGCTCAAATATTTCCAGTAAGAGCTTGTTTCCTTATTCTTTTTTTCTGTTCACATTCCTGGTGCTTTTACCAGGTGCCGGTGCCCCTGCGCGGCGGCAGGGCGGGCTGTGCGGGCGGGCCCCTGCGGGAGCGGCCGGGGCTGCCCCGCGCCGGACACAGCCGGTTCCAGGCGGCTCCAAGGGCCCCAGCGCAGGGCACAGCTGAGCCCCTCAGCCCCGGGCGGGCGCCTCGGGGAAAGCCTGGGTAAGGAAGGGCAAAGCGCTGCCCGGCAGCCAGGCCCGAGGGAAACGGGGGCAGAAACAGCCCTGCGAGCCCCCTGCCAGGGCAGAGCGGCAGGAGGGCAGGAGGGGCTCCAGGCGCCCCGGCAGAGAGGCCCCTGCGGCCCCGGCAGAGGCCCCGCTGGGGCGGGGGTTTCCCTGCGGCCCCGGCAGAGGCCCCGCTGGGGCGGGGAGAAGCCTCAGGAGGAAGGAGCGGCCGGAGGAGCTGGCACGGACTGGCCGCGGCCCCCCAGCCCCCTGCAGCCACTGGAGCGGGGGGAGGTAGAGGAGTCAGGAGTGCAGCTGAGCCTGGGAAGAAGGGAGTGTATGGTGGGGGAAGGTGGTGTAGGTTTTGCCATTGTTTCTTAACCCAACTCCACTTTAACCCGCAAGAAATTAAATTTTCCCCAAATCAAGTCTGTTTTGCCAGTGATGGTGACTGGTAAGGGATCTCCTTGTCTTTACCTCGCCCCACAGGTTTTTTTCATCCTACTCTGTCTTTCTGTCCTGTTGAGGAAGGGAAGTAGAAGAGCAGCTGGGTGGCTGTCAGGCAGCTGCCAGATGTCAGCACACCACAGTACTTGCTGTTTAAAATGATCTTTTGCTACCTCAAACTTCTTATTACATATCCACTTCTCCTGTACAAAGGATGACGAAAACGTGGGGGGTTTTTTATATGGTAGAACTTCTATTAGAATATTTGTCAATTTTACTTTCCAGTAAGATTCACTGAATTGCAAATTGTCTAGAACTGTAAGGAAAGCACCATATAGTGATTAAAAATAGCAAGATATTATTCCAAAGGGCAGATTCTAAAACTAATGCACGTACCAGTGTCAATTGTAATCTAGGACAACTACATTAGTCTTTTCAATAATGAACTAAACCACATGCAAAATGTAGCTTTGTAAAAACTTTTGAGTCTAAGTGACAGTGCAAATGAATCTGCAGGTGATGGTAAACTGGAATATGTTATGAAGCAAAAAAATATGGATAAGCCATTGATTATTCTGGTGCTTGTAAGAGGCGAAATTTGCAGTAACTGCCTAAGTTTTATAGGTGCATACTCTAACAATGTTTCAAAAAAAGGACATTTGGAAAGACAACAGCTATTGTATGCTTGCTTGTAACTTCTGGCTTCTTTTTCTTCACTGAAGTGTTACAAAGGAATTCTGAAAATGAATTTTATTTCTGCCTCTAGGAGGAAACAGACAATACAGGAAACCTCCCCTACCCAAAGTTTGATGGAGGCTCCTAAAGCCATAACAGAGGACAGCTTTTTATGGGTTGAGAGATTCCTTGTGACCTCAAAGTGCGTACAGTGCTATAAAGCACCTGTAATTGAGACACAGCCTTTAGGGTTCTCTAAACTGCTGGGAACATACAAAATCATTGGTGACAAAACTATGGTTCAGGTGTTTATGGGTGCCTTTCTTTATCTGGGCTATGCGTGCCATTTCTAGGATACAATATATTCTCTAGTTAAGCAGTGAAACATCTTGAGTGGATATTCCAGCATCTTATGATAACATTTAGTATCACCCTTACTGATATACTGCTTAGTACAGGCTCTGGTATTAATTGAGGGTACTAGAGCAGTTCTTAACCATCTGCAAATAGATTAAAATCTTGACCTGCAGGTAAGTTAGTAGCTTTTTGCATTATTGGATAATGAAGTGAGCTGTAAAAGCAGAATATGTTGAAGTTTAACTAACTAAATAAATTAATGAACTGCAGTAATAGCCTTGAGGTTTTCATGTGCAGGAAGTCCCTGATTAGACAACATTTCAGCATTGGCTTGGTTTGATATTCATTTAGCAGAAGTACCACCAAATCTTTCAGATGTTAAGATGGAGACATCAGACTCTCTGTGTGAGGCATAGTATCACTGACTCCAGCTCCAGCCGAGTCCTCACCAGGCCAGTTCTCAGCTGTGCAATGACCAGTCTTCTGGGGAAGACTACTCTCATGGGATAGGCAAAAAGTCCTTTCCTATTTTCCATTACTCTAGGCTGTAATAGCCATCAGTGACCACTTAAGACGAAGTTGAGAGAGAGGGAGTTGAGAGCAACTCCACCCCTCTATTTTTTTTCACAGAACAAGGAGAATTATGATGTTTTTCACTTCTCCAGAGATGAGACTGGAATGAGCATTGCCTGGTCACACTTCCAACACACTTACAGGAAGAAGGAAAAATAAATCCCAGTAGCAAATGTGAGGGCTAGTAGGTCCAAAGTAGTAGGAAGAAGTGCTATGAAGTTCTATCCAAGGTTAATTTGTTGCTGAGAAGGAAGAATTATATGCTTTCTGTACATTTGCACCACTTCCAGGAACAGTAGCTATCTCTTCCTTACAGTAAATACTCTTTCTCCTTGCTAGCCATTCTCCTCTAGCATAAGCAGCCCACACCACAAAGGGGGCTTCTGTTAATTGTGGGTTTTTCAGAAGAGCTCTCCAGATCTGCCCCTGTTATGTTGTAGTTACCCCGGGGAAGAAGCTGAATTACTGATATCACCCCCTGCCAGAGGAGTAGGAGAAAGAAGGTGACTGAGACAGAAAACAATGGCAAACATGAGGAAGTACCCATTACAACCTCAACAGCTGCAGCTTTTCCCTCCATCTGGGCTGTGGAGACATGAAAAGACGGTTTTCAGATGTACCACCTTTATAATAAGGGATCCCTTATAATAAGATCCCTTTATTATGCAAAGAGTCATTCTCCAGCTTAAAGGGCCACCTCACTGAGTTGTTGCACCCTGCCATTCCTGGCACTTCATCAAAATGCATCAGAACCACTACAAAATCTCTGATGTGCTTAATGCCCTACATGTGAAGCGCTACTTCTGTATATTACATCTTTAATGGTAATGTATTAAGACACTTCTATGAAAATTAGCTCTGGATTAGAAGTATTTTGATTAAATAAGCTTTATTTAAAAAGCCAACTCTGAGTATACTTATCCATCAGATATATTCCCAGAAAGTAATCTTTAAACCCCAAAAAATCTTCAGAGGTTTTTTTCAGACTTAGAAATATTCAGCTAAAGATAAGTAAATTTTGTCAAACTCTCATTTTTCACTCACAGGGCAGCCATGGATCAATTCTTTTGGACAACATAAATTGGAACAATTCTATTGTCTGTATGGAGTACACCAACAAAAAAAAATAAATCCTAGAAGTACTGATGTGCTAGTATAAAGCTATGGAACTGATCAGCCTGACAAATGTATTTCTTTGTCCTGCTGTGGATGTTGTCTTTAGTAAAGCCTTTGACACCATCTCCCATGGCATTATTCTGGAGAAACTGGCTGCTCATGGCTTGGACAGGGGTACTCTTCACTGGGTAAAGCACTGGCTGGATGGGCAGGCCCAAAGAGTTGTGGTGAATGGAGTTAAATCCAGTTGGCAGCTGGTCACAAGTGGTATTTCCCATGTCTCAGTATTGGGGTCAGTCCTGTTTTATGTATTTATCATTTATCAATAATCTTGGACAAGAGGATCAAGTACACCTTCAGTAATTTTGCAACTGACACCAAGTTGGGTAGGAGTGTTGATCTGCTTGAAGATAGGAAGGTTCTACAGAGGGACCTGGACAGGCTGGATCTATGGGCCATGGCCAGCTGTATGAGGTTCAACAACACAGAGTGCTGGGTCCTGCACTTGGGTCACAACAACCACACACAATGCTGCAGGCTTGGGGATGACTGGCTGGAAAGATGCCTGACAGAAAAGGATCTGAGAGTGTTGGTCAACAGCCAGCTGAATACAAGCCAGCAGTGTGCCCAGGTGCCCAAGAAGGCCAATGGCATCCTGGCTTGTGTCAGAAATAGTGTGGCCAGAACGACTAGGGAAGTGATCATCCCTTTCGACTTGGCACTAGTGAGGCCGCACCTCAATTCCTGTGTTCAGTTTTGGGCCCCTCACTAGAAGAAAGACATAGAGGTTCTGGAGCGTGTCCAGAGGAGGGCAATGAAGCTGGTGCAGGGTCTGGCGCATGTGTTATACGAGGAGCGACTGAGGGACCTGGGGGTGTTTAGTCTGGAGTAAAGGAGGCTGAGGGGAGACCTCATCGCCCTCTACAGCTACCTGAAAGGAGATGGTAGTGAGGTGGGTGTTGGTCTCTTCTTCCAGGTAGCAAGAGATAGAATGAGAGGCAGTGGCCTCAGGTTGTGCCAGGGGAGGTTTAAAGTGGATATTAGGAAGCATTTCTTCACCAAAAAAGGTTTGTCAAGCACTGGAACAGGCTGCCCAGGGAAGTGGTTGAATCACCATCCCTGAAGGTATTTAGAAGATTATGTAGATGAGGTGCTTAGGGACATGGTTTAGTGGTAGACTTTGAAGCGTTAGGTTTACGATTGGACTTGATTTTAAGTCTTTTCCAACCTAAATGATTCTGTTTTATTCAAATATTTATATTATTCTCACAAACTCATAATTCATCATAAGCTGGAAATGTCATGCCAGCAAAAAGCAGTCTACTTGGTAGTCTCTGTTACTTTTATTGATATGTGCAAGATGATTTCTACTAATAGAAAAGACACGTGTATCTGATGGAATGTACTGTATGGAAATATTAACATGATCAGATGATACAAGGATAAAACTGTTATTTAATGCTTGGTTATGTCCTTTATGAAAAGAAAAAAAAAAAAAAAGGCCTTTTGGGAAAAATAATAATAAATTTTTTATTGCAATTGACCTTTTATGGCTCTCACTGTCATAGCAAGTTATCATATACCACTCTGGATACAGATATATCTTCTGTCCTGGGTCTTAGGGCCTATTGTTACCAGGTGATGCCTTTAATTTATAGGACATTTGTAGGAGATGATGGAGTGTGTCCCAGGTGCACTGGCCTCCAATGTTGGTTGAAGCTAAAATTTGGAGTATGAGAGATTGGCTGTATTCTACAGAAAATACAGTACTTGGTTTACTTGCCTACTCAGCAGTCTTGAACAACAAAATATGAGGTCTTTGTAAACATGAATCTTACAGAAGATAAATGTTGCAGTTATCTGATGTTGAAGTGCAGATGATTTTCCCTTTTCTCGGGTTTGGGGTTTTAACAGTTTTGTGGATGTTTCGTATGGAGAATACTCTCAGCTGTGTCAAATACAGTGTGACCTTTGGCTTATAAATAAATATTTTGGGTAAAAGTGTTTTTTTTATTTTACTGCTTTCTTACTAAATTTAAGCTAGAACATTCAGATTAAGAACAGAACATGATACTGAGTTTTTTGTTTGATTTCTTTTGGTTAAATCCTGGAGTTGGGTCATTCAAGGTGGAAAAATAACAGGATAATAATGATCAAAAGAATATATCTTAATGAAGTCCCTTAATGTATATATATATAAGGTGTTTAAAACCTCTTGTAAACTGCTTTTTCATGTTTCTCTAAGTTGCTGCTGCAGTATGAGATTCATTATCAGCTTCTTTAAAATAAGAGCAATTAAAAAAGCAATAAATGTGAGATTTCCTAACTGAAATCCTTGTGAATTATCATCAGTCTTGTGATCCTGAATTCCAAAAGAGTACTGTATAATCTTTGCTAGGGCCTCACTGCCTTCTCATTGATATGAAATGGCACAAAAAGTAGATTGGTCAGAAAATTGTTCAGAGGTCACAGGAAGGGTATTTGCAGAAATTTTTCTCTTACGTTTCAAATATCATCTTTTTTCCTTTTCTACTTTCTCTAGCTTTTCCCTCATTATAATAGGATAATTTGTGATATGCATCTCGTACCTTTTTCTTTTCTTGAGAAGTTATTATAATGCTTCAATTTCTAGCCTTCAATTTATGTTTCACTGTGCCCTACTGAAATTATTTCCTATTGCACACGTTCCCCAGTTCAGTTGGTTTTATTATTGTGCCCTTTTCAATTCACTATGGACACCTTTACATTCTGACAGAAACATAGTTCTTCAAAACATAGATGACCTAAATCTTAAGGAGAAATGTAGTATCATTTCCCAAGAAGATTTCTAATTCATTCTGTGATCCTGGAAGATCATTCTTAAGTATCACAGATATGAAATTGTTATGAAATGAATTTCCCATGAAAGTGACCTCTCACCCAGGAGAGATTAAACATTTGCTTTGTATGTGTCATCCCTTCTGAGTGAGAATTATACCACAGTGCACTGGGAAAATATATTGGGACATATTATTTTACATTATATCAGGTTGGAAAAAGAACACTAAAATGTAATTTAAAATAGATGTGTTAGTATTTATGAATGTAATGTGTTGTCTAAAAATAATACAAGGAACACTTGTAAATCATTGACTTACAAATATGCAAGATTGCCAAAGCTTTGCAATAGCAGTGCAGATAACAAAATTAATAAGAAACTTAATTTTGCTTCTTTGTTTGTGCATTATAATAAAGTTCAGTGCTGTGATCATGGGATCGTTGGTCCTGTGCATTTCTGGTTTGGTACACAGTGTCCTTTCTCAAATTGGCCTATGTTCAGGTATGACCCTAAACTGCTTTCTGAACACCACTTGCACCCTGTTTGAAAATGGAGTTAATTCTTTTATAGAGCTTTCTGTGATCACAGTGTCTGGTTCCAGACTAACATGTTTGCAGTACCATTCTAGATGGAAAGTGTTGCTATTCCTATGGCATAGGTTGGGAAACAAGAGAAAATTTAGGTTAGAAATACCCTGTAATTGTAGGCGTCTTGATTCAGTTGTTCTTTTAGTATTATGATGATTACATAGGTTCAGAATACTGATTCCCTTGAACTCAGCTGAAGCAGGAAATGCTTGAAGTGAAATGTATAGAAGTGCTGAACATCAGATCTCACACCAAGAAGAGGAAGGAAGACACAGACCAGACTGTTCTTGCTGCCCTTTGAACAGAGTCACTGAGACCAGTTTCAAAGCTGGGTAGCCTCAGCCACTTGCTTTTTGTCTGTGGGAACAGAGGTTGATTATGAGGTAAGTCACTTGACTGATCTTGCAGGTAATGCAATTGATTTACTGCAAATGAACTGGTTCTTGTGCTCTAAAGTAAATGTTGTAGTCTGAGTTCCCTTTCCATGTTCCCTGTCTAAACTTGGTCCCTTTTAGACTTCATTCCAAGGTTTTCTCTTCTTGCTTTATTGCCTGATCTTGTTCTAGCCTGACCCTGTAATGACAGAGGTTAACTGATAGGGCAAATTATTTATATTCACAGTGATTGTGAGAGTTATGGCATGCCTTTCTGCTTCTGCTAGAAGTTTTTAAGCCAAAAGAAGGTTGCTAGAATTGGGACTGATCTTCAGGTAGATTGCGTAAATTTCTCATACACCTTTGTTTCTTCCTACTTCTCCCTTGCCCTAATGGTTCTGCTGTGGTCACGTAATGATCAGAGTGAAACACTTTGTCAGTGTTGCAGTGGGGTATTGAGAGTGTTTGTAAGAGCACAAGAATTAAGACAATCCCACAGACAAAATGAGGCTTTTATTGACCAAAATTTTAGACAGATTTTTATCAGGTCTTCATTTAACTGTTATAGGGGAAAGCAACACACTCAAACTAGTGGAGAGTAAAGTTTAAAAAATGTAATGTCACTCTCACAGTTGTACCAGATCAATACTCTTCAATTAGTGAGCCATAAAATGAAAACCTTTGTGTACTTAAATACAAGTCGACAAAAATGGAAGAAAGGAACATAAAATATTTGGTCATAAGTGAAAAATGTTAAATCAATACCACCATGTATATATTTTTAAAGGAAAAATTCATTACCATCCTGTCTGTCAATGTTCCTTTGATTTCATGAGCTTCTGCTTTCTCAGAAATGGAAACTCACTCCTGACCTATGGTAGGGGTCTGGAAAAATCTCTTTACATAAATGACAGCTTGGAAATCCTACACTCACAGAATATTTAATACATATTTTTGCCATCCCTGTTATTGTTTCATTGTCTTTTGCATAATCACTATAATTGCATCACAGCTGTGTGTATAAATAAGAGCTTGAAGTAGGCTTAATGTTTTTCAAATGAACTTCAGAGAGATATTTGCACCTCTGACAATGTGTCTTTTCAGGATTAAATACTTTTTTCTGAGCTGGAAAATAATGAAATCACATTCTGCTACTATGTTGAAAACTATTAACAAAGCTTACTCTTACTGATCAGAGAACTGTTCTAATCTCTCCATCACCTGGAAAAGCACTTGAAATGAATGGATTGCTTTTAAACCATTTACTCCTGAACCATGTTGTCCCTGTGTGATCCCTCTCCCTTGCCACCTTGTCACTGATGTAAGAGAAGAAAACTCAAGTTATTGTAATTACACTGTTATTAAAACTAAAAACCTGTGTTCTCAAATGCATAACAGAAATTGATCTAGATCCCCTAGGCTTGAAAATCTAGGGCAAGTGTTAAATTCTTCAGAATAGTTACACCACGACTCTCCTTGAAAACAATTTAACACGACAGAAAACACTATTTAAAATTACACCATATCTCTATACTTCCAATATTGTGAACAATAGTTTCTCCCCTAATAGTCTGTCCTTCAGAGAAGTGAGTATTACTGATTGTCTAAATAATTTTAAATATCTTTATAAAGATGACAAATGTTTTGTTTGTTTGGTTGGTTGGTTGTTTTTTCCTTTGGTTATAAGTATTGCAATCTCTTCTACTCAAAAAGCAAGTAAGATCAGAGGTGAGGGTTTTTCTATCAGAGTTCTTTCTATTCAATCCACAGATCACATTCAAACTTACTTTTCCATGTAGGAAAATGATATCTCTTTTCAGATGTATTCAATTTCCTTATTTTGCTTCTGTTCTTGGCAGTATGTCATTCTATGACTATTGTGCATAGTCACTCCTTCTTTGTCTGGAGGCACTGCCTAAATTCTCAAGTTTTCTTATGCATTGATCAGCCTTGAAAGCTGGCAGAATATTCAGAGGGGAGAGGGAGAAAACGGTAACTGATATGTCAGTATATGTTTCCAATTTTTTTTTTTTTTTTTAAAAAAAAGACTTTACATTTTCCTGTAGTATTTTACAGAAACAGGAAAATGTTCAAATTTCAATTTTGGGTCATGCAATGCCTTGCACTAGCTGTTTGAACTATTGAAAGCACTTTTTTTGTGGGCACTGATAATTGAATGTGCAGCTGGCTCACTCTTCCCAGAGTGAGGAATCAAAGACTTTTGGCTGAAAGGATGTAAGGATCTTGGGTAGTCTTGGAAAACATTGCTGGTATTCTGAGGACATTTTAAAGTTTTCCCTTAAAGGAAGGGAGGCACACAAGAGTCTTACCTCAGGTCTTCATTTCTTTGTCTAGCTGTGGGGATCTCTGTTTCTTAATTGTCTTGCTGCATTATGAATTTGGGTGACAACCTGGCTTAATAAGTCTCCCCAACATCCCAAATACTGTCCCATCATGTATTGGGTTTGCATGGCAATGTTTTTGTAGCACAGGAACCACAGGAGTGGCTTCTGTGAGAGTATACCCGAAGCTTTCCCCCATGTCCAATAGAGCCAATGCCAGTCGTCTCCCAGATGGACCCACCGCTGGCCATGGCTGAGCCCATCAGCGATGGTGGTAGTGCCTCTGTGATAGTATGTTTAAGAAGGGCGAAAACTGCTGTGCAACAGCAGCCAGAAGACAGGAGTGAAAATATGTGACAAACAACACTGCAGACACCAAAGCCAGAGAAGAAGAAGGGGGAGGAGGTGGATGTACCGGAGCAGAGATTCCCCTGCAGCCTCTGATGAAGACCATGGTGAAGCAGGTTGTCCCTGGGCAGCCCATGGAGGTTAATGGTGGAGCAGATATCTACCTGCAGTCCATGGAGGGCTCCATACTGGAGCATGTGCATACCTGAAGGAGGCTGTGACCCTGTGAGAAGCTTGCTCTGGAGCAGGTTCATGGTAGGACCTGTGTGGAGAGGAGCCCATGCTGGAGCAGGTGGATGTGCCTGAAAGAGTCTGTGACCATATGGGAAGCATGTGCTGGAGCAGGCTCCTGGCAGGACCTGTGGACCATAGGTACAGGACCCCACACTGGAGCAGGTTCTCTGGCAGGACTTGTGACCCCATGGGGGACCCACGCTGGAGCAGTCTGTTCCTGAAGGACTTGCACCCTGTGGAAGGGACCCACCCTGGAGCAGTTTGTGGAGGACTGTCTCCCATGGGTGGGACCTCATCTGGAGCAGGGGAAGAGAGCGAGAGGAAGATGCATCAAAGACAACATGTCATGAACTGATCACAACACCAATTCTCCATCCCCCTATGCTGCTCAGGGGGAGGAGCTAGAGTTGCTGAGGTGAGCAGCTCTGGAGCTGGCAGAGTCCTCAGCAGGTGCTCCAGAGTGGTGCACTGAGGAGTTTCCTGAACCAGGGAAACCTCATGGGACCAGAGATAGCTGCCAGAAACATGCAGTTCATGCGACAGCAGTTGACAAAACCTGGGTGGGGCCAGGAGCAAGGGTGGTCAAGGACCCCACCTCCCCATAAAAAAAGAAACACCTAGGGAGTACTACTGACCATGGAGAGCAAACAGGTGTGATGCAGCAGCAGATGTACGAGTGCATGGAGGAAGGGTACTGTAACTGCCAGCTCAACTGGGGAGCAATGGTATCTAGCCAACAGAAGGTGGCCATGGCCTCTCTAAACTCTGCACCCACCACAACTGATGCAGCTTCCCAGAGAGAGCTGCAGTGGGAAAATGCTGCCACCCCGGTGCCAGGCTGCAGGGTGGGCCCTGCTCTTAGGCCAGCACCAGCCGGCAGCAGTGAGCACACCTGTGGGAGCTGCGCCCAGGGAGAGGAACTCCTGCGCTTAGTGACAGCTCTGGGAGAAGCCGAGTAGGTTGAGGAGTGTCAGGGAGCCTGAGAGACAGAGAGAGACCATTGGAACCACACCCTGCCATCCCTGGGACAGGCCCATCAGGCAGACAGGACACATGATACTGAGGATTCCCTATCCCCTCTCCGCCTGGCAGAATGTGATGATTTAAGGGATAAGGGACAGTGTCAACAAGTCCCTGCCTGCCTCTGTGACTACCCCACCTTCCCAGGTGCCCTTGTGTTGTAGTTTGAACTCAACCAGTAGCAAATTGCTACTTGGCCAGTTGATTACACACACCCCCACGCCCTTCCCCACTGGTGAAATGGGGGAGAGACAAAAGAGATTTGTAGGTCAAATTAAAAAAAAAAAAAATTACTAGCAAAGCCAACAATAATAATAGTAGTCCAAAATAGGTAAAATGCAGTAGTGGCTCACAGAGTGGCAACCGGTACAGAACTTGTCCTGAGCAGTGATTCTCAACCGCACCAGAAAAACTCCACCCAGCCAATCCAGAAACCAAAAGCAAAATAAAGGGTGTGAGAGAGCGCACACCTGCCTATATACTGAGCTTGGGCATCACATGACATAGAATGCTCCAGTGATCAATCAGGACCCAGCCCTTCAGCTGTGCTCCCTCTCAGCCCAAGGAAAGTTAACTCTATCGTGGCCGAAACCAGGACACCTTGCCTTGTATGAGGCTCTACAAGTGAAACCAGTGATGAGGATGATAGTTCATCTAGCTTGGAGGTGTTGCTGAGGTTAAGTTGGTCTATGCACTGCAACAAAACCACTTCCATGAAGAAAAAAAGAAGGGTCATTGTTATAAGTGATATTCTTCTGAGTGGAACAGAAGTCCCAATGTGCGTACCAGATCTACTTCCTAGAAAAATCTGCTGCCTCCCTGGGGTCTGGGTTAAAGATGTGAAAAGAAAAATTACTACTCTGGGACAGACTTGAATTATTATCTGGTTTTGATTTTTCATGTAGGCAGCGATGAAGTTGCAACAAGAAGTCCAAGGGCACTCAAGAGAGACTCCAGGGTCCTGGGACAACTGGTTAAGGGATCAGGAGTACAAGTAGTGTTCTCCTCTATCCTTGCATTTGCAGGGAATGATGAGGGAAGAAAAAGGCAGTTGCAGCACATCAGTACCTAGCTCCATGACTGGTGTCACCAGAAGAATTTTGGGTTTTTTGATCATGACTTGGTTTATACGACACCAGACCTGCTGGCAACAGACAGGGTACATCTGTTTCGAAGGGGAATAAGGATCTTTGCACAGGAATTCACAGGGTTCATTGAAATAGCTTTAAACTAAATTTGAAGAGGGAAATGGATAAAACCAGGCTGACCAGAGATAAGGCTGGGGTGCCATGTCAATATTTGTAGGACAGTGTGCTAGTGAGGTCTGCTCCATGATGTACTGAGTACACTGGAGCACATTTGAAATGTCCGTGTACTAATGCACACACCACCTTAGCCATCTCAGTGGAGTTAGGGGATGGAGGTCAATGCAGCAGCAAAGACACAGGGGTTGTTGGTGTGTTAGAAACCACAGAAGTGCCTTAGAATGGTCACAGAGGAATAGGGCTTCTGCTCCAAAAAAGGTGATGGGATCAATAGCCCAACTGAAGTGCATCTACAGAAATGCACACAGCATGGGCAACAACAGGAGGACCTGGAAGCCACTGTGCAGCTGGAAAACTATGACATAGCTGCTGCAACGGAAACAGGATGGGATGACTCACACAACTGGAACATTGCAATGGATGGCCTTAAACTTCAGAAGGGATAGCCAAGGAAGGAGACATGGTGGGGCAACCCTGTATGTTAGGGAGTGTTTTGATTGCCTACAGCTTGACAGAGGTGATGAAAGGGTTGAGTGTTTACAGGTAAGAATCAGGGAGAAGGCCAACAAGGCAGATATCCAGGTAGGAGTCTGTTACAGACAACCCAACCAGGATGAAGAGAGAGAGATTTTCTATAAGCATCTGAGAGAAGTCTCATGATTGCTAGCCCTTGTTCTCGTGGGAGACTTCTACTTGCCAGACATCTGCTGGAAATACAATACAGCATAAAGAACAATCTAGGAAGTTCATGTAAAGTATGTGGAAGACAGCTTCCTTACAAGGCTGGTGCATAAGCCAGTCCTCACTGGACCTGTTGTTTGTGAACAGAGAAAGACTTATGGGTGATGTGGTGGTTGGAGGCTGTGTTAGGCACAGCAACCGTGAAATGATAAAGTTTTTGATGTTCAGAGAAGTAAGGAGGGGAGGTTATCAGTACTGCCACCTTGGACTTCTGGAGGGCAGGCTTTGGATTGTTTAGGAGCCTGTTTGACAGAGTCCCTTGGGAGGCAGTCCTGAAGGGCAAAGGTGTTCAGCAAGGCTGTACATTCTTCAGGAAGGAAATCTTAAAGGTGCAGAAGCAGGATGTTCTTATGTGCCAAAAGATGAGCTGGCAGGGATGAAGACCAGCATGGCTAACATAGAGCTTTGCCTGGAAATCAGGGAAAAAAAAAAGAGAGTTTATGTACTTCGGAAAAAGGGGCAGGCCACTCTGGAGGAGTACAAAGATGTTGTGACTTTATGCAGGGAGAAAATTGTAAGGGCCAATGCCCAATAAGAACTTAATCTGGCTGCTGCTGTAAAAGACAATAAAAAATGTTTCTCTAAATATATTAGCATCAAAAGGAGGGCCACTGACAATCCTTTATTGCATGTGGGAGGAAACATGGTAACAAAGGATGAGGAAAAGACTAAGGTATTTAATGCCTTCTTTGCCTCAGTCTTCAGTAGTAAGACCAGCTGTTCTGTGGGTGCTCAGCCCTGTGAAGAGAAGACAGGGATGGGGACCTGAACGAAGCCTCCATAATCCAAGGGGAAGTGGTTAGTGACCTGCTACACCACCTAAACACAGACAAGTCTATGGGGCCAGATGGGATACACCCAAGGGTACTGAGGGAGCTGGCAGAAGTGCTCACCAAGTCATTTTCAATCATTCAGGTTCAGAGTAGACCCCCTTGCTTTCTAAACTCCAGATGAAGTTTAGATGTGGCTAGGTTCAATCATAATCTCAGACTTGGACAACAGTAGCTGGAATTAGCTACATGGATTTAATTAGTATTAATTTAGCATGCTATCAATCACCAAAGATCTGTTTTGAGGGGTCTCACCACCTTGGTCAAGGAAGGATCTCTTAGTGTCAGGAAATGATTCTCAAACCTTGAGAGGCATCCCTGCTCAAGGGATGAGTCACCTGGTGTGCAGTCCAGTTGCAATTTAGGGAGAACTTAAGCCACTTACAGCTCATTGGTGATTTGAAATTCCATGGAGTGGGGAATAAACCCTCACCGGGCACCAAAATTGTACCCAGCCCATCAAAGTATGCACACATGTCCTGGTCCTGCACCCTAGCCCTTAGCAGTCACTGGGACAGGAGGAAGAGGGAGTGTTAGGTGGGTTGCTGTGTGGTGTCTGCCTCCCTCTCCTGTCCTCCTCATCTCCTCACCAGAGAAAGTTTAACAGCTTCTGTGTGCACCCTGAGTTGAAAACAGGGGAAGCTAGGAGTGGGGATGGTGGAGGCTGGGTGCTCATGTAATGGTTTGCTGGGCAGTCCTGGGGCATCTGCTTCTGTGCCCAACTTCCAGCCAAAGGTTTGTGTAGGTTGGCAGTAAATTAATCAAAGTAAATTTTGAGAGCATCCTGCCTGCAACACCTGCCTGTAACTGATCTGTTATGGAGAAATGAGGGACCACTTGTAGAAAAAGTCCATGCTGTGCAAACCTTTGAGAATCCAGAAAAGAGCCTTGTGGGTTTCTTCTCTTGCTTGTTATCTCATGCTGTTTGAATTCTGGGGTATAGAAACCTGTGTTCTCAATGTTCAAAAATAAAATGATGAAAAAATTTTGAGAATTCCTTTGCAAGACCTCTTTATTTATTCCTGAACTTAACTTGCTTTTAAGTATCCTTAACCACATGGTCAAAGCAAAGTGAGAAGAAGAAAACAAACAAACAAAACAAAACCCAACTCTTGTGGGTAAAACAAAAGCAGTTTTAATATAAATAAAGCAAAGCAAAGGTCCTCAAGCAGTAGCAAAAAAAACAGATTTATTCTCTACTCCCCATGAAGAGGCGCTGTCGGGCCTTCTCAGGAATCAGGGCTCCCATACGCGTAGTGGTTGCCTCGGAGGACCAAGGGTGTCCCCACCCCCTTCCTCCTTTCTCCCAGCTTTATACTGAGCAGACGTCATATGGTATGGAATATCCCTTTGGTCGGTTTGGGTCAGCTGTCCTGGTTGTGTCCCTTCCCAAGATCTTGACCACCCCGTCCCACTGGGGGAAATGTCAGAAAGAGCCTTGGTGCTGTGTAAGCACTGCTCAGCAGCAGCCACAACACCAGGGTGCTACCAACACCCTGCCAGCTCCCAGCATAAACCACAGCACCGTGAGGGCTGCTATAGGGGAAAACCAATCCCAGCTCAGCCAGACCCAGTACAGTCAAGAATTAAGTTCGTTGCTTTGGGTTGATTTGTTTGAATTTAAAAAATATTGTTTTGTTTTTAAGGCTGGTGGTGACATTGAACTTACAGCAAGGAGACTGGCTAATGGAAGAGGCTATGGAGGTGGAAGTGACAGCAGCTGAAGTGTAAGGAAAAAACTGAAAATTTAAAGGGTGAGAAGACTGGGTAATTTCTCTTTTAGAATGCTATGAAAACTGATACGTGCTCAGCTTGATTGTGGAGACATAGTAATAATACCTGTAATCTAATAGTTTATGCAAGGATAGAAATTGCATAAATGCATTCAAAACTCACACGGAGTTTTGAAAGAACATTGCTTACAGATTGACTAGTCTTCAAAAATGGCCAAAGCTGTAGAATATGTGTTTGAAAGAATTGAACAAATAGAAAATGGATCCTAATGCTAAGTAGGTTTGGTAGTCATAGCAAATGTTATCCTGATATTTATCTTAAGGGGAGAAAAGGTGTTTGAGACAAGCTCCAATGTATGAATGGTTTGTATGTAAACGCTACCATTCTGGTTGCCATTAGACACTTGTCCTGATTTTACTGTTGTAATAACTGATGTAGATTACAGCAGCCTAAAACAACATTGGGGGACTTAAACAAGATGATATTGAGTTGGAAATCATGAATTTGAGGAACTTTGTCAAGGGTAATTTGGAGATTAGAGAACATAATTATGGAAGTGCTTATTTTGATTCTACTCACTTTGAGATGTTATTTATCTATTTTTAATTACCTTCTGCTAGTATTGCTGAATTCACTCTATATGTACTGGATCTATGCGACCTGAAAGCAGATCATGGATTTGTTCTGCTTTTTCCCTCAGGTACAGGGTTATGTTTCAATAAAAGTGGGAAGAAAACCTGTTCATGTTAGAAAAAATATCTTTTTATTCTTGATGTATTCATTTAACATTCTAATCACCTTTCAATTGTTTGAAATGCATATTTTAAGCTAAAATTGTCCACTAGAAGGAAGTGGAATTTAACAAAATTTGGTTATAGATTATATATACCTGAAACTTGTTGATTTTCCTTCTATTTGCTTTTCTTTGGTTTTCCTATTCCTGTTCTGTTTTCTAAGATCAATAGTGACAATCACTATACTAGTACATTCATTATGAGGGGGAAAATTTGCACTGATCACCAAAACATGAGATTACTGATTAGTCAACTTAGGTTGTTCCTCAAGAAAAATTCCTCACATTATAAGAGGTTAAGTCAAAGAGAGAGGGAAATGAAGTTTAGGTTTATAAACATGCATTATTAATGTTATCTTACATTTGCTCATTAAATGTATAGAACTTTGAGATTTTATTACCAAGTAAAATTCCATATAGTCTACAGGTGATGAGTGACACTGTTGCCATGTATTTGATTGAGGTGTGAGATCAGACACTATTAGAGTATAATTTGGTGCATTCATGATATTCCAAAATGTATATAGATTGTGAAGAAACTCGAACAGTAATGTATTTATATTTATTCAGATGAAGCAGTCCATATTTTATGAATGCTTTGCTAACATACTTTCAACTCTATATAACAGAATTCAGAATTATACGATGCTGGACACAATGAATGCTAGCTATTTTATTTACGGTATTCGTTAGAAGTAAACCAGAATTGTTTTCTTCTGAGGTGCTTCCAGAATTACTGAAGTAGAATTTAAAACCAGACCAAATTCATTAGCAGTATAGGAAGATACGACTTCTGAGAAAAAAATTCTCCTCCCTTACATTTTGGGCAAACTTCAGCACTGTTAAAATGACCATCAAAATGGGTGAGAGTGAAATAGAGCTGATAACCGACACCTATTTTTATAATAAACAGGTGTGTAACATTCTGCATCTGCTAGTCCATGATTTGCTGAAGGAGGTTTGGGTTTTTTTTTTTAAAAAAAAAACCAAACCAAACCACACACACACACACAAACCAACAAACCTTAGCTCTTACACATGTTTATTTTTTCTGGAAAAATCCTCAATCATTTTACATCTTTTTGCCTCTACCTTTAAACATTGCTTTACAATCTAGTTAGTTAAGTAGGGGTATTAAAAAGAACTCTGTAACTTTCCACCAAGTTGTACTTTGGGCACAGAACTGACCACTTTTTTAGATACAGCTTCATAAGTACTGAACAGAGGAGATTCATGTCTGTGCTCTTCCTGCCCTTTATATGGTTAGCGTTCACTGCTGGTGGGATAAGTTTGAGTTGCTTTTGGTTGTCAACCTGTCTGTTTTTGCAGAGTTGCTGGCTAGCTGGTTTATACTGATGGACAGGGACAGACTGTTCCCTGCCTTTCTTTATGAAATTCTTGTTCACCCGTTGTTCCACTGTGAGTTTCCTGTGAATTGTAGCTTTGCCCTCCAGCATATCAGTTGCTTTCCTGATTTTGTTCTCACCTGAAAACTTGATGAGGGTGTAATAAGGTAATTCATCCTGTTGTCTGGGTTGTAAATGGTGTTGATCAAGAGCACCAGCCCCATACCGGGACAAATATTGAAGCTTGAGGAACACCACTCATAGCTGACTAATAGACAGACATTGAAATGTTGACTACCACTCTCTGAACCTGATGATCTCAGTTTTCTCCTCACCTTCTAGTCTGTCTCTCCAATACATATCTTCTCAGTTTGTCTACAAGAACACTGTAAGAGATATTTTTGAAATAATTCTTAAAGTTAAAGTAAACAATACTAAGTAACTAGCTGCTTTCCCTTTATTGAGTTAGTCATGTTATAACAGAAATTGATAACGTTAGTCAGATGCAGATTTTGTGCTTGGTAAATATGTCCTGGTCACTTCCATGACCTTCAAGTGTCTAGAAATGGCTTTGAGGCCTTCTGTCATCTTCTTCAGGATGAAGGTGTGGCTGAGTTAACCACATCCTCTCTATGCTCTTCTTGGGACATAAAATTAGTCTTTTTCTAGTTGCTTTTCCTAGTTCGGAGACCTTCTCCTGATCACCTCAGTCTTTCCAAGCTGGTGGAACAGCCTTGTAATTACTTTAGCCAGGTTACTCTGCACCACTGGATGTTTGTTTAGCTGCTTCAGACCTGTACATATTCACCCTATTCAGGTAGTCCCTGGCTCATTTTTCTTCTGATCACACCTTTCTTCTCCAAACTCTGCTACCAAGCACACAGATTTAGGACACCTGGTAGGAGAGCTTGCCACTGAAGATCTCCAGGCAAAGGATGGGCCAAGTACCTCAATCTTTCTGTCATTACTAGATTACCTACCACACTAAGTACTGAGTCAAAGCTTTTCTTGGCTTTCCTGTTGCTCAGTGTACGCTGGTACCTTCACATTACTACTCAATTATCCTTCCAGTTTTAACTCCAGTGATGCATTGGCCTTTCAGATGCTTCTAGAGCTCTTCTTTGTAATAAGTATATCACTACCTCCATTTTTTGTATCCTGCCTTCTTGCATTTGAACTTAGTCAGGGTTCTTTATCCAGCCTGGAAACTTTCTGCTATGGATGCTAAGTCTTGGATCACTTGATCCAAAATCTGACTCATTTTCTCTGATCACGTTTGTGCTTCATGAAGGCTACCCTTGAAGATCAGTCAGAGCTCATGAGCTCCTCTGTCCTCTGGTCAGTCTTCTATGAAATTCTGCTAGCAGTTGCATGAATAAACTAAAATCTGTTCTGCTGAAGTCTGGGGTCTTTCTCCTGCTGCTTTCTTCTCTATCTTTCCTCAAGACCTTAAATTCTTCCATCTGCAAGTTACGACAGCACAGGTTGTCAGTGATGACATTTGTAACCAGTTCTTTGTATATAGTAGAGCACCTTCCTAGTTGGCCAGTCCCATACTTTTTTTTTGGAAAAAAAAATTCCCAATGCACTTTTGAAACGTTCTGCATTGCTTTTGCTGCACAGCATTGGTTTCTTAGTAGATGTCAGATGGTTAAAGTCCTCTATGAGAACGAAAGCATGTGACTGGAACATCTTCCAGCTGTCTGAATAATGCTTTGTCTGCCATAGCCTTTCATTAACAACATGTCCCTCTTTGACTTCTCACAGATCCCGTTTCAGACTTCTATTTCATAAGAGAACTCCATGTATTTGTTTTGTTTCTTTATGTAGAATGCAATAATTTTTCTTCCCTTTTTCCTAAAAATGATATATCCATCTGTCTCACAACTCCATTTATGAAAACTATCCCATCTTGCCTTTTTCATTTGTTGCCCCCTTTTTGTCAGGTATCACATCTGTTCCTTGACAGCAGTTGCTCATTGAAGATCTTTGTGTATTTGTAGAAGCCAAAGCCCTTTGCGAGCTTCAAAGCCATCTGTTGACTGATAGAATATATCTGTTCTTGGCATAGCCTTTCTCCTCCACTTGAGTGTCACGGCCTGTAGGCCCCACTCCTCTTCATCAGAGTCCTCAGAGCCATATAATGACCCTTGATCTCAGTCTCCCTGAGCATTATTTTTCATGCCTATATGCCTGTAATGATGGGCAACAAGGAGAAGCAATTTGAGAGCTAGATAAGTTCCAGCAGTCCCTGCAAGGTTGAGGATCCAGGACCCGGACAAGCATTAAACCTTCTTGAAACAGAAAGTTTGATTGGAAGATGGGCTTGTGTGTGAGGCTGCATCTCTTTCTGCATACTGACAAATACTTACAGTCATTTTTAAAAATATGTATGCATTCTAATCGAGTTGAACCAATTATTTCACTGATCTTAGTGAAAATAAATCCATTTATAAAATCTAGCTACTTCTTGCCACCCCTCCCCCAAATAGAAACTTTATTTTCTCCCTATGTTCCTCTTAAGTAACTGAATGGCTCCTTTCATATGATTGGAGATTTCTCTGATTGGAAATAATTTTATAAAAGTTACTTTTGAGGAAAGATGAGTTGCTTCTTAATGTACATTGCTTATATGCCAGTCTTGTAGAGAAAATGACATCTTTGACATTTCAGAGATTGTTGCTTCAATTCAAGACTCCTAAAATGTAATGGCTGTTCTTCCTTGGAATCTTATTGCAGTTTGTGTAACAGTATAAACTGCATAACTGATTTCCTGACATTTCAGTGAATGTGCAGCTTGTCCTAGAAGTTTGGATTAAAAGGTAACTGAGTTTCAGGACTAATGAGTATGCAGGGCCAATTCATATCGGCCAATACTTGTTTTTAATGTTGGTGGAAGTTTAGGGAGATAAAGGACTGAAGTTATAGACCTGGTGCTGCTTAGCCTTCTGCATTTGAATATTTTTGTTTAAATAAGAGGTCTTTCAATGTTTTTAAGTAGCAGAACAACTGGTCTGAACTTCTCTGCCTATGGAGCTTTGAATTCTCTGTATTTAGGAAAATGTCTAGTTCTTTAGCAGCTGAAGAAATGACTTGGTTTTCTATAATTGGGAATCAACTTCAGAGTTTTAGTCCTTGATCCTAATCGGATCACTTAAAAGGCGATGAAAGAAAGTAGGAATCTTTAAATTTGTAATGGGAAAGAGTAGAATATTCAGACACTCCGTCCTCATTCTGCAGTCACTGAGTCTTGCTCAGGCTTTTGTGAGCTGACTTAGAAAAGTCTCTGAAAAGCTGACTTAAAAACTCTTCTGAAAATTGATTAAAAATCAGAAAATAATACATCAAAATAATTATTTCAAGAACTCTGTTTATTACTATCCTGTTTTTTCATTAGAGAAAACAAGGAATAACTATGCTATGCTCTAAAATTGTACTTCTGTGTCTGGGACTGGGATTTGCCTCACTGTCTTTAAGCAGAAAATGTCCACTTCTTCAATTAACCAGCTGTACCGAACCATTCTAATGGTCTCCAAATACTTATTTTTATTCCAGGTACACAACATTCCTACTACAAGCTTTGAAAGAAGCCTACTATTGTAACAACTTTTCCTGTTCTTACACTCAGCTATCTCTGTGAGCTGAACCAGATACCCTGTACATAAGTCAGATAATTTCTGCAATCATGCTACAAGAACCAGTCAGGCTTCCTCACTGTTCACTTTACAAATATTGTGAGAAAGAATTATCTATAAGAAGAAACCCGAAATCCACAGATTTACAAATGTGAAGTCAGTACCAGGACTGATGTATGTGGAAAACGTAACTGTCATATGAGTCCTGTTAGCTGTAGGAGTTGAGGGATGAACCTACTCTCAGGAGATTTCCAGGAATTTATTCTGTCTACTAGAATCAATAATCAGCATTTTCTTATAGTATGCAATGGCTGGGTTTTTTTTAATTCTAGGTGATTAAGGACTTCAGACTAACAAGTTGCTTACTTATTCTCTGTAATATTTTTCCTTGTAGATGACAGTTTTTCCCAGAAATATGGCAAGGTTCATCCTGTTTTTTAGAGAACTGTTATCTGTTAGAAACTCTGTCCTAGAAGCTATAGATCATCCTTGCAGTCAGTCACAAAAGTGAGATCTAAGAGACCTTATACCCATCAGTATGGAGATAATAATTGGTCTTCGTGAATAGGTATCAGACTAACTGATTACTAAAAACTGTGTGTTTTTATGGTCTACATAGTTTCTAGAGCTTATTCCTTTCTCTTAAAAAATGGAGATTACTTCATATGTTATTCTACTGTTTCATTTTTGGGATAACATCCGAGTATTGCCTGTTCATGAAACTTTCATATTATGTATGGATAATTAAAACCTGATTGGATATTGGGCTTTATAGAAGACCTCACTGTCAAGAAATCCATTATATACAGTATAGCTAGTGGGACTGTACATTTCACAAGGTGGTCTTAAGAACTTTCATTTCTCTTATAGTAAATTAAAAAAAAAAAAAAAAAAAAAAAAGGTTGGAAGGAAGTAGGCATCTGTGCTCTGTGTATGGCTGGAAGAAATTTTCAGGTATCCAAGAAGTGGGGAAAAAAATGTGCCTTTAGCAGTAAAAAATGCCTTTATATGGTAGTCTATTAGATTGCAATATTCCAAAAGGTCATAATGGTATCTTGCTTTTCCATAACGAGGAAGTTTTGATACCTCATTTGAGAGGTTTGGTTATTTTGATACGAAGTTACTGTCAACCTATGGAATTTCAATAAAATATGTCTAAGATTATGTGACCATAATGCTACAAATAGAAATTATTTGGATGTAAGGGAATTGATTACTCGGTGGTGAAAGGCACTTAATGTGTTGTAAAGTATATGAATATTTACATTAGATAATGTAAGAGGTAGATTTAAGAAATAGATTTTTGGACTATTTTCCCTGGAATGATACCCTTTCATCTTTTTCTGCTACTGCAAGGAGTTTTGTGCAAGATTTGTTAGAGATTGCTGTCTTGATTTTGAACATTTTCATTATAGTATCTCTTAGCCCATGACTTGAACCTCATTGTTGATTTGACTGGTCAGTGTCACACTTACTGAAAGGAACAGTAATGAAGTAATTAAGCCTTATCTAATATGGCTTCCCCATTGTAGGGGAAGAATGGCAGCCAAAACACAGGAGTTCTATTTGCTAATGGAATACATGTACCAACTGGGTGCTAAAGTTTTATCACTGGGTTAAATATGCTACCAGATCTGAGAATTCAGTCCTTCCTACAAGATCTGCACTTTGATCTTAAGCTTTAAATGGTGACTTTAAGATGGCTAGAGATCAAAACATGATTTTTAGAGTGTTATAAAGTTTCTGAAAATCGAAGATTAAAGTGGACAGAATAGGTACTTAATTTTTGAAAAATTAGTTTCTGTTTTTTAAATACAGACTTCAGTTAGCTTATCCTGGTTTTTTTTGACTTGAATGAAGAGTACAACTCCAGTCTTAATATAGAGAATGGAGATTCAGGAACCGAGAACAGCAACAGGAGAGTGAACTAGGAAGCATAACTGTGTCTTGTTTTCTGGCAAACGTTTTTTAGATTGCACACTGTCTGGAAAGCTGGAAAGCATTACAGTCATATTACAGAGTAAAAGCTTATATTGAAATTTGTATTCTTCTGCTGAAAACAGTGGTTATGCCAGGGAGGTGATGGGGCTTAATGAAGGGCTAAATTGTCTAGACATGTTATAGCTGGAGACAGGATGGCTGGTTGGAACGACCAGTGGGAAAGCCCTGCCGGGTCTGGAGACCACATTGCTGTGGTCCCTCTCCCACCCTCGGACACAAGTAGGGCACAAACCCTGGGTTAAAATAAGAAGAAATTTAATACAACAGTGTAATAAACAATCTGAACAACAACGATAGCAATACTAACAACAACAAACAGTAATAACAGTAAACAAACAGTAAACAAGACAAAAGATATACAGAGAAATACCGCAATGGATACAGACAGCCTGCCGTGTGCTTCCCGCGACCAAAGCCACAAAGGAAAGCTTCCTGCGCTGCCACGCCAGACCTGACTTCAGCATGGTATGAATAACCTGTCTGGAGATCCCTTCCCCCTGCTGGGGAAACTTAACCCTATCCTAGCTGAACCAGGACAGGGACAAAGAGAAGAAACCATTAGATCCCACTATGCCAATTGCAACTGATAGGTGATAAAGCTCAGTTAGGTCTACTGGGAAGTCTTTGCATTTTTTAGGAATGGGAGGAAAACTTTTCAGCTTGAATGCTAGGAAAAAAAAGTTTCTTCATGAATTATGTTGGGAAGTTAAGATAAATTATCTGATGCAAATGTATTATTTCTCTTAATGTTCTAAACAGCCAAAAACTCTAGGAATTTTCAATTTATACTGAATGCAGTCATATCTTGTGGTACCCTTAATCATGCTGATATCTGAATGATGAATTTTCATGGAACTTACATAAACATCAATATGAGAATATATTGAATTATCAAAGTCCAAAATATGTCTCCAAAGGGCAGCTAGTCTTCATCTGTGTTAGGTATACTGAATATTCCTTCCTCCTTCTGAAGGAGAAAAATAAACTAAGAATAGTTCCAAAACTGCATCCAAGAATTCATCTTCCTTGACCTGCCCCCTCATCTTTTTTATTTAGCTCTAGACAGAGGAGGAAGAGGGCTTGGATTATATACATTTTTATATAACTTCATTATATACATGAATTACATTATAGCACTTGGGCAGGTGTGTGTTTTGGGTTTTGTTTGTGTTTTTTTTAAATAACAGAAGAGCTGAAGAATCACTGAGGAAACCTGTTTGAAACTGAAACTGCTAATAAGAAGTGACCATCTTAGGAACATGAGCAGGAGTAGCTGTGAGACTAAATGAGTATGAGGGCTTGGATGCAGACAGAATAAAGTTTCCTCATTCTTACAGCGTAATGGAGTGAAATTTATTTGGTCACAATGAAGTCCAGTTATATTGTAATCATGGCTTCATATACAGAAAATAAAAGGGCAGCCCTTAGTTCGATTTGCAAGTTAGTCAAGGCCACAGAAACAATTGAAGTGTGTGCATGAAAACAGGGAGCTGGGTAACAAAAAGAAAATAGAAATACTAGTGCAGGATATGAAATCTCATATGAAAAGGATTATATATTTCTAAGGCACTAGACAGACAAAAACGGATAGTATCTATAGTGCAGAATCTACATGCAGTTGAAATAGTATTAAAGGAAAATCCACCTTGAAGCAATGTTTGTGATTTTTTTGTGTTAGATCCCCAAAAGCAACCTTAGTTACAGACATCTCTGTAGCATGAGACAGCCTCTTGTCATTCTAATTCCTGTTTTCTAAGTCTTCATAAGACTTTCTATTATATCTGAAACAATCTAATGCCAACCTATAGTATTCAGATGTCTTTCAAGGTGCAGGAGAAACAAGCATGCTAAAGTAACCTTTAGATATGAGAAAACAGTGTGTTTAATTAAATTCTTAAGCTGTCATTAATTTATCTGTTTTACACAAGTACCACAGAATTTGTTGATAGTATTTGCATTGCTTTCAAAGAATGAGCTTGTCTCTTTTAAATTGCAAATTAGAAAGCCTATTTCTGTCAGTGTAGTGTTGTTGAGAGTTCTCTGAATTGCTATGAAATTAGTTTAATTTTGTGGCTTCTAAAGAGGCCTCAAAAGTCAAGACTGGTTTGGGAGTTCATGCTAAGTTTCTCATTACTTTATTGTCAAGGTCTAGGGATTGTTCCAACTGGCATTATTCCTTCAAAGTCTCACCTAGAAGGATCAGGATGTATAAAAACAACCTATGGACTTTGACTTGCAGAATAAAAATCACTTAGGTTTAGAAGATATGTTATATTGAACAACATTGTTTAATTATAATCAAATGGGATCATCAGTTTTAAGAATCAACAAGATATGAATGTGGAGAAGAGCGAAAGAAGGAAATGTAAAATAATTAATTTGCTGTCAGTCTTAGAACAGTTTAATAATCTTGATTTTTAAAAGGAAAAAAAAAAAAGATTATAATTAATAGGTAATATGATTAAAGACTAATCCCCCAAAAATGCAAATAAACAATAAGTGGAGGAATGCTGTATCTTACCGAGTGCAAGCAAAGCACCCTTACTCCCCTACTTGTAGGGCTTTCAGAGAGGAGAAGTAACCTTTTGTCCTGGGTGTGATACCCACTAAGATTGGTCAGAGGGGGATGGAGGGATGATGCTCTCAGAATGCCTTGAAGATTTAAGGGTGTTTAATTGCCTAAAGGGATATGGGACTGATGATGGGATGCAGAAAGAGGGCCATTGTGGGTTTGTGTAAGAAATATTGTAGAAAGTTTTAAGGGGATTGTCGGACTGTAAGAGACTTTATATGAGATGTTTAGAGAAGGACCGAAGGTGGAGAAAGGGAGAAATCAGGGTGAATTAGAGAAACAAGCATGGGAAAATGGAGAGACAAGAGGAGTCAAGGCAGGAGGGAGAAAGTTGTTCAATGTAAACAGACTTCTGGTCAGTAAGTTTGGCTTAAACACTGCATCACATCACCAGAGTCTGTCATATCTGCATGTTAAGTGCCATTCCTCTTTTCCTCAGTGACAGCCCTGTCTGTTGTTTGTGCGTTGAGGTCTAAATGCCAGTAACTATAAAGTGTGTGAATGTTTCCCTAGGGAACTTCAGTGCTGCATGTATATGTACTTCACCAGCTAATTTCAATCCTAATTAGATGCTGAATAGGATAAGAATTCTGGCAGCAAGGTACTGGAGAGACGGTAGGTTTGGGAGCCAGACGGTAGAGAGACCAGCAGTCTGAGAGTCAGCTATTTGATTGGCCAGGTGGTCCTTTCACCTTCTGGGGCAGACTGTCTGACAGCCAGCTTCTGAGAAAACCTTAGGTCTGGGCCAACTATTGCAGGGCAAGGGAGGTGTGTATGTAACAAGAGGAGGTCTGACTACCAGCAAGAGGAGTGTGTCTGCAAAACTTGAGGACTTCTGTAGCCAGGTACTAGCAAGTGGGGAGACTGGAGGATCTGGGTCTGGTTACTGGATCAATTTGCTTTCTAAGGCCACCTACATACATATATATATATAGAGAGAGAGAGAGAGAGAGAGTGAGTGAACTAACAGCATCCATCCTGATCTGTAGAAGTGAAGCATGGTTAAGCATCTGTGCTATTTGTTCTTGAGTGCTGTCTGTTTTCAGTTCATCTTGATCTGTGTCTGGCTGTATGCCTCTGCATGCCTACTGAGCGGGATATATGTTCATCTTCACAAACCAATGTTATTGCTACAACCTTCCCACTCATAAAACAGTAACAGCAATTAGTACTAGTAAAGAATAACTGGAAATATAGGAGGGAAAAGCCCCATACAAACATGGATTACTACCGTTATTAAATGTAGGTGCATTGAATTAGTGAATATATGTGTATTGAACAACATCCTCCTGGTATTGGCCTGGTTTCAGAAATAGTGATGTAACACTATCCACTGTAGAAGGGCTTCAGTTCAGCTACAGTGTTCACAAGAAAGACAGGAAGCTTGCATTGGTGATTTTTTTTTTTTTTTTTTTTTACTAATGCTTTCTAATTTCTCATACTTATAGAAATTCTCAGTGACTTTAGTCAATTTAGAAAAGGGAATTTATCAGTGCAAAACTTTATCCTCCAGATTAATTTGTCCAGGTGGACCGTGTGTGACATCAGTGATTTTGAAATTTATTTCCTTCCTTAGTTGCAGCTTTTGCTTCAGGAAATGTTACATGCTCATCCTGACTTACGTGAGAAGAGAATCAGTCTTATGTTATAGCTCCTTTCAAGTGCTAGAGCACTTCCAGAGGCATAGTACTTTAGTGCCATGGCAAGGATGCAACTGGAATGGTACATGTGTTTCCAAACCATTTCTATACCTCAGGCTTGTGTTCGTGGTTACTGAAAGAAACAGATGTTGAAATTCCTGGAGCATGAAACTGAGCAAATGGATACATGTTACCTTCAAAGGTCTAAAAAACTCAATATAACATTAATCTAATTTTTTGTAATTTTTCTGTTTTATAGTTTTAGTTATACCTTCACTCAAAATCTGTGTCAAGTGAACCCCAGTCCAGGGAGGGTACCCATACTGTGAAGTAAAATTTTTGTTTCAGTGAATGTTCATACTAACAGATGACGACAGAAGTTAATAGCTGAAGAAACTGTTCAGTATGGCCAACTGAAGGTAAAGCAATGTCTCACTTGAGCCAAGTTTTCTTTTTGTGTGAATGAAGATCACGTGAAAGACAACTGGGTTGTATCAACAGTGAGTAGATTAGAAAAAGAAGTTTTTGTTTTCCTATTATGTAACCTTTAAAGTATCTGATTTACTGTGAGCTAGTGTACTTTTGAGCAGGATTTCTGAAGAACAAAACAATGAAGCCCCAGAACTGAATGACTACTGCCACTATTTCTCCTCAAATAGCAGATACTTTTTCTAAGTGTTCTGAACTGTACCCACAGTCCTGCACGAAAATTAATACAGAAAGGCTTTCTGATTTGCTACAGATAACAGATGGTGTGAAAAAAGTCTGTCATACATAATATTCAGCTGACAAATCTCTTCTTTTAAAAGGATTAAATATATATCCAGTCCAGATGATATTTTATGACAGATAATCTCCCCAAAATACAAATTATTCCAGAGCTTTCCATTTCCTGAAATTATATAAATGTAAATAAAGTAAGAAAAAAGCTTTTGTCTCTGTTTTATGGAGAGTAACACTATGAGATATTTTTTAAGCATTTTAAATTTTTCCTTTAAATTGAGGGGAAAGCATGATGCAGATTTAGATGCAATATTGGAATCTTTGAGTTCCATACAGTTCCTTCCATTACTAACCACTTTTTTTTTGGACTGTATCTCAGAAAACATTGTTGGCTTTTTTTTTTTTTTTTTTTTTTATTACTAGATTCTTATTAACTTCAATACTTTTTAATAGGAGTTTAAAAGTTTATCAGAACAACCAGATTTCTCCAACCGAAGAACCATGGTGCTGCCACAGTTCATGTCATATAGTGTTTGTCAGGCTTAGGTTGTTTTTGGGGTGGTTTGGGGGTTTGAGGTGTGTTTGTTTAGATTTGGGTTGGCTTGTGTGGTTTTCATTTTTTTTTGTTTTTTTTTCAAATATAAGGAGAATAATTTTGACATAGACTGTTAATAGTAATTAGTCACTGAATTCTCTTTCGTTTTATTGGTTCAGAATTGTCATTTTGATTGTTGTGATCAAGGTCTAGACTGTGACGAGAATAATAGATCTATAAAATCCCAGGAAAACTCTTTGAAAGAGAGCCTGAACTCTCAGCAGTTATCTAGTGTGTCACCCTCCATTGCTTCCACTATGCCTGTTTCTTGAATGATGATGAGGAGGTTTCCTCAAATAGTGTAATCAAAACTTCCAGGTTGTGGGGTTTTTTGTTCGTGTGTTGTGTTTTTTTTGTTTGGTTGGTTGGTTTTTTGTTTGTTTGTTTGTTTGTGTTTTTTTATTCCCTGGTACATGAGCTTTGCTCAAGTTACAAAATTAGTATAAGGATAATTTTCTTTTAGTTTTTTTTTGTTTGTTGGTTTGGTTTGGTTGGGTTTTTTTAATTTAATGTTAAAACATAGAGACTAAGCAAATCCCAGGCTCTGTACTGCTGATCTCGGGAAGAAGAACTCAGATCTTGAGATGTTTTCTAACTTGAGTACGTGGCCAAAGAGAGTGTTGAATGCAGTCATAATATGTTTGATAAATCTTTGATATTTGACAATTAAAATGCCCTTTACCAACTGTGGTTAGCACAGTGAGCATCCTGTTCTGTTGAGCAAACTCTGGCTTTATGGTGAAAAGACAAGTTTCAGTATTATTTAAGCACTCAATCAGCTTCAAGATCAACCAGTCTTATCTTCTTATTTTTTCCCCCCCAAGTTTTCTGGTATGGAGTTATCTGAAGTCAAAGGACAGCTCTTTCAGTACTGTCTTAGTACTTCTGCTCTTCTCTGAAGGCTGCAAGTCTTTGAGATTGAACTTAATACGTGATGCTAATAGTACAGTGATTTGTCGGAGTCACCTGTTCTTATTCCTATCCAGATCACCAGGCTTTTTCCAGTATAATATAAAATGGTGGGGTTTTGTTCTTGTTTCTTGGTTAACTTCAACTTTAGGTTCATCTGTCTATAAATGGCTGAGCTTTGTGAAGGCAAAATTCCTAATATTGCAGCTAGCACTTTAGTCTCATAGATACAAAAGGAAAAAGTATTTTTGTGTCAAGTTGTGAGCCAGTAAGCTGAAAGACTTAATCACACTGGGCAAGAAGCAGGAATACTGCTTTGATATTAAATGAAGATTTGTTTGGTGAAATTTGGGGACTGCTCTTTAATAATTATTCCATGTCCATGGCTAATCTGAAAGTCATTTGTAGGCTCAGATGTCTAAAAAGTGAGATTCTTCTTGTCCAGAAGTTAACTATAACATTTTGAAAAATAAGAGAATCTTAAATACAGTGCTTTCTCACATCTTGATGGTATATTTGTCACTGATATAAGCTTGTTTATTAAATCTACCTCATGAATCACTGTGTGTCATTGGCGGTCCCAACAGGGCATAATTGACACTAAAGAAATAAACAAACACTTACAGCTAATAATAGCACTGCCAAAATCTGATCCTGCTTAAGTGAGGATATCCAAATGTGAGCACAGCTGGTTGCCATAGATAGTACAGCATACATTTGAAAAAGCTACTGAAGCAAAAGGTGTGAAAAGCTTTTTACAGTTCTGGCTTGCATATTATACAGAGAATAACTGCAGGATGTGATTAGTAGAAAGGAACTACCTATTCTTAAAAGAGCAATCATTTTCCCACAAGAGTCAGAAAACTATGTCACGGCGTGTGATGCATTATCAGTTTTTCAAAATTCTTGTAGTGAAATTATCTTACTGTTCTTATTCTGTGGGGGTTTTTATGCTACTTGTTATAGTGTGTGCATTCAAATGTATTTTCTTGTGAGCTGGATGACAAAACACATCTTTTTAATTCTGGACTAAATTATCATACTCTTGAAGATTAAAATCACATCTTTGTGCCTAAAGAAACCTCCTGTAATTTTTCACTTCAAGTTTCTGCATTAGCTAGATACACGTACTGGACAAGTAGGCTGTATTGCTCCATCTTTGTCCCTTGAGTGTCCTGCCTCACAATTTCACAGAGTTCTGTATACTTTGTTTTCCTTTTCCAGATTTAAGAGCCGGGTGTTGGTATTTTCAATGTGATCTACTAGTACTTTCACTGAAGTCAGTGGAGCTTCTCATTAAGTAAAGTAGCTCTTCTCTGATGGAGATTAGAATTCGACTCTATGGGAGCAAAACCAAACAGTAATGCCCTCAAACGTGGTAGCGGGTTTTTTTGTGTGTGTTTGGGGTTTTTTTAGAAAATGTCAATGAAGTATGTGTTTATGTAAAAGGGAATACAGGCTATTAAAAACGTTGATTTTTAACCTTTTTTAAAACAGTCTGAGTCACTTTTAAAATATTTTATTGAATAAACCTACTTTGAATGAAGGAGGACTGAGAAGTAGATATTTGCTAACTTCTTTTGGAGTAGGGAGGATGTACAGAGCTATTTAAATTATTCAAACTTCTAAATAAGATGACAGCAATAATTCAGTAGTAACTTCTTGATCAATAACTGGAAAGGAGGGAGAAAGTCGCTGCCATTCATTTAATATTTTACATTTCATCTGCATAGATATTGGTAAAATAAAGTGGAAATAATAAAGGCATAGAAACCTTCATCTAATCAAAATATGTTGCTGTCATTTTTTATCAAGATCACAACTTCCAAAGTGCTGGTGAAAAATGTAAAACCGGCAGAAAAACTCCTAAGCCCTAGTCATTTAGTGGGTGTTTTTTCGCATTAAGAAAACAATGTTTATAGATGGATTCAAGGAAAGTATGAATAAAAAAAACATTATATACCTGGACACATATGAGAGAGCAAGGAAATGTTCAGTGTCCTGTTACTTAATATATCACATACATTCTTCAGACAACATACAAAGGAAAAATAACTTTTAGAGCTTTTATAATTGTGGTAAAGCCATGCTTTTTGAAAGGCTTTGGTATGGCCACTTTGGACTATGCAAGAACCTGTGAGATTTTGACTATTTGGGAGTATGAATTAGGTTTGCATTATTCTGAAGGTCTTTCTTGGAATTTTCCTTTTAGCCTGTCATCAAGTGCTCTATTTTTTGCTTTTAATGTTTTCCAGAAAAATAAAAACCTGCCTGTGTCGTAGCTTTCCAGAAATGCAATGTTGTGTGGGTTGGATTTTTTTTAAGCTCAGCAAGACTGAGTTCAGTATTCTTACAAAAAGAGAAAATATATTACTTTAATTTGAAATCTTGTGACTTGCCAGCACTTCATACATACAGTGCTTTGAGATTTTTCCCACTGATCTCCTAAATTAGATGCCTCAGTAGAGAGGAACCTCCAGATAATGGTTTGCCTGGCTGTGGTGGATTGACCCTGTCAACAGCTAAGACCCCACCCAGTCACTTGCTCCCTCCCTGTCAGCAGGATGGGGGAGAGAATTGGAAGGGCAAAAGCAAGAAAACTCAGGGGTTGAGATAACGACAGTTTAATATATGAAGTAAAGCTGTGTGTACAAGGAAAGCAAAATTAGTTTATTCATTACTTCCCACTGGCAGGCAGATGCCCAGCCACTTCTTGGCAGTGCCTCAGCATGTGTAAAGGTTACATGGGAAGACAAATGCTGTATTTATGTAAATTCCCACATATTCCTTATCTCCCTGAGCTTTTATTCCTGAGCACAATGTTGCATGTTATGGAAGTATAAGGTATTGGTCAGTTTGGATCAGATGTCCTAGCTGTGTTCCCTGACAACTTCTTCAGCACTTCCAGACTACCTGCTGGGAACTGATGGTGGGCAGGGGGATGGCGAAATAACCCTTGACACTGTGCATGCACTGCTCAGCAGTAGCCAAAACACTGGTGTGTTATCAGTGCTGATTTTGTCACAAATCCAAAACACAACTACATACAGGCTGCTATGAAGAAAACTAACTCCATCCCAGCCACACCCAGTATAATAGCCTGAGAGCAGAATGCTCTGTCACTGCTATTTCATTCCTTTTTTCTTGACCATCTAATGTGTAGAGAAACTGGGATAGAAACACTTCTTAGCAGTGGTTCCTGAAACCTTAATTGCTCAATGTGATTCCCACCTTTAAAATCTGAGACCCCAAAATTTCTAAATTGAGCATGCTGAGCCATGCAGTTGGTTAGATAGACTCACAGAAAAATCTAGGTTGGAAGGGACCTTTAAAGGTATCTATTCTCACATACACACACACGCACACATGCCCTCCCCCCCCCCCCCCCTACACCCCCCCCCACACACACACACACACTCACACAACACACCATCCCCCGCAATGAGCAGGGACATCTTCAACTAGATCAGAATGCTCAGAGCCCCATCCAACCTGACCTTGAATGTTTCCAGGGTTGTGACATCTACCACCTCTGAGCAAACAGTTTCGTTGTTTCAGCACCTTCATCGTAAAAAAAATTAACCACTAACTTAGGGATGTGACCATCCAAACAATTCCTCATCCACCAAATCCATATCTCTTCAATTTAGAGAGAAGGATGTTGTGGGGGACCATGTCAAAGGCCTTACAGAAGTCCAAAATAGAGGACATCTGTAACTCTTCCCTTGTCCACTGATGTAGTCACTCCATCACAGAAGGCCACTAGGTTGGTCAGGCAAGACTTGCCCTTGGTGAAGCCATGTTGGCTGCCCTCCCTGTCCTCCATGCGCCTTAGCATAGCTTCTGGGAGGATCTGTTCCATCACCTTCCCAGGCAGAGGTGAGGCTGACAGGTTAGTAATTCCCAGGGTCCTCCTGTCTACCCTTTTTTAAAAATGGGTGCAATGTTTCCCTTTTTCCAGTCACCAGGGACTTCACCTGACTGCCATGACTTTTTAAATATCATGGAGAGTGGCTTGGGAACTGCATCAGCCAATTCCCTCAGGACTCTGGGATGCATCTTGTCAGGTCCCATAGGCTTATGTATGTTCAGGTTCCTCAGGTGGTCACGAGCCTCATCTTCTCTTACATTGGGAAGGACTTTGCTCCCCCAGTCCCCATCTTGTGGTCCATCCACTCAAGAGGTGTGGGAAGAGAGGTTGTCGGTAAAGACTGAGGCAAAAATATTGTCAGATACCTCAGCCTTCTCCTTGTCTGTTGTTAATAGTTTGCCAGTCTTGCTCCTTGCAGGGGTACACTTTCTTTGACCTTCCTTTTCTGGCTGACATACCTGTAGAAGCCCTTATTGCTATTCTTTACGTCCCTTGCCAAGTTCAGCTCCAGACACACCTTGGCCTTCCTGACCCCATCCCTACACAACTGGGCAGCATACCTGTACTCTTCCCAGGATACCTGTCCCTGCTTCTACTGCCTGTGCATTTCCTTCTTACACTTTAGTTTGACCAGCAAGTCTTGACTGAGCCATGCCAGTCTATTGCCTTCCTTTCCTGATTTTTTACACCTGGGCATCGAGAGTTCTCATGTTCTGTGGAAAGCATCCTTAAAGATCTGCCAGCTCTGTTCTGCTCCCTTGTCCCTGAGGGCAGTTTCCAAAGGGGTCCTACTGAGTAACTCCTTGAAAATATGGAATTTTCCTGTTCTAAAATTCAGAGTCCGTCCTGATTTTACTCTTTGCCTGACCCATACCCCTCAGGACTGCAAACCCCAATTGTCCTGATCCAACGTCAGCGGAGGTTTCGATCCATCACAGATCCCAAGAGTGAGATTAAGACACAAACAAGGTCAAATGCTGTACACCCAAACCAGGTTTTTATTATTAAAAAAAGTGAAGAGGGGTAGTGATAGGACAGTATCGAAAGAAAAGAAAGAAAGAAAGTAAGGATGTGGGATAGGACTACAAGAATAGTCACCACCATGGATCCAGTGGCACCACGTTGGTCCTCAGTCTTCAGTTCTTTGGTGGTGGGTGCACATGGATCTGCTTTGATAGTAGATGCACACTGAGCAAAATTTTCTACTGCCTTTTTAAGTTCATTGTATCTGCTGATTAGCATATCTGCCCACCTTTAGGTGTTTTTTTTTTCCTCTGGTCCCACAGGTTTTGTTGCATCTGGCTTCGGGGCAGGAACGTTCGCCTCATGTCAGTTCATTAGCAATGCATGTATGGCATCTGGCCTACACAATAGAGCCACAAAGGGCTACAGGATGGGGCCAGCTCAGCACACCTCTGCCCCTTTGAGGCTTGTCTAAAGCGTCTGACAATGCAACTGCAAAGAAGTGGGGGGGTGCATCCTTCAGTACACTCCTGCTTCTCTGGGTGACACTCCCCAGACCAATTCACAGGCCGTAGCTGCTTCTCTTGGAGGTCTGCACAGACACAAACAAACTTTGAGACAGTCGTGTGACATTTCAGTCTCTCACAGCAATGCATGATCACTATAACCCGGGCTGTCTCCGATCTTGATGTCACCGATTAGCTCACTTGCATTTGTGACCAACATGTCCATGACATATTCCCTCTGGTAGGGCTGTCAATTACCTGTCTTAAGAAGTTATCCTTGATGCACTCCAGGAGTCTCCTGGATTGCCTACAGCTCACCGTGGCTGTTGTGCTTTTGTCATAAAAAATAGTGGTTAAAACAGCATCAGTATCATAATGTCTGGTATTTTTGGACTAGGTTAATGAGGTTGTCAAGCCAAATTGATATGAGGCTTAAAAAAGTAAACAGTAAAAAATAACTGCAAAAGTTTTGACTGGTTTTCTAGTACTTCTAGAAGGATATTGTGGATTTAATTATTTTTGCCTATAGAGAGGATGATGAGTCTAAAAATAAACTGTACATATAACAAATCAACTACCATTTCATTACAGGGGAGATGCTGATAGCACAACAAAGTGAAACACCAAAAAGTCTCCTGGGACTGTAACTAAAGGTGATGTATTTGTTTTAGCTCTTATTTTGTTTGCTTGCTTTTATTATGTTATTAACTACTTGTTATAAATAGGATGATCTTACCACATTATATAGATGATCATATAAAAGCATATTTTATAAATGCTACTAATGGATTTTGAGTCTATCTTCTGAATAATTTGATCTCTTAATGTTGAAGAAATATTGATGAATACACCTGACTTTCCATTTTTAGATTATTTTCTGCTTTATCATCTAACTTTCCTCTTAGCTGAATCAGTGAGTCACATCCGCTAATGGTAGACTTCTTCCAAATATGAAAGTAATTACAACTATTACTTTTTTGTTTTGAGGATGAAAATGCTGTAGGTCAAAGTTGTATAGAAAAAATACCCCCCCAGAAAATACAAGCACAAGCTCCTACATAAATTTTCCATTGAATTACTGCTGATACTACTTTACGACTCATTTTGACTAAATACACTATTGATGTCCAGTTCAATCCTGTTTCTAAATACTATGTTACATAGTAAAGCAATACTAGCTAATTATTTTACAATAATTATTTTAATTGCCATCTAATTTATGGTTTTGATCTTACGACTTATAGGTATCTGTAAAAAGCTAGTCTGAATCTGTCATAAATCAGATTAATTTCAGAGAGATTTCTGTATCTTTTTAAATGAGCTTCATCTAGGGTTTTCAGGTTGAAGATAAGTTTTGAATCTTTTCTTTTTATTATTATTATTATTTTGAACATGCTGGTTTGGCTTATTCAAAGCGTGGAAGAACATGTGTAAGTGTGAATGATCCTACCATTGTTAAGTGAAACGTCACCCATATTCTGCAAAATTTGGTAGTGTCTGAGATGTAGGGCCTCCTCTGATATGTTGTTGACATCAGGATTGGGTGTCAATCCTTTGTTAACTTTGTATCATTGCTGCTTTGTATGTACAATAACTGGTTTGAATCAGTGTTTTCACATTTGATAAACAGGAAATGTGCTCTCATTTAGTGGACTCAATAATATACTCTTCCTGTAGGTGCATCACGCTATATAGCATAAATAGCCTCCCTGAAGCTCTCCACTAGGTGTGAAGGTCAGAGAACAGAGCAGGTCAGTGATGATTGAGGCAAGGAAGGCTCTGATCTCCCACCTTCGCCTCTGTTGAGTCCTTCATCATTTGGCTACCCACCCTGTTCTACTGCAGGCCTGTGTTTTTTGTGGTCTCCTTGGTGGCTCACATGCATGAGGAAGACCTTTTTGTTGCCAACTGTGTGTTGTTCACTATTTTCAAGTTAAGCTGAGCTGCAGGCTTATTAACTCCACCTTTGCAAGTTGGAGCAATTGTGCTGTATTTCCTCCTTGGAGACCACCTCCAGGACTTCTGTTTGTGCTTGGGCATTGTTGCTAATTCCCATGTAGCCTTTGAAATCATGCCATGTTTTCCTGTTTTCTTGCACCCTGGGATAGGTCATTTGTTGAGCTTGAAAGAGTTTCCTCTTGAAGACTCCTTGAAGACCAGCTCCTCAGGGTCTCTGTCCTTTGGGACAGCCCTGCATAGCATCCATCCTTCCAGTCCCTGAGCAGGCTGAAGCACTTTCCCAAAGCACAGAGTCTGTCTTTTGCTGCTGCCCTGCCTTGCTATCCTCTGGGTCTTAACCTCTAACAACAAATTGTCCTTGCAGCCAGGTGGTGAGTAGGTCCTGGCTGTGGGGCATTTCCTTTCTGCCAAGTGGGTGCAGAACAGAGCACGTGAGTAGCATGGTGGGTAGCAGTAGCTAACAGGAGCCATGTTCTTGTTGACTCCCAGTCAATGAGTTAGTTCACTGTAAGCATCAGTTATTCGGTGGTTTTGATTTATCAGACAGTACGTTCCATTGTAAATGGCCCAAGCCATCATTGTAAAAACATACCACAGAACAGTATGTGTGTGTGTATAACACTTGTGTATTTGAGACAAAGTAGCATGAATTGGTTTTGTTTGACTGTTATGTGAATATCAGAACAATGATGAGATTTTTTTTTTTTTTGCGCCTCTTCAGCTATGGATGCTATCGTTCCCATAATCTTCTGGACAATGTGACTGTGATGCTGTAGTTAAAATAAACACAGGTGGTGGGGAGAAACCTTGTTGATTTCATATCTCTTGACAGTTTCATCTGCTTTCATTCAGAAAATTAATTTATGCAGTTCTGGACTCTATTTTTTGTGTTTGTCTTTGATAGTGTTACGCATTTTTTTATAAAATCAGTTTTCCTAAAAATGTTTTTTGTATGAGGAGTTAGAGTAGGTGTGGGGTTGAGTTTGTTTTGGTTTGTTTTGTTTTTAAACTTGAAAAAGGAATGTCCTTGCCTTGAGGGAAAATAAAAATCATATAACTAGGCATGGTTAGAAGATTCAGTTTTCTGGATAAGGGAAAAACAGACCTTAACAGTGTCAGATGGTAAGTATAACCCGTGTAGTTTATGTAGAAGGATTATTTGTGCCATCACTCCTGGTGTCTTGCCTAATATTTGATAGTGTTCTCAGACAAAAATTACTAGTGCCCTTATGGAGAGAGAAAACAGGAGCTAGAGAAAGCTAAAATCTTGTTTAATAATAGCTATGCTGTTCATTATGAGAGACATCCTGGAGCTAAAAATGTAACAGTTGAACATATTTATCAAAACAAAAAGATTAAAAATACTGTGAAACTGGCTTACACTATGCCCTAGTGTTACCATTCAGTTAAGACATATTTTCGATGACACAACCTTTAATGTGATCTATTTAAGGTATCCTAATTTTTTAGTACTTTCTGCTAGAATTCTGTCAGCTGAGCCTCAAACTGCTTCCTGCTTCTCCTTGTGTTAGTCCTTGCATCTATATTAAAAGACTGAAACACATGAAGTAAAGCAACAGTTTTCTGGTACCAAGTTTGTATTCTTTTTCTTGGTAATTTCTGCATTATTATTTATTTTTAAAGCAGCTTTTGAACTGTAAGAAACAGGTAGGGTCTTCAAATTATCTGCAAAGGGAGTATAAAATGTGTGGTTTCTTTGTGAGAAGGGAACTTTGTGGCACGTAATAGAGATCAGATTGGTGATAACAAACATGCTTTGATGGCAGTGTTGTAGCATGGTCACCCTTGACTCTGGACAAGATTGTAAGCTAGATCACATTTCTAGCTAGTGTCAGTCTCAAACCTTGTTTTTTCTTGTTCCTATATTGCCAACTATAGGTTGCCAGGTACAAATGAAAATACTTTGCCAGTATAATGAGTAACTAAGCATTATGGTCCTGAATTGTATCACCCTCACAACACCACTGCTGCTGTGAAGAGTTAATGTTGCCTCTGTTTCCTTTCATTACCCATTCCCATGTTACCTTGTACCTCTACTGTGCCTCTAGGGAAGATGAAGATGCTGTCCTCTTCCTGCAGCCAAGGACTTAACACATGAATGAGTGACCCTAAGACCAAGCAGAATGTTAGGAACTTAATCCTGTTTAGAATCCCAGACCAGCATTTCATCTCACAGCTCTGAAGAGCAGTCCTACTGGACAGTACCAGATACTACCTAGATCTTCAGGGGGCTACCAAAGAAGGCCGAAAAACTTTTAAACTCAGCCATTTTTTATTCAATAAATATTGTTTGTTCGTTAGAGAAAAAAACGGGGGAAGACAAACTTTAAAACCAAGTCTTTTAAAATGCAACTCTGTCTCTGCCACTGTGCAAGTAGGTACTTTGTTTAGTTCCCCTTTTATTCTATGAAGTTACCTTCATCTGAGTCTTTGCAGTCAGTGGTGTGGACCTTGCTGCAGACCCACGGTCTGAGCAATCTTAGTCCCCCCGTTTGATGTCAGTTTTCAGCAGAAGTTATACCAGCATTCAGCCATAAGAAGCAGGTAGTGCGTCTTGTACCTATTAGCTAATGCATTTGGAAAGTCATGGTTTTGATGGAAAATAAAAATTAATTGCTGAATTTTCATAAACAGAGATTTTATAATATTTTGGCTAGAACTTTTGGTCAAAATTCAAATGTGTTTAGGCCTATATAAAACAGGAATTGAAGAAAAATATCTAGCAAATTCCATTTTCTGTTTAGACAGACTGGGCAGGTTTGAAGTGCTGTGTTGTGTAACTTGGTCACAGGAAAGATAGATGTTATTATACTCATCTCTTTTGCACCCTGTATTTAGCGCCCTTTGGGAGATGAAGATAGTACTATGCAGGATTAATCTACTTTTCCTTATAAACCCAGAATATTTTAAAAGGGACTTTAGTTACACCTATTCTGAACAGTAACCTGTTTTCCCTTTTTAGTGGTTTTAGTGGTATCAGCAAATCTGGAGGAACTGAAACTAGTTAGGAAGAATTCACGCAGCTGAAGTGTACTTAAACGAAAGTACGTATTTGTCCTCTAAATCTCATTCTATGTTACTAATTTAATACTAATTTAATATCATGCCATACCTTACTCTTTTTGGGGGGTGAGAGTGTGAAGCATGATCTACAGGGGAATAAACAACCAAAAAAAACCCCATCCCACCAACCAAAATCTACAGTAGTGAGCTGTAGGAAATAATGTTTTATTTTCTCAAATAGTAGGAAACAAAATGTTAAATACTGCAGATTAGTATAACAATTCTCAGGAATAAAAATGGCCTGTGTAAATTCACATTTGCTCTAGTGTCAGAGGAAGATGTTTAATACATTGGCAGGCATAGGGAGCATCGTTACCTAAACTTTTTGCATGTGCAAAACGTCAAGAGGGAGGATCCAAAACTTATGAAACATCTGTTTCAGTAACAGCAAGACTGAGGCACAGAGCCAGTTTTATAAAAGCTGTGTGATCCATAGTGAAAACTAAATCAAAATTATTATTTCTTATTGTGGTATGAAAACCTCTATGTAGGTGCAAAGAAGGAGAACACTGTAAGAAAGGTGGACTTTTTGTATGGTGAATAAATATTTTGTGAACTACTACATCAGCAGTACATCACCCAGCAAGATGTAGGGTTCCAGGCCGTCTGAAGGTGGATACCAAATGTGAGGAATGGTCATATGCAAACTGAGTGATTCTGGTGAAAACCAAATAAGTGTTTGGCAGGGCATTTACATTTTTGAAGGAATTTACAGTCTCAGTTGTATCGCCCTTGGTGTTTTTGTTACAGTGTTAGCAAGATAAATTGCAAGGATATACTTCCAAAAGAAAACTTCAAATAATTTCTACTACTGTGACTTAATTACTGATGTTAAGCATGGGTAACCTTCACTGATTTTTTACCTTCTGTTTTAATTCTGGGTGTAAAAAAATAATTAAGCGTCCAACTCACCTTGCTTCTCCAACTGATTTGTATTCTCAGTATTTGAAAGTGCAGTCATCCTCCCTATCTTGACCTCAAGAAATCTTACTGGCTTTAAGAAAAGGCAACACCTGCTTAAATAAATAAATAAATAAATATTAATTGGAAAAGTGAAAACTTTGTCAGTTTACAAAAAGGCAGTTAGAGTGAAAAGGGATTAAAGTGATTATTTAATTAGTAATTTTATTAATGTATCTGGCTATATTGTATCTAGTAAGTAAGCTTTAAGTGGTCAGACTAGAATGTCGTTAAGAAAAAGAAAAAATAAATTATAGCAGTGCTTGCTGCTGCTGTAGTACAGGTCACTTGGTATTTTTATTATAACTTTTGTATTCTGAGGTTTATAACTTCAGTTAAATTAAAATTTTTTTCAGTTAAAGTTTGATATACAAGATCAGGTTAAAAGTCTCAAAAGAATTTTGTAATAAGATAATTTTTTTCATTATTTGTGTTTCAAATATATGTACCAGTATCATGTGTATAAATATCCCTGTTTTGCACTTAATGGTTTTTGGAATAGCTTTTACAAGAGAAGCTCTTTAAGAACATCTAGTTGGAGACTTGTGTGTGCGTTTTTTTCACTTTTCTTGCAGGAAATCTCTGTATCTGTAAAATCATAGCTGATTCATGGGAAGGTATTTCTCCTGATGAGGATCTCCACAATATTTTTCATACTCTGAAACTCTTCTCAGCTGCTAGTAGCTTGGTTTTAATAAAGCATTACAAGGAGTCCATTGGGCCTGTCTGTCCTTAGATTTTAGTGGATCAATTCATAGACCTTTATCCATCTGGGAATGGATTAACAATTGCAAACATTCTCGGTAGATATTAGGATAATGGGCCTATCTGCAACCAGGCATGATCTACTCCAATTTAATGCTGCTTGCTGGCAGATTAGTTCCTTCAGAGTCTGCAGTTTACGCAGGTAAGTTAAGATTTCATTTGGATGGATTGAAATTGAGTTCCTCTCGTGGGTTTCAGTTTCATGTAGATTCCAGAGTCATAGTCAATAGATATTCTGTCATTTGGCTGTGCTGCAGTTGATGTAGCTGGACTCCAGCCCAAACTAATAAATTCAATATACTGCATAAGGTGACATCACTGAGCTTTAAGGGAGACAAAGTTTACTAATCTATTAATGGATATTTACTTTTGGAGAAGACAACAGATGTCATATTTTATAGAATGTAATGTAGGACATTCTCAGCAACAGTAGCTCTTTGCAAGCCTTTGCATTGTAGACATTCAGTTTCATTCTGCTTTTCCTAATTAGGCTGCTTCTAGTTGTGGTTTTTCCTATCTAATAAACTTAATTTAATTTTAGCAGACAAATGCACTGATTGCTTTATTTCTGTGCCAGACCAGAGACTTGTGATTTTGCAGCAATATTAATCAAAAAGTAATACAACTTTCACTTGCATTAAAGTTTCATGTTGTGGTTTAGGCCCAGCTGGCAACTAAGCACCATGCAGCCACTCAGTCACTCCCCCCTCCCCATGGTAGGGTGGGCAGGCGAATTGGAAGAAAAATGTAAAAACTCATGGGTTAAGAAAAGGACAGTTTAACAGGACAACACAAGGAAATAAATGATAATAATAACAATAATCCTAATAAAAGAGTATATGAAGCGAGTGATGAACAATGCAATTGCTCATTACCCAGAACCTGATGCCCAGCACATTCCCAATCTGCGATCCCTCCTCCCCCCTGGCTATCTCCTTCAGTTTATATCCTGAACATGATATCACATGGTATTGAACATCCCCTTGCTCAGTTCTAGTCAGCTGTCCTGGCTGTGTCCCTCCCAGCTCTATCCCAGCTGAACTGACAACATGTCCATATGCTGTTCTGGCAATATAAAATGGTCTTCAAACATATTTATTGTCTTGAGGCTTCAGCCTATTTTTAGCATACTGGAGCATGACCTTATCAAAACCACAAAGCTTTCCCTCTGTGGCTTGTTACTGGGATCAGATTGCTAATTCTGTAACAGAGCAGCAACTTGTAGGAGAATTGACTAGGCCAGAAAAGCAGTACCCTAACAACTGTTCCTCTTTGCAGTCAACACTATTTCATTTTTATGCTTCTCTGTGCTCAACTAACAAAGTTTTTCCAACCTCTCAACAGTCACTGAAGCAATCCACTGTAATTTACATGCATCAAGAGTATGAGTAACTGTTGTTAGGAGACTTGTAGATCTTCAGCAGTGATGAAGAAACTTTTAGGAGTGAAAGAAAGACTGCTTGCTAACTCACAGGGTGGCTGTGTTCAAAGCTCTTCCCTTGGAGGCTGACCAAAAGCAGTTTACAGATGTGAAGACACATGTGTGTAGATGTACCGCTAAGATAAGCAGGCAAAAGACTAGGCCCTGGCCTTGAGGGTTAGGTAGATGAATGGACTGTGAGAAACTATTGGATGTGACATGAGACTGCATAACACAGAGAGAAGTTGACATAGATACTGCCATGAGAAATGACTTGATTACAGTTATGTAGGGAATGGCTGAGTTCTGGAAATAGTTGGAGGGGACTATTGTGGGACCTTGTGGGAACACTGTCTTGCAGGAACAGCAGTAGCAATTTTACCAGTATTGCCATAGAGACCAAGGTGATACTCTGATAGAAATATCACATATCAGTATGGGTGAAGCCAAACTGACTGATGGGTCACAGGTTGTTTTATTTGGAGGAGACCACGGTGGAGAAAGGGAAGGATGAGAGGGGTGGGGTGTGGGGGGTGTGTGTGTATGTACAAGAATGAGAAAATGGTAGAAAGGTCTAGCACTGGAGAAGTGGCTATGGGTTACAAGGCCTCTAGTTCTACAGCCCACAACTGGTTTGAGTTTCCCTGTGAAATGCAATTCTCTCTGTGTGTATGTACATGTGCTAGCAGATGTCAAATCGGACTCCCTGTCAAGTGGAAGGAGACCTGTATCTGGAAAGACTCAAGGTCTGAAGCAGTGACTGCACAAGACACGCAGCATCTGTAAAATGCATATTAGATGGATATGGAGTCTATGCTGATATTTGAGACTGTTGTGGCTTAACCCTGGTAGGCAGCTGAGCTCCACACAGCTGCTGGATCACTCTCATGCAGTGGGCAGAGAAGACAATTGTAAGGGTAAAAGTGAGAAAACTAGTGGTCTGAGATAAAGACAGTTTAATAATGAAAGCAAAATAAGGAATTCATTCACTACTTCTCATCGGCAGGCAGATGTTTAGCCATCTCCAGGAAAGCATACTTCATCATAAGTAACAGTTATAGGAAGACAAATGTCATAACTCTGAATATTGTCCCCCCTTCTCTTTCCTTACAGCTTTTACTACTGAGCATGACATCATATGGTATCAAATATCTCTTTAGTTGTTTGGGGTCAGCTGTCTCAGCTGTGTCCACTCCTAACCTCTTGTGCACCCCCAGCCAACTCGCTGGTGGAACGTGAAAAACAGAAAAGGCCTGAATGCTGTGTAAGCATTGTTCAGCAATAACTAAAACTTTACTATGTTGTCAACATTGGTTTGGTCACAAATCCAAAATATAGCACCATACAAGCTGCTATGAAAAAAATTAACTCTAACTCAGCCAAAACCTGTACAGAGACACCATGAATGTAGGTACACTTGTGGATCAACAGAGTGAGGGGCTGTACTTTTTTCACAAATGGACTTCAGCCCTTATCGGCCAGAGAGGAAACAAGACTTGGTTGTGGTTTTGTTTTAAGTGCATATTGCTGGTGTTTAAGTGGGTATCGGTAAAGGCGCTATTGGTGTGTGTATCTATGTCAGTATTTTGAGTGTGTTTGAACATCGCTCTTTAGAATGGTTGTCCAGTTCTTCTGCTGGCTGGAAAGAGGACAAGAGAAGCCACATCCATGGGACAGGAACAAGAGAAACCTTCCAGACCTGAGATTGTGTCACGTGGAACATCAGTAACTGGGGTGGACAAATCGTCTGGGTTCTGGCATCCACTGGATTAAATGATTAAATCAGAATTTAGCATTTAGGGAAAACAATACTACTAATGGGGATGGCATTTCATGGCCATGGGGAACAAGTTGTTCAGTCAATTCTATTCAGTGTGCTAAAGCAGTTTTAACATCAATGGTTATCAGAGGGAAGGAACCTCTTCCTGAACTTGTATTTTCTACTTATTTTCAGTAGACCTTTAACCTAGAGAAGGCTTTTTTTTTGATCCAGTCTTACTTAAGTATTTACTATCTTTTGGAGAAACTTTCTGCTGTCCCTTTGATACCAGCTATTGAAAAACTGGAAGTTTTATTGCATATTATAAAAGAAAACCATTGTTTACCTTACCAGATTTAGTAATTGTGCATGAAACACACTTAACTTTACAAACAAAAATTGATGTACAAAATAAGCAACTATAAAAGTTAAATTTGTACCTGTTGAATTCAGAGCAGTAAAAACTAGTTTTGAAACTGTTCCAGGAGCTTTGAATAAGGTACTATCATTGCTGAAAGTCATTGAAGGAATAGAAAATCTATCAGTTAACCACTCCAGATTGTTTTATTAGGTGGCTCTCACTTCTGGGAATGGTCAACTCAGCTGACCTGGAGCAAAATCCTTTCCATGTATTAAAATTTTGTTCTTGCTCTCTTTCTAAGCATGTGAATAATCCTCCCTTTCTGTTGCAGCTACACCAAGGCAATGGTACTTAGTTGCAAGTTTATTTTTGATTTGGTAATACCTATACAAAGTGCAGTAATGGTCATGTAACAATATAAATAATGTAACCATTCCCATCTTGGAGTTAATATCAGAAAACTTCATAAGAAAGCTAACTGGTAATAAACCAAGTTAGGTAATAGAAAGCAAAACTTCTCTGTGAATAAAAAGGATATGATTGTTGATATGAAAGAGTCCTTACTGGAGGAAAGAAAGAGGTCTTCTAAGGAAATAGTAGTTCCAGACACCTGTAGGGGTTTTCCTTGGTTATGATTTGTAGTCTGCCTGATTTCAACACATGCTTCCAGACACCTTACAAACTGAGCTCTTGAGGTTTCTTTCTCTTCTTATGTTGACATACCTTGAAGGCTTACAGTAATGGTGATGTTTCATAGTACAAGATGGAATATGTTTTCAGAAATGAGTTAATTAAAGTCAGCAAGCAGTGTTTGGCTCAAATTTTGAGAATCCTTCTCTCTTGCTCTTCTGTCTTTTTGCCCTTTTTACAAAGTGTGATCTTCTACGTTCATGTAGTGGAATTTGGTAATTTTGCTACTGAGGGTTCTGGACTAACTAATGCTGTTTTCTGATATTTTCAACATAGACCTGCAGTATGTTGAAGCACTATTGCCTCTAGAAATTAAGACATGACTTTTGGGGAGCTGAGTTAAATAGATAAATGTCAAATTAATGAGAATTAGTGTGTTCACAATGTAATCCAAAAGATCTGAGTCTATGAAATAGATTTTAGATTTTAAAGAGAAAGAATCTTTCATTTCTGTATTCAATACAGACTTGAAATAACTATTATTAGTTAAAATGTCATCTTAATAGCCAGAGGTAATAATAACTGTAATCACTTTTTTTACTGTCATTAGCTTCTTCAGAAAATCTGTCTAAACATCTATGTAAGAATTTATTTGTGCTACTAATTTTTTTTTTCACTCTGATGTTCTTTGTATCCTGGCTTAACAACATTAAGTTACATAGTGCTATTCTAATACTCAAGTTTTAGGGGATGAGAAGTCATACCCTTTGTGCATTGTGTACTTAGTAACCAGTTTGTAATTTAATGAAAACTGAACCTCCTTTATTTGCTCCTCCTATGGTGGAGAACTTTTTTTGGCAAAGTCTATTTCATGTTAGACAGTAGCTTCCTTGATCTGTACTGAAAAGGAATGTAACATTAATAAAAGCAGTACTTGAATGTTGTAAATATCCAGAATCATTGCTTATTCTGTAATCTTGTAAAGGCAACAACAAAACCCACCCAAAACATACATTTAGTATCTGTATAAAATCATATTTCAGTCCATGTCTGAATAAAATAGAATAATGGTTTCCTCATAGTTGACACTGATTGTGTTTAAAAACACACTTCAATGATTCTAATGTATCACTGAAATTTATTTCTCCTTGCAATTATTATTATAGTATAATTTCAAGAGCTTAACTCAAAGATTTGATTTATTTAGATTTTGAGAGACTGGAGCTAAATAGGAGGTCCTTAATTAAAAGGAACTGAGACTTTGCCAAAAACAATGACACACAAAGAAGCAAGAATGAGTTGAGAGATCACCAGTGGAAAACAGTCCTGCGTCCAGCCATGTTCCTGTAGTTTAAGTTCATAGGTTTAAATGTAAGCATGGGTGTCTCAGACATCAAAGTTCTCTGAGAAGTGTTTAATTAGTAGTGTGTGAAGGACTTGTTACCTATTGTCACATTTTTGCTTATTGTAGCCCTTAAATGGATATCCTATATCTGTGTAGTTACAGCAAGAAAGCTAGTATGATTAAGTTGATTAATGTAAGAAAATCTTCATGCACGAGGAGAATTACAGAGGAGGTAGGCAGCAGGAAATGAGAAAGAAAAGGGAGGCAAAGTGAGGGAGATGAAATCTGCTTGGAAAGAGAGAAACAGAAGAAAGAGGAGAACAAAGAAATTATAGAAAATTGCCTTTAGGAAACCAGTTCTGTTAAACAGTGAGTTTTTATTGATTAATGTTTGTTAATATAAAATGTGTTATGTTTTGCCCCACCACTGGTTTTAAAAGTTTTCTAGGTTAGAGAAATTTCTTGAGCTCTTCTTTCTTACTTAATTAGTGCTGCTTTCTACCAACAACCTCCCTGCTTTGATTTGTCTAGCTACAAATGTGAATAAGTCTCTATTGAGCTTTCGGGTTGAATTAATCTAAGCTAAAATTTCTTCTTAATGTACTTCTTCAGTAAGGTTTTAACTGAAGGTTATAGCTGAATTAACTTCCGTTGAAGGACTTTGTTCACTTAGCTTTCTACTTCAAAGTGTTATTGGCAAGATTGCCTGTGCAGCACCCCAAATGCCTGTCTAGGGCTCTGTCAGAGTGAATTCCTTGTTAGGAGCTGGACTGTAGGCTCTTCTGCGTAACAGAAGGCTAAGAGACTCTTAATGGCAAAACCAGTTATCTGTTTTAGTGGTGATATAAAGAGACCCTAACTACTATAGGACTTTAGGGAACTAATCTTATTATTAGAGATATGAATATTGATGCAGGCTGAGTGGACAGTGGGGAGGCACTTTGGGGGAGGGATTAATATCTGAATCGCAAAATTCTAAAAAAGGACTGCTTAAAAAATTAATAATCAAAACTTGTTTTCATCAGAAAGTGCTGTGTTGCAAAAATTATCATTTTTCATGGAGCTTTGTGGCTATATATGGAGATATATTTATGGATGTATATACATATAAATGCACTTATATTATGCATAGGCACAGGAGCAGGGGGTCCCTATATGACAAAAGATGACCCAGTAGGGAGGAAGACCAGCCTGGCTGAACAGAGAGCTTTGCCTGGAAATCAGGAAAGAAAAAAAAAGAGGTTTGTACTTTGGAAAAAGGGGCAGGCCACTCTGGAGGAGTACAAAGATGTGACATTATGAAGGGAGAAAATTAAACAGGCCAATGCCCGACAAGAACTTAATCTGGCTACTGCTGTAAAAGACAATAAAAAATGTTTCTCTAAATATATTAGCACCAAAAGGAGGGCTAATGACAATCTCCATCCTTTATTGCATGCAGGGGGAAACATAGTAACAAAGGATGAGGAAAAGACTAAGGTATTTAATGCCTTCTTTGCCTCAGTCTTCAGTAGTAAGACCAGCTGTTCTGTGGGTACTCAGCCCTGTGAAGAGGAAGACAGGGATGGGGACCTGAACGAAGCCTCCATAATCCAAGGGGAAGTGGTTAGTGACCTGCTACACCACCTAAACACAGACAAGTCTATGGGGCCAGATGGGATACACCCAAGGGTACTGAGGGAGCTGGCAGAAGTGCTCACCAAGTCACTTTCAATCATTGCTCAGCAGTCCTGGCTAACTGGGGAGGTCCCAATTGACTGAAGGTTAGAAAATGTGATGCCCATCTACAGGAAGGGCCAGAAGAAGGACCTGGGAAACTACAAGCCTGTCAACCTGACCTCAGTGTCAGGGAAGGTTATGGAGCAGATCAGCTTGAGTGCAATCATGCTCCATGTATAGGACAAGCAGGTGATGAGGCCCAGCCAGCATGGGTTTATGAAAGGCAGGTCCTGCTTGATTAACCTGATCTCCTTCTATGACAAGGTGACCCGCTTATTGGATGAGGGAAAGGCTGTTGATGTTTTTTGCCTGGACTTTAGTAAAGCCTTTGACACCATTTCCCACAGCATTCTCCTGGAGAAACTAGCTGCTTAGGGCTTGGATGGATGTACTCTTCTGTGGAAAAGAACTGGCTGGATGACTGAGTCCACAGAGTTGTGGTGAATGAAGTTAAATCCAGCTGGCAGCTAGTCACAAGTGGTGTTCCTCAGGTTTCAGTGTTGGGGAGAGTTCTTTTTAATAACTTTATCAATGATCTGGATGAAGGGACTGAGTGCACCCTCAGTAAATTTGCAGACAACACCAAGTTGGGCAGGAGTTTTAATCTGCTTAAGGGTAGAAAGGCTCTACAGAGGGATCTGGGCAGTCTGGATCAATGGGCCAAGGCCAACTCTATGAGCTTCAACAATGCTGAGTGCTGAGTCCTGCACGTGAGTCACAACAACCTCATGCAATGCTACAGGCTTGGGAAAGAGTGGCTGGAAAGCTGCCCAATGGAAAAGGACCTGGGGTTGTTCGTTGACAGTCAGCTGAATAGGAGCCAGCAGGGTGCCCATGTGTCCAAGAAGTCCAATAGCATGCTAGCTTGTATCAGAAATAGTGTGGCCAGCAGGACTGGGGAAATGGTTCTCCCTCTGTACTTACAAGATCACAGAATCATAGAATCAACTAAGTTGGAAAGGACCTTGAAGATCATCCAGTCCAACCATTAACCTGACAGTTCCCAACTACACCACATCCCTCAGCACTATGTCGACCCAACTCTTAAACACCTCCAGGGATGGGGACTCCACCACGTCCCTGGGCAGCCCATTTCAATGCCTAACAACCCATTCTGTAAAGAAATACTTCCTAATATCCAGACTAAACCTTCCCCGATGCAACCTGAGGCCATTACCTCTTGTCCTATCACTTGTTACTCCATTAAAGAGTAATCCCCAGCTCTCTGCAACCTCCTTTCAGGTAGCTGTAGAGGGTGATGAGGTCTCCCCTCGGCCTCCTCTTCTCCAGACTAAAACCCTCACTCAGCACTGGTGAGACCACACCTCGAATACTGTGTTCAGTTTTGGGCCCTCCAATGCAAGAAAGACTTTGAGGTGCTGGAATGTGTCCAAAGAAGAGCAGCGAAGCTGGCAAAGGGTCCAGAGCACAGTTCTTATGAGGAGTGGCTGAGGAAACTGGTGTTGTTTAGCCTGGAGAAAAGGAGGCTCAGGGGAGACCTTATCGCTCTCTACAACTACTCGATGTTGCAATGAGGTGAGTATATTGGTCCCTTTTCCCGAGTAACAAGCATTAGGACAAGAGGAAACAGCCTCAAGTTGCCCCAGGGGAGGTTTCGATCGGATTTTGGGGAAAAATGTCTTCATCCAAAATGTTATCAAGCATTGGAACAGGCTGACCAGGGAAGTGGTTGAGTCACCATCCCTTGAGGTATTTAAAAGATGTGTAGATGTGGTGTTTTGGGACATGGTTTAATGGTGGACTTGTCAGTGTTAGGTTAACAGTTGGACTTGATGATCTTAAAGATTTTCTCCAATGTAAATGAATCTATGATTCTATATATAAATATCCAGAAAACTTAAATTTATTTTAATATATTTTCTAATATTGTCAATGCAATATTAATTTCATCTGTGTGTACTGCACAATGGTAACTACTAGAATTATACATAAACTGAGCTGCATATTACATGATGGCAATGCTTTGAATCTATCAAAATATTACTCTAGAATATAGTAATTTTTAGACTTTGCAGTGGAATGTCTTATGGAATCATATTGAGAAAATCATTCAACTGCTTTTTTTTAGGTTGATTAGGAGGAGACAAATTTTCATATATCAAAGGTCTTCTGTGAAATGAGCTTGTGGTTTCCAACTACAACTAAATGAGTTTTGAGTGCTTCAATTTTATTATCTCTGTTTGATGGTTTATTCCCAGATGATTTAGAGGGGTCCAGGTGTTTGATTGTGTTCTGTTCTGAAAGACATCTGGAAGTATGTCTGAAAGAAGCAACTTGCAGTGGAATGAGGGAACGGAAGAAATGAAGTTTTGCCATTAGTAATAGATTTATTCTTTATCCATTTTTGATTAATCTTTATTTTCTTTGTTTTATCCCACTGAAAGTTAGTGTAATTTTTTTTTTTGTCTGTTTTTTAAAAACATTTAGCTGGTAGATTAGGTTTTAAAAGGTGACACATTTGCCACAATACTATTTAACAAGTTGGGTACTTTAACATGTTAGTGATTGAATTAGTTTCTGTGCATTAAAAATGTGTTATAAAGGGGATGGAAACTTTGAGAAGTTATATTTTTGCTCTCATGCTCATTGTGGTGTACAGAATTTGTGTTAATGGTATTTGATTGTTAACTGCTTCTCAGTAACATGAAAACGAGCAGAGTAAACTGAGAAAGCAGTGCTAAGACAGCGAGTTGACTCCATAATTTGTTTCTGCAGCTTTTGGTTTTAAATTATTGTTCATCAGAGACTGCTATAGAGAAACTAACTTTTTAATAAACATGCTTTCTGCTAGCTTGTTTAAATCATCTTCCATACTTGTTCTACTCTTTTCATAGGACTTTGAATTCATAGAGTATTTTCCTTGGGTCTGTTCTTGATTTAGGATTTAGTTTGACAACATCTTGAATGTTTATTTTTTATTGGTATTACATGATTAAGTGTTCTTGTCTGCAAGTAAAACTATGGAAATTTGCTTCATACATATCTGCCAAATACTATATTAAATATCTTGTGTATTACTTTGCAAGGTTTCTAGGTATTTAATTAAATGATCAGTTCTGAGCCACTTTGAATTATCAAGGTTAGGAAGCTGCATTGCCTGTATAAATTGAGTCTTTAAGGGAAAAGGAGAAAAAAAACAGGGAAGTACTGAGCTCAATAGGCAGTTTCTCAAACATATTTTTTTCTATTAAAATGAATATAAATAAAAATTATCATATCTTTGTGTAAACTTAATTTAAAATGTATTTGGAGAGTGGATAAGTGATGGAAATATGTAAAGCTAAATCATAATGTTTACCCTTTCCATTTACATGCTGTTTCTTTTTGTTATAGCAATTGGATTTTAATTAGAAATGGGTGATACTCTGGCATCCTACAAAGTCCTTGTACTAAGGTTTTCAAGTACACTGAATATCTTTTTTGGAGAAAAACATTTTTTTTTTCCAGTAAAGGGAAGTAAAATTCTCAGTCTACAGATAATTGACTATGTGCAACTTCTAGTGTGGCAGCTTTTTGGGATGACAGGTCTGAATTGAAGAGTAGTTGTTCTGGGTTTTAACTTTTTTTTTTGTACATTGTTCCTGGCTTCTGTAACATTTTCAGGTTCTGTGGAGTGCAGCAGCATTGTTCTCATGTTCACCTCTGCAATATATTTTGGGAGTTTTTCACCTTTGTGCTTTATAAGGGTCCCCTGTTTCTTACAGAATAAACTTTTATATTTGGCATAAATTAAATAAAAGTAATAGGACAAATCAGTTTTTCACATGCTATTCATAGTTCTCTCTCCCCTCTTACTCTGTTCCCCCACCTTCTGCCCTCTGCAGATGGAGGTGTTAGATTTCTAAACTAAGTGCTTCTTGCTGCCTCTGTACCTACGTGAATGGTCTTGGTCTCCTGGTTGTTCAGATTAGTAATGACTCGGTGTGCTATAGAGTTCTTGGCTGCACATCTGGGCTTATTCTGCATGTTCTGCAAACAAACCATGCAGGGGAGGAGGTTGGTGAATATGGGAGTTGGCTCCAGTATGAATCAGGAGCATGCCTGGAGCCAGGGGCTGGGTTGGACGCTGTTGGTAGAATTGTGTCTGACTTTGGTTATAGACCCTTAATAGTCCAATAGTCCCTTAATGAGCCTCCCACCATGAAATAGTATAGAATGATTAAGCAAAAGGTACTGCAGCACATTTTAACAAGCAATGCACCTTGTATTGCCGCTGGCACAGAAAAAGAAAACCAAACAAACAAAAAACCAACCAAAACAACCAAACAAAAAACCCCAACAAAAACAACCAAAGCAAGCAAAACTCTTGCTCTGGCAAAAGCTTTGACAGTGTCCATTTGGCATGTCATAATGTGCTCATTTTTAAACTGTTGTCTGGGAACAGTCAGGTGAGTTGACAGTGTACAAGTTAGTATAAACGACTATGGAATTAAGGGCAGGGGAGAAAAGCTGGAAACTTTGGGGTTGGCAGTGCTTCTTGAATGCCAGTGAAGAATTTACCAGATCCCTGGGAAAGTGGATGGGACAGTAAAACTATTTTTGTATTCACTTTTGATTTTGCTTTTGATGAGTATAGTTACTTCTTTTTTGCCTAGCAAAAGAGAGTGGCAGAATTATTACAGCTCCCTAGTTGGAGATCCCTTCCTTGGAGCTTCGTCTCTTTCCCCTTTCTCAGGAATGTCTTGGGACAGGTTTTTAGAGTTCATTTTCTTCAAAGCAACTAAGACTATGATTTCTTTATGGGTAGTCATGATTAGCTCTACATGTTCTGGGCAAAGGACAAATTGTTGATTTGCAAACTGAACTCAGTCCTGTAGCACTAAGAACTATCTTCTAAACCATAAATGATTTATTTGTGAAATGCTTTCTATGCTGCTAATGGAAGTGTTTGAATATCATTTTCCTGAGGGACTCATACACCAGTCTGAAGCTCAAATCTGTTGCACTCCTAGACATTTAACGTAGATAGCATGTTCATTTTGAGGCTTTGCAGAAGTAATGTTTAAAATTAAGGCTAGTATCCATGCTGTGCAAAGGACATGGTTCACATCAATAGATACCATTTGGAAGACTAAACTGATTAATAATTTTAGTGGTTTATTCACTGAATAATGTAAATTTTGGATTAAGTAGTTAAAGGTTAGGATCAGGTTTGTAAATAGCTCTGTCAGAAAAGGCATCAATAAAAAGGTAGGAGTGTCAGGCAAACCATTTCTGTTCTACATTTTGGGCTGTAAAATTATTTGTATGCCTTTCACAAAACTAGTAAGAGTAAACTGGCCTTGTTCATAATTTTATATTGTTAAATCCTAATTTAACAAGCCTAATTTAACAATCCTAATTTGTTGTTAAATCCTAACGAGTATCTGGATTGCTTGAGCAATCCAGATACTCAAAACTAGTGTTTGGATTGTCCAGGATACTCCAGTACTTTTCCTTGGAACGTCTCTTCCTTTGGCATAGCAAGGTGGAGACACAGCAACAAATTGTGGCTGGAGCTTGTAGGTGATAGAAATGATGTTGAAATATTTTCTGACTGAAGAAATATATTGCAAAAATATTTCTTTCAGCAGTTTTTCAACTTAGTGAATAATTCTTGTTCGTCTTCTGAGGTGACCTATTTTTTTTATTCTAGGAAGTTTTGAATAATAGTACAATATTTACACTTAGGATAAGAGATGGACTTCGTATTCCAGAGAAATTTACTTGCACATAGAGATTTAGCCACTGTTATTGTTCATTTTAACCGAGCTCTGTATACTGACAGTTGTGTTTGTGCAGAGGCTCCCCAGATCTGGAAGGTTATGCTACAGATTAAACAGGACTTCAGCAGATGCATGAAAACACTTCAAAGTATCTGTTCACTTGTGTAATAGTGTGAGGTATGGACAGCTCAAACCTGTCTACCACAAAACTGGGTATCTGTCTGTTTATTACTTGTTTATTACTAAGGACCATCTGCTACAATGCTTTGTTAACACGACTATTCTGGTTTTAGACCAAAACTACTGTATGTTTTAGACTCAAATTAGTTCCTTTGGGTTTTTTGGACAGTTCTTGCTCTGTTACCAGTGATAGGCATGCCCTGAGTTTATAATAACTCAAATACTTTTAGCCTCCTTGCCACTGTAGGTTTTCAGTGTTCAGAAACAGTGATGGTATTTTCTTTCTTTATAAAAACCCATAGTCTCTCTCTCATCAGTGGTTGTTGTCACCAGCCATTGACAACCACCAGCTGTTCCTTCTTTATCACCAGCTGTTTCTTACAGGGATGTGCATCTTTCTTCAGAAATGTTCTTTCAATAAACTCTGAAATCACATGTCTTTTAGTAATGCAACCTAATATTCCACTTGAATATTGATTGTTTAAAATACACTATTTGTAAAGAGGTATAGAATGAGAATAGATGCACAAGAAACTGTAGCTGTAAAATATACCAGTGTAAATACATGTAACTCACCCTTAAGCTAGATTGTCCAAATAATATCAGAGATGGCTGTTTCAGTACAAAATTATCTGTGTATAAAAAGATGTGTGTATGTATATACATGTATATATGTATTTAGACCGAATCTTCCTCCTCCCATTGAAAAAATGGTCCTCTGCATAACAAAGCTGTTAAGGAAGAGAGAAAATTAAACTATAACACTGAAAGCAAGTACCACACTACTTGAAATAGCCAAGTAAAAACTTGCAGATCTGAATTACGTATTTTTAATCATTTTCTGTACTAATGGATACTGAAAGCTGGTACTTAATGGAGGATTTTTGTTCAAGAAAAAGGTATTTTATTGGAAGTGAAGTTCTTTGAGAAAGTTACTGTATATGTTGGCTTTTAAATTTTATTTTAACAGACACTTTTAGAGATCTTTGAAAATCTGAAGCCTACAAAATGCTTCTGATGGTGTTCTGCAGTTTTGTAGTCTGTGCTTTCTGGAGTTACACTGATATTATTCTTTAGGATGAAGCAACTCAGGGCTTTTGGAAAGATCAGAAGCTTTAAAACACTTGCGCATTACATAAAAAAGTGGCATTTCTGAACTGAAGTAATGATGAATTTTGTTGACTGTCAAATATTAGCTGAGAAGGAACAGTGGAAGGAATTGGTTTCAGAAAAGACTAGGCATTTATCAAACTAGCTGTAGAGAATCTCTTTATCTAATCACTCATTATGGTGAATAAAAGATGTGATACAAAACTGATGTAGCAAATTTGTATGAAGATGGTGTGAAATGTGTACAATTGATTGTATGACTGCTGAATGAAAACATAAATGTAAGGAGAAAAAAAGATACTTAAAGTGTGGAAAAATATTAAGAGGTTAGTGGAGAATTATGCTAGAACAGATAGCTAATCTTATCTGATCACTATATCTATTCTTATGAGAAGTTTGGGGGATCCTTTTATATACATGTCTCTGGGGACAGGTAAACTCTTCATAACAAAATGTCTTAATATAATTGGATGTGACTGTTACCCTGTTATGATGTTTATTGACTGTTTTTGTCAAGCTGTTCCTTATGACATTTCACCTGTGGAAAATCCTAGTAATTTGTATCATGTCTCAGATTTAGTTAGGATAATCAGAAGTTAGGTGGCCAGGAATCGTGTGCTTAGGTATACTGAAATGTTAACATTAATGACAGGTCAACAGTTTATTTTCTGTTAAAGTTTCACCCTTGGTCCAAATTTGGGATAAAATATGTATTGGGTTTGAGTGGCAAGGTTTTAGTAGCAGGGGGGCTGCAGGGGTGGCTTCTATGAGAAGTTTCTTTGAAGCTTCCCCTGTGTCAGATAGTGCTGATTCCAGCTGGCTCCAAGACAGACTTGCTACTGTTCAAGGGGGTGGTAGCACCTCTGTGATAACATAGTGAAGGGGTTAGTAAAACTGCCACCTTGGACTTCCGGAGAGCTAACTTTGGCCTGTTCAACAGATTGATTAACAAAATCCCTCAGGAGGCTGCCTTGAAGGGTATGGGAGTCCAGGAAGGCTGGACATACTTCAAGAGGGTAGTCTTAAAGGCACAGGAGAGGCTGTTCCCGTGTGCTGAAAAAGAAGCAGAGGGGGACGGAGACCAGCCTGGCTAAAGAGGGACCTTTGGCTGGATCTCAAGAACAAAAGGAGAATCTATTGCCTTTGGAAGAGGGGGCAGGTCTCTCATGAAGACTATAAAGATGTAGTGAAGCTATGCATGGAGAACATTAGGAGAGCCAAAGTGCAGCTAGAGCTCAATCTGGCTACAGCTAAGGGTAACAAAAAAAAAATGTTTCTATAAATTTATTAACAGCAAAAGGAGGATTAGGGAAAATCTCCCTCCTTTACTGGATGCAGAGGGAAACATGGTAACCAAGGATGAGGAAAAGGTTGAGGTGCTCAATGCCTACTTTGCCTCAGTCTTTAGCAGTGGAACTGGCTGTTCCCTGGATACCCAGCCTCAGGAGCTGGGAGATGGGGAGGGGAAGCAGACTGAGGTCAGCACAGTTGAAGAGGAGGTGGTCAGAGACCTGCTACACTGCTTGGATGTACACAAGTCTGTGGGACTGGATGGGTTACACCCAAGGGTGCTGAGGGAGTTGGCAGATGTGCTCCCCAAGCTGCTGTCCATGATTTACCTGAAGTCATGCCTAACTGTGGAGGTCTCATTGGTCTGGAGGGTGGCAAATGTGACACCCATCTACAAGAGAGGCAGAAAGGAGGATCCAGGAAACTATAGACCTGTCAGTCTGACCTCAGTGCCAGGGAAGGTCATGGAGCAGGTCAGCTCGAGTGCCATTAAAAGTCATACAATGGACAACCAGGGGATCAGGCCCAGTCAGCATGGGTTTATGAAAGGCAGGTCCTGCTTGACAAACCTCATCTCCTTCTACGACAGGGTGACCTGCTTATTGGATGAAGGAAAGGCTGTGGATGTTGTTTACCCTGATTTCAGTAAGGCCTTTGACACTGTTTCCCACAGCATTCTCCTGGCAAAACTAACTGCTCATGGTTTGGATGGGCACTCTGGATGGCCGGGCCCAGAGAGTTGTGGTGAATGGAGTTAAATCCAGTTGGCGGCCGGTCACGAGTGGTGTCCCCCAGGGCTCGGTTCTGGGGCCACTCCTGTTTAACATCTTTATTGATGATCTAGACGAGGGGATCGAGTGCACCCTCAGTCAGTTTGCAGATGACACCAAGTTGGGTGGGAGTGTTGATGTGCTCGAGGGTAGGGAGGCTCTGCAGAGAGACCTGGACAGGCTGGAGCCATGGGCTGAGGCCAACTGGAGGAGTTTCCATAAGGCCAAATGCCGGGGGCTGCCCTTGGGCCACAACAACCCCCAGCAGCGCTACAGGCTTGGGGAGGAGTGGCTGGAGAGCTGCCAGTCAGAGAGGGACCTGGGGGTGTTGATTGACAGCCGGCTGAACAGGAGCCAGCAGTGTGCCCAGGGGGCCAAGAAGGCCAATGGCATCCTGGCTTGTGTCAGCAATAGCGTGGCCAGCAGGGACAGGGAAGGGATCTGACCCCTGGACTCGGCACTGGTGAGGCCGCATCTCGATCCCTGTGTTCAGTTTTGGGCCCCTCACTCCAAAAAGGACATTGAATGACTCGAGCGTGTCCAGAGAAGGGCAACGAAGCTGGTGCAGGGTCTGGAGCACAGGTCGTACGAGGAGTGGCTGAGGGAACTGGGGGTGTTTAGTCTGGAGAAGAGGAGGCTGAGGGGAGACCTCATGGCCCTCTACAGCTACCTGAAAGGAGGTTGCAGAGAGCTGGGGATGAGCCTCTTTAGCCTAGTAACAAGCGATAGGACAAGAGGGAATGACCTCAAGTTGCTCCAGGGAAGGTTTAGACTGGATATTAGGAAGCATTTCTTTCCCGAAGGGGTTGTTAGGCGTTGGAATGGGCTGCCCAGGGATGGTGTTCAAGTGTAGAGTTGACATAGCAGTGAGGGATCTGGTGCAGTTGGGAACTGTCAGTGTTGGGTTAATGGTTGGACTGGATGATCTTCAAGGTCTTTTCCAACCTAAACGATTCTCTGATTCTGTGAAGAATGGAGAAAAAAAAATATGTGGAGGAGCAACAGCAGACAGGAGACTGAGTATATGTGAGAGAAACAACTCTGCAGACACCAAGGTCAGTGAAGGAGGGGGAGGAGATGTTCCAGGAGCTTGAGCAGAGATTCGCCTGCAGCCCGTGGTGAAGTCCATGGTGAGTCAGGCTGTCCTCCTGTGCCAGTGCGGGGGAGGAAGTAAAGAACTCAGGAGGAAATTTTAGCCTGGTTAGAAGGGAGGGGTGAGGGGGAAGGTGTTTTAAGATTTGGTTTGATTTTCTCATTATGATACTCTGATTTGATTTGCAATAAATTAAATTAATTTTCCCCAAGTCAAGTCTATTTTGCATTTGTGAGTCTTTCATTCTTAACACTAAATATGTTTTTTCAGCAGTAATTTCTATTACCTAGGGAAGGTAACTGAAGTCCATATTGAATTGTAACTAATCATTTGTTGGGGATCATGGCTTCTGGTCTCCCTATGGTTTTGACAGTTGAGCACCTCTTTCCTGACCTTATCTTTTTGTCAGCATTTAATCTCAGATCTCCAAAAGATTATGCGGAGTAATAGATGGTCTGGAGAGAAAAAAAGCTGTTGCACTTGTGTCTGTCAAAAAAAGTGAAGCATGAGGCATGTAGATTCAGCTTCTGGCTCTGCTAAAGATTTTCTGTGTGAAGTTGGGAATAGGTGTTCTGTCTGTCTTCTCTTTCTATCAGAAAAAAAGGAAAAGTTCTGTGCCTTTTGGGTACTCTGTAAATTAATATTTATGAAGTGCTTAAAGGGCAGTGCTGAGAAAGGCTGGTATGTGAGGTACTTCTAACAAACCAGACTGCAGCAAGTGCATGTAGGGTTTGTTGCTGGTTTTTGTTTCTCTTGGAATGGAACTCGGTGTTTAAACCAAAAAGCATACTTTTGAGAATGTGTGCATTATCATGTAACTTCAAAGCTTCCTGTACTTTGGAACTGCATCAGTTATCACCCCAAGCTGAAGTGCTTGTAAATGCTTTTATTTCAGAGAAGTTGAATATTTAAGCCAGGAAATTTGGCACTTCTCCATCTACCTTTCCTGAAGGGCTTTAGCTGATTGTTTTGAAAGTGTACTTGCTGGGTCAGGGACACTACAAAACCCAGTGAAAGTCTTAAGACTTATCAGGCAGAGAAGATGGGATACTCCTTTACTCTCCACAAGCTGAAAATGTCAAAGTTTCAGTCCTTATTTCAAACACTGTGACTGATTTTGTACATGAATTTAATCTAAAAAAAATCACATGCCAGGCTCTTTGCAGTGGTGCATGGCAGGAAAAAAAGTGCAATGGGCATAAATTGATACAAGAGATGCAGATTTCTATAAAGACAGTTTTATCCTTAGCACAGCCAAGGAGTGATAGAGGCTCTGCATTCTCTATCCTTTAAGGTTAACAAAACCAGACTGAATAAACCCCTGAGCAATCCAGTCTGACCTCAGAGCTGACCCTGCTTTGAGTGGAAGGTTGGACTAGGGACCTCCTGAGGCCCTCCAGACTGAATCTGTGATCCATTAAATTCTATGGCATTAAGCTCTTTATTGTTTAGTCTCTTTTTTTTTTTTTTTTTTTTTTTTTTTTAGAATAGGTGGAATGTGAAGAATTTGATGGGGGAGGGTAGTTTGTTTTATTTTGTTTTTTTTTTTTTTTTTATTACCTTGCCAAAATTCTTGGTGGTGTTTCAGTGAGGCACAGTTAACATTACACTGACCTCTTTGGCCCATATCCTCTGATGTTTCTAAAGGTAATATCACAGCCACCTTGAGGCTTTTGTACTGCTTTATGATTAGATTTTCGCAAACATTGTTCCTTGTGATGAAAGTCTGTAGTGAGACTTCTGGGCATTGCTTCATCAGAGGAAGATAGTCAGGGGTACAGGGGGCCAGAAACTTCTCATAGGGAAACTGCTAAATTCTGAGAGAATGAACAGGAAGAAAGCCTATTTTTAACAAGCATGAATATGGAATAGTTTCAGTGTTTTCCTCCTCACTTCTTCCAGTTCTCTTACCCAGTGCAGATAGAGCTTAGAGCTCACAAAGGACTTAATAGCAGCTGGTAGTACAGGCTTGGTTTAGACTGACTTCTGCAGCCTGGGATTCGAAATAGAGCAGTACAGTGAGCTTTAGAGTATCTCCCCATGTTACAGCAGGACAGATGTCCCTATCTGTCTGATTGCAACTCCCATACTATTCTGCAAAACATAACATCAAGCCATTCTGGAAGAGTATAGTTGACTTGTATGTGCTGAGTGACATTTAAACAAGCATCATGTGATGGAAGATGTGGTCAGGGATGTACATCAGTCATGCACACTGCAATAAGTTAGCACTTGTTTTCATGTGAACGGATAGCACAGACCTAAGTTTTTCTCTCTGTAGTGCCTGAAAGCTTGTGTTAAGCATGCGTAGCTGAGAATCGATTTGACCTCTATCTGTGTGACCGTGAAGCAAGTCTAAAACAGAGAATGGTTGTAGGGGGATGGAGCTCATGTCCAAAATATGATATGGTCATAGCTATATTGTTTTTCTTTCCTTTCTCCCTTCTTCCTAAGGCTAACTTTGTACAGTTGTTGCACAATTGGTATGTATTTTTCAACAAAATTGTCAGACTAAGATGACTACGGACCTTTAAAGTCCACCTTCCTGTCTGGTGAGGAAACAGTGAAGTTGGATTTTACCTATTGGCTGAAGTAAGGTACAAATACAGCTCTGACAATTCCTTACAGTGTTGCTTGTTTCCAAATCACAGATAGTTCTGAATCTAGGAATAAACCAGGACTCAGTTCAAGCTGCTGTCTGCCTATATGTTTTTTAAAGATGGTGTAAATCAGCTTTAGCTCCCTATGGACTGTAGCTATGGCTACACCGAGGATCTCACACTGACCTGATTATTATGCTAGTTGTATGTGATTTTGACAATACTGAAAGAGTTGCTGTGGATTTTAGAGTAGTTCAGAAAACTGCTTCTTACAGCTCAGGCAGGTAAACTTTCATTCATTATTCCTTAAGCAAGGGTTTGCACTCATTGCAGAGAGGAGAAATTAATTTAACTGCCTGCTTATTAGCTACTTTTGTTTGAGTGATGGCATTTTTGTATGAGTAACTATTCTTTTCTTAAGTAACAATGTTGAGTTTTCTACCAAAAATGATAGAGACAGAGAACTGAAGTGTGCAAATAGCTTTTATTCCATGAGTTTCAACCATCTGGTTGCTTTAAAGAAAACGGGAAAGGAAAGGGCCTTAGGGGTGAAAAATTAAAATAAAAATATTTTAGAAATAAAATATTAACGCTCAAAAATTCAACTTCTATGTTTTTCTCAGTGTTAAGACATGTGGACTTGGAAGGCCTTTATTTTCTGCCTGCATCTGAACTGAACATCATCTGTTTGTGTAGTGTGCAGTAAACAGCATAGTGCGGCACCATTGAAAATTCACAGCAGTGACTTTACCCTCTGTGCAGTCGGCAGGTTTTATGCATTTTCTGCCTCTTTCTCAACTTGCTGCAGTGATTATGCAAAGTCATTACAGTCATAACACAAACCAAAGAAAAACATCTTTTTTTATCTCTATACATTGGGTACTAATTTCTTCTCACTGCAACATTCGAACTTATACTGACAACAAAGGAATTCATTCTTGGTTTAACATAATAATGAGAGAAAGTACATTGGTATTTGATGTCTGCATCACACTCTGTTTTCTGTAGTTTTTATCATGAAGTTTATATCTCTGAAAGCATTTTTTGCCTCTAACACTAGAAGCCAAATAACAAATAATTCTGTTGGGTCTTGAGATACGCTTAGGATTAAACAATAGATGCACATGAGTAACATTTATTAGTACATGCCAGTATTTGCTAAACCTAATATGGAAAAGCTTTGGTCTAAAGCACTTAGTGCACACAAAAATCAGCCAGTATCCTAAGGTGTAAATCACTTCACAAGCTAGATGGATTTACAGCAACTGAGGACTATGCAAAGCTTTCATACGTAGAAAATGAATTTCTGTGTGTAGGGTGGCATATCTTTGTCAATTTCCTAGGCATTCTGAGAAAACCCAAAATATCCTCTTGTGGTGGTGTTAGTGAACTAATTTGAAACATCTTTATTTTCTATCAGTCTATTAGCACATTTCATATTGTATGACTTTATCAGGTTCCAGTTAAATATATTGTTTGACAGCACCATTTTCAGCAAATGAATTTTGTATTTAAGCATGTACTGGCAAAACTGCCTGACATATCCTAAATACTTGCCAATTAAATAAGTTTCTGTATAGTTCTGCACATCCAAAATATCCCAAATGTAGGAAATTATTAAGGTTAAACAGAAGGTGTATATATAAACTGTTAGTTTCATTTATAAGGACCCTATATAAATTTATGATTACATAATATATGTAATAATTGGTCAGAAACATACATGTCATATTCTAAATAAAGATGTGTTTTCTAGTGTTTTCTTCTATTAGTAGTATTTTCTTCAGTTACTATTTTTCTGTTTCCTACAATGAAGGAAAAAATGGCCAGGACACAAAGAATAGCGCGTTATTTCAATATGTTACATAGAGTAAAGCAGTTTTCTTCAGTGGTGATAAGTGCATGTCTGAAAGTAAGCTAGAATGGCAGATAAAGAAACACTTATTCCCTGGGTATATATATTTCTTCCATCTGGTGCATTATTTTCCAAACTCACTTAATGTGGCTTTCAAATGTTAGTTAACAGCTGGTCTAAAGGTTTTCATATTTTCTTTGTACACATTCATAATTCATATGATTTTTAATATTCTCTGTAACATTTAGTCTGTGATTTTATTTCAGTTGGATCATCCTGATTTTCCGAAACAACAGATAAAATTTATGTTTTTAAATAACTTTTTTTTTTTTTTTTTTTTTAAAGATAAATGTATAATGGAATAGAACTTAAGTCAGGAACTACTCAAAAATCCCCCTGATCTATACAGACTGAGATTGGAATAACAGTAGAACTAACAGATAAGTCTTAGGAAGAATTCTGTGATCTGACATGGTACTTTGAACAATGCACAGATAAACTATGCAAGCTAGAACATAATCATAGGATCTGTGAAGAAATTAGGTTTTAAAGGACCTTTGGTGGTACAGCCTCCTCCTCTTCTAATCAGAATCAAATGTGAACTTGGATCCAGCTTAAACAGTAGCACTGTCCAGTCAGTTTTTTGAGTATCACCAAGAAGGAATTCCACAATATCTCTGGACACCTGACCAAGTGTTTGACCACTGCTACAGTGAAGTTGTGTTTTGTTTGGTTTTTTTTCCCCTCTCCTTGTATGTAATTGGAATTTCTCTTGCTGCATTTTATGGTGGTTGTCTTTTTTTTTTTTCCCTACTGTTTTCCCCTTTGGAAGAGCTAAGCTGTAATCTCTTTTGCCCTCTCAACCCCACACTCATTAGACAGTAGAAGTCTACAGCTGGTTTTCCCTTTTAGCTTCTCTGTCTGACGCTAAACACACCAAGTTGCCTTAGCCTGTCCTTGTGTCAGGTACTCCACCCTCCAGTGACCTCGATATGTCTTCTAAACTCTCTGCTTTTAGCTGGCATGTCTCTTGAAAGGGGGGAAAAGGGCATTCATTCTTAAAAGGATAAGTAAATGAAAAGTACCACTTCCTGTGACCTGATGGCTATAGTCTGGCAAATGAAGCCCAGTGTGCAGTTACCCTTCATCACTGGAAAGGCACTCCTCAGCTTCTTTACCATGACTCAAATCCTTTTTTGCAGCCTGAAGTGTTGCAAAGAGTTACTCTCTCCCACATGCAGGATGTTATATTTGTGTCTGGAAGTTTGTAAGGTTTCTCTTGGTCCATCCTCACAGTGTATCCACATCCTTCTGAACAGCCGCTCTCCCCTCCAGTCCATCAACTGCTCTCCTAATTTGATACCATCTAAAAACCTAGTGAGGGCTTACATCATTCCTTTGGGCAGGTCACTGATGAAGAAATTAAACAGTATATGCCCCAGAATTGACTCTGAGGAAAACCTGATTTCCAGTTTGACTGAGTCACCGGCTGTTGGTCCAGCAAGCCTGCTGTGTAGCCCATCCATCCAGTCTGTATTTCCATGACACAGCTGAGGCTTCTGTGGAATACTGCCTTGAAAGCCTTGCTGAAGTTTAGGTAAGCAACATTCATTTCTCTCTTCTACTCTAGTAGAGTTATTAAGAAGCATCATCTCTGTATCTTCTTGTGAATTACCTGTTTTGTGTAATTCGTAAGTCTTCTAACTTTATTCAAGTTGTTCACAATTATACTTAGGCAAGCTAAATTGCATCTGATGCCTAATTAATCAAGTGCAATTTTCAAAAGTGTGAAATTGCTAACTCACCTAAGTTGATACAGGCTAATACAGGCCAGAAAAACACTGGATAAAAAAGGGGAATGAATTCTGCCACATAAAATATATATACTGTTTTATCATAATAGTAAAATGAAACTTCTGTAGCTGTCTGAACCAAACAAAATGCAATCAAAGTCCTAAATACTGCACTGCCTGTTAATAGGTAAGTAGGCCTAATGTATTCTGTCTGAAATACTTGTATGTACCATCTGGCACATGAAAGTTTACAGACTTGTCTCTTTTTTTCTTCAACCTTTGTTCTCAGACATGAAAGACAGGATTTTGGAAAATACGGGAAATAACACTTTGTATGAAGTATGTCTCATGCAGAACACTGATGACCCGTTAAATCCCTTTACAGAAATTCAAGATTGCATTCTTCAAAGTTTTCATTTCAAACACAACTATTTTTACATTATATTTACCATTTCACACAGTCAGGTCACATAACAATCAAAGATATATAAACTTTTGAGAAATTATTCAAAATTTGTAGAAAAAAAATAGCCCATATATAATAATGATACTTTCTGTATGATGACAATACAGTATTCAAGAATCTGATTTTTATAATAGTTGAATATGTATATACCACATTAATGTGATCTTTAACACTGTGAGGTGATATGCATAATATATAGATGGGTGTCAAGTTCATATTTTCTCTAGAAAGCTTTTTTATATCCTGTGTCAATATTAAACCAGAGATCTTTATTTGCATATTATTTCTGTACCCTTTCTGTTTGTTTATAATTTAACAGTATTGATGCTTGATATTTTTGATATTTTTTTATTCTGCTCACCATCCCATCTCACTTAAGGGCACTGTACCCCCCATTGATGCAGCTCTGAAGTACATTAATGTGCATCACATTTCCCTCTCTAATGCAGTACTCTGTGTATTTACTAAATTATGCATATTAAATTCATCATATGAAAAGAAGTAAATGAACTCTAGTTTCATTAAGCAAGTCAGTAACTGTAGATGTTCCAGTTTTTGTCAGAACTTCAGATGTGGGAGCTTGTCTAAATTATAGAAGAAACTTTGAATGTGTAGGTGATCAAGACTCTTATTTACTCAGCCCCTAGTACTTCCAAAATTTCCAGAAATTAATTTAGGTTGTAAGTAATAGGTATTCCTGTTTCCCTGTGGGATTTATTACACTTGTTAGGAAATCTTTGACTTTCCATTAGCATTACATATGCACATACTTTGTTTTCTTGTCCACAGCTTTCCATGTTGCTGCTCTCCCAGTGCCCTGATAGCAGAGGAGTGTTGAGGAAACACTTTGACTATATTAGGGCTGTTTTACAGCTGGTGAGCACTGATTTCTGCGGGGTTTTATTTTTGTATTATGGCAATGCTTTCTGGCAATCATTAAGACTAATGGTGGCGTGCTACCAGTAGGCAGTGGGAAACACATTCGAGTGATACTAAGTAATTGGACTGGCCTCACACAGGAAATCTTTGAACTCGTCTCTTATTCTTCATGCTCATTCCTTTTCCCTCCACCTTTGAAAACTACCTTTTGTAGCAGCACTAGCAGTACTGCCAGAAAAGCACAATCCTTCAAAGATGATAGCATGCTCAAAGCAATGTTGTTTATCAATGCTCTTGAGTCCCATGCAGTCCTCTGGATTTAGAATTTCCAGTCTGATCACGTGATGATTGTCTTCCTCTCTGCCTTGATTTTCTCTTGTGGGTAATACTTCACTCCCTCAGACTCTGAGGTTGCCACTAAGTACAGTAAAAGAGTACTGAGAGTAGACGTCACCTGTAAAGACTAAGGCAAGAGGAACTTCGGTACTAAAGCCTGTTTGTGTTCTTCCTTCACCTCTAGATCTTTTACCTTGATTAGCAGCAAACAAGTTTTTTTGCTTTGTTGTCAGTGTTCTCATAGGAGCCTTTCTTATAGAGTGTTTGCATAATGCAAAATTTTATTTCTCTACAGTCAGATTTATTCTTTTGTGTTCCCACATCATAGATAAGAGCTTATACCTGGAAAGAGGATAGTTTATTATATGTTGTAACTTCTTAGAGTCGGAGGTTAGACTTTCTTCTGGAGTTTGCACTGTAATTTTACTTCATAAAAGGACTTCCCTTCTGAACTCTTCTCTGCTACTAGTGTTGAAGAAAAAAACGGATGTGATAAGAATCAGCATTAGAAGTATAAGAGCAAGCAGAAAAATGTGCCAGTTTGGATCGGGAGTGAAGACAGGAAAATCTCTCTCATATTGGAATAATTGTTGTATTGCTGAATGGCAAAATCTACCTAAGACCCCTTCCGATATGCTGCAGTCTGTATTTCCCAGACCTGTAGATTCATTCACTGACAGAAATCCGGCATGTAATCTGTCTCCATATGGTGAATTTTTTATTTATTTATTTATTTATTAAGAATGTGAGATAGCGTAGTTGATACAGAAATATATGCAGCTTCATAATATACTTGAGGATCTACACAAACAGTGCAGAGGCTCATAATCTCCAAACACTTTCACATGCTATTTGGGCAAGTACTGCAAGAAACTAAAACTCTAGGCAAATTTTGAGCATACTGAACATAAAAATAAATATAATGTATTCCCTCTGGCTGTTAATTCTGAATATTTTCATCTCTAATTCTGCTTCTTCTTGTGCCATTATTTTTGTCTAGTGCAAACATTTCACTCCAGTTACTTTCTTAAATTAGAAGATCTGACTAGGTATTTTTTCAATATATCTCTTTGGCTACTTCAAGAGTCATATCTTGGGGTTTTTTATTAATATCCTTGTTATTACAGAGAATTGATGTTAGATATTTTCATTTTGGTTTTATTTGAAATAGCTTAACTTGGTTGTCACAATTTTTACTGTCTTTTTAAAAAATTTAAAATATATGAAGCATGATAATTTCATAGAACTCAAAATGCAACATTTTGGCTTCTGCCTTTTTTATATTTTTAACTCCCATATCATAATTCTTCCACTCTCTACCATCTTGTTCCTGGTGTATTTCTTACCTTTACTAATACAGCTTGTAACTTATGTCAGCAACTTTAATAGTCTAAAACTTCTTTAACTGCATGTGACATTTTAAATATGAAAGCAAGTGATGAAATTTGGGTGGATTACATAGGCCCAAATAATGTACTGGGGTGGATGCCAGATACTAATGTTTGTTCCTTGAGTAGAATTCAGAGAGACTGTCACTGAAAAGTGTGATGTAACTGGTGCGTCCCAATGGAGATAGTGTCAGCTATTTATTATTGCCCTTCCTATTTCTAGTAATGAAATTGACCTGCTATTAAAGTCAGGCTGAATAGGGTAGAAACTTAGTTATATCAACAGGAAGGTTCAATCTGACAAAGTTAATAGAATTTATTTCTGCAGGTTTCACAGAACACAGCATCCCAGATTCTTTCTGCACAGTGGTTTGGGAAAAGGCATTAGAACAAAATACTATGTAGTTTCACTAGAGTTTCTAGAAAAACTGCCTTTTCCCAAAAATATTTAGAGAACCAAAATAGACTTGCCCATCGTAATAGAAAAGGATGTTTGTGGTGCTGTAAAAAGAACATTCTTGTGCTCTTATAGAGCAAATTATGACTCTACTCTGTATCAAATTTGATTTTCATGTTTTTTCAGTGGAGTGCTGTTCAAGGTGATTAAGGATGTATAATCTTTCTCGGTATGATGTATAAACTCATTCTGCTTTCACTTCATGTCTCCCCTTTATGCTTACACACCAGTAGCGGAACATTAACCTCCATTTTAATTCTACAATGTTAACACGTAGCTCTGTGTAGGGAAGATGGTAAAGAAAATCAAATCATATTCTTCAGGGATTCAGACACTGGCCTGCATGGGGGTCAGAAAAACTCCCCAACTGCAAACAAGGACATACGCCAGATGAATCTTGAAGGTGTCTTGTCTTTTTTTTCTGAAGCACCAGTCCCTGCTGTAGCTGGAAGTAGTATATTACATCAATTGGCAGCAATCAGATACATTCAGAAGGTTTCAAACTAGAATTTAATCACTGCCTGATCACATCAAAGAAAAACAATTGTCACCTTCCGCTCTCTTTCTCCTGCAATGAGAGGTTGATTTACTAATCATCTAATCAAGTGCAGGACATGGTGTTTGAAATGCCAATAACACGTTTGTATTTCTGAAGACGTGGTGAGATTTAAGATTATGATGCGGGAAGTGTAAAACTGACTTCCATGTTAAGTAAAAACTGGTTAATCTTTGGAGAGTTATGAATTTGAATGGGACTTTCTAAGACACAAAATACAAAAATAAATAAAAGCATCCCATGGATAGGAGAGTAAATGCAATCCAAGACATAAATATACATACAGAGATTAAATCTGCGGCCTTGCGGATCAGTTACATGTCTGTAGTGTGGGTGCATATGCTGGGTTGTGAACTTTTGACATACACCGACAATGTAAAAGTATAATCAGCATTTGGGTTAGAAGATTAACAACATCTAGATTAACAACGTCAAAAAGCAAAAAAATGTGTGCTTGTTAGGGAAGAAACTGTTAAGAAGGTATTCTTTAAAATTACAAAAGCAGGAGCTTATCTACCGGCTACGTGCAGTTAGTAATATTTGTCGAAAGTGCTGAGAGGAGCTTTTTTTTTTTAAAAAAATGAGCATGCGCAAGAGTATCATAAGGATTTGCTATTATTTTTAGAATGCACAGCAAGTATATAAGGGTTTGCCGCTATTTTTAGAATGCACAACAAGTATATAAGGACTTGCTGCTATTTTTAGCATGCACAAGAATACATAAGGACTTGCTTTCTAATAAAGTTTGGAGCATGACTGTTAACCATATTGGTGTGTGTCTTGACTCTGGCCTCGTCCTGCAAAAAGGGGTTCCTGCTACACTGTAGGAAGTGATCAAGATGACAGTGGAAAGTCACTCTGGTATTGCAAAAAGTATAGTAAACCTCTTTTTGTTTTTCTTCTTTCTCTTCAAACCTTGACTCTCCTCTGGTTTTGTTTTTTCTTCAAATATTTAAATTTTGGTGCTAGTGTAACCGGTTAGAGTTAAAAGCATTCTAAAGGTGTTTGGCAGTCCTTATATCTGGATTATGGAAACACCATGTTCAGGACTCCACACACTGTTCCTACTGTGTCCAAGCATCAACATGTGTTTCCACTTTAGCCTCACAGGTGGATTTGACAATTCAGTCATGTTAAGGATTTCCGACAAAAAAATCTCATTGACCTGTATGATATTTGGTATACAGCGGGACTCTATGTTTTGAAAAATACTGTCTTAGTTTAGGCCCAGGTGGAACCATGCAGCTGCTTGCTCACTTCTCTCCCCACCCAAGTGGAATGGGTAGGAGAATAGGAAGTAAAAAGTAAAAACCTTTTTCTGTGAGCAGAGATAAGGACAGTTTGATAGGACAACACAAGGAGAGAAATAATAATAATGCAGATAAAGGAGCATATGAAGCGAATGATGCACAACGCAATTGCTCACCTCTTGGAATTCAATGACTATCATGTTCCCAAGCTGTGATCCCTCCTCCCTGTCAGCCAGCTCCTCCAGTTTATATCCTCGGGATGACATCTTATAGTATTCAAAAATTCCTTGGCTAGTTTGGGTCCCCTCCTGGTTTTGTCCCCTCCCAGCTTCTTGTGAAAATAACTCTATCCCAGCTGAACATAGGACAGTATCTATCCCTTATTTTCTACCATATACATTATGCCCATATCCTGCACTTTCCAATGAATTACCACCACTTTTCCTTTGAGATATAGATGTATATATGCACACACACACATAGGATCAATTCTTTTACTCTATGGACCATCCCTCTAATGTGTCCATTGAGTTCATTTAATCCATGACTTTGGGGGTCCATCTGTTGTAACAGTCTTTCAGGCTAGGAGAGATGGTGTGTGGTGTTGGATTGTTGCATGCTGCATCCGGAGCTCATGGCTGGTGTGTTTGTTGTAGCCCATGCCCATGGTCTGCAGGCTGAAGATGTCAATCTTGAGGAAGTTGCTGGGTGTCTGTGGCTGAAGCCAATTCAAGTTCCATCACCACTGTACTTCGCTTGGTCTCATTAAAGCTCATCCTTCATTAATTTGGGTGACTTATTGTAATACTGTTGATATGGCATATAGCAACTGTAGTAGTGATGACATACACTGGCAGGGTTCTTCAGCAATTAACATCATACAGTTTAATTCACTGGCTATTGTCACCCCAAATCCAATCCCCTTGAGGTACACATTTCACTTCCCCATCCTTCCACACTACTCACCAAGAGCACTCAGGTCCTTGAGCAAAAGCAATCCCACAAATGGGTTTGCCTTTGCCCAAGGCAAGAATAACCCAGACTATCTTTCTCAGTATATTTTTTATGTGCACTACAGGGACCCTATCCCCTTCTACAGTATGTGTAAGTTTTGATTGGACAGGTCCAGCTTGAGTGTTAGATCCTCTATTGTTAGCTAACCAGGTGGCTTTTGCTAAATGTGGATCCCAGTGTTTGAATGTCCCAGCACCCATTGCTCTCAGTGTAGTCTTTAACAGTCCATTGTATCATTTGATTTTCCTGGAGGCTGGTGCATGATGGGGGATGTGATATACCCACTCAGTGCTATGTTCTTTAGCCCAGGCGTCTATAAGGTTGTTTGGAAATGTGTCCTGTTGTTGGACTCAATTCTTTCTGGGGTGTCATGTCTCCATAAGACTTGTACTTTCAAGGCACAGGACAGTGTTCCGGGTGGTGGCATGGGGCATGAGATATGTCTCCAGCCATCCGGTGGTTGCGTCCACAATTGTAAGCACATGATGGTTGCCTTGGTGGGTTTGTGGGAGTCTGATATAGTCAATCTGCCAGGCCTCCTTATATTTCAGCTGTCGTCCTCCATACCAGAGAGGCTTGAACTGCTTGGCTTGCTTAATTGCAGCACTGTTTCACATTCATGGATAACCTGTGTCATAGTGTCCATGTTCAAGTCTACCTCTCAATCACGAGCCCATCTATTTGTTGCATCTGGCCCATGGAGCTATAAGTAATTCAGCCTTATGTAGCCAGTCCAGATCCACCTGAGCCACTTCAGTCTTAGCAGCCTGATCCGCCTGATGGTTGTTTTGATGTTCTTCAGTGACCCACCTCCTGGGTTCATGGGCATCTATGTGATGTACTTTTACAGCCTGGTTCTCTACCCTGGCAGCAATATCTTGCCATAGTGGGGCAGCCCAGATGGGTTTGCCTCTGCACTGACAGTTGCTCTGCTTCCATTGCTGGAACCACTCCCACAGGGCCTTTGCCACCATCCATGAATCAGTACAGAGAGAGCGCACTGGCCATTTTCCTCATCAGCAATATGTAAAGCCAGCTGGATTGCCTTCACTTCTGCAAATTGGCTCAATTCACCTTCTCCTGCAGCAGTTTCTGTGACTAGTTGTATAGGACTCTGTACATCAGCCTGCCACCTCTGATACTTTCCTACTATAGGACAGGACCCATCAGTGAACAGGGCACATTGCTTCTCATTTCTGGTAGCTTATTACACAGTGGGCTCTCCAGCATGCATCACCACCTCCTCTGGCGATATTCTGAAATCTTTACCTTGTGACCACTTCCAAGATTCCTTCATGACTGGGGTTTCCTATGTGAGCCCATTGTGTGATCAGTGTGACCCACTTTCTACATGTGTAGCATCAGTTACATGATGTGTAGAGGGGAATCTGCCTTAGAACATCCAGCCCAGCATTGGCAGTCAGGGTGCCAGGAAGAGATGTGCTTCAGTACCAATCACTTCCAAAGAAACTTGAACTCCTTCATACACTTTTTCTCTTTTTCAGTTGGATCCTCAATATCCCAGACTCCAAAACCCTAGGGGTCAGCATTGGATCTCCCTGGGTACATTCTACCAGAGATTCCAGGTAGGGCCATTCTCCCCAGCTGCAGTGTAGAGCACAATTTTTACATCTTCTCCTGCCTAGACTAGCCCAAGAGCTATTGCATGAATTATTTCCTGTTTAATTTGTTTAAAGGCTCGTTATTGCTCAGGGCCCCATTTAAAATTGTTGTTCTTCTGGGTCACTTGATAGAGAGCATTTACAATTGGACTGTAATTTGGAATATGTATTTTCCAAAAATCCACAATGCCTAAGAAAGCTTGTAGTTCCTTTTTGTTAGTTGGTGAAGTCACAGCTTCTACTGTGTTTAACACATCCATTGGGATCTGATGACGTCCATCTTGCCGTTTTATTCCTAAAAACTGGATCTTCTGTGCAGGTCCCTTGACCTTCATTTTATGTCCAAACCAGCCTTCAGAAGGATTTGAACTACTTTCTTGCCTTTCTTAAAAATCTCTTCTGTGTTTTTGCCTCATACACAATACAATGTCATCAATGTAATGCAGATGTTCTGGAGCTTCACCCTGCTCCAGTGCAGTTATGGCAAATGGTGGGGCTGTGTTTCCACTCCTGGGGCAGTCGATTCCATGTGTACTGGCTGTCCCTCCAGGTGAATGCAAACAGTGGCATTCACTCTGCTGCCAAAGGGATTGAGAAAAATGCATTAACGTTATCAACTGTGTTGTACCACTTGGATGTCTTTGACTCCAGTTCATATTGAAGCTCTAGCATTTGCAGCATGGTAGCACTCAGCAATGGTGTGACTTCATTCAGGCTACAATACTCTACTGTTAGTCTGCGCTCCCATTAGATTTTCACACTGGCCATATGGGACTATTAAAGGATGAGCGAGTTTTGCTGATCACTCCTTGGCTCTCCATTCGATGAATCAGCTTATGGATGGAAATCAGGGAGTCTTGGTTGGTGTGATATTGCTGCCAGTGCACTGTTGTGGTAGTGATCAGCACCTGTTATTATTCAACCCTCAGCAACCCCACAACAGAAGGGTCCTTTGGGAAACTGGGCAAGGTGGACAGCTCTTCAGTTACTTTCATCTCCAAGGCAGCTATACCAAAGACCCACCAGTACCCTTTTGGGTCCGTGAAATATCCTCTCTTGAGGTAGTCTATGCCAAGGATGCATGGGACACCTGGGACAGTCACAGTGGCGTGTTTATGCCAGTCACTCCCAGTTAGGCTCACTTAAGCTTCCAATACAGTTAGCTGTTGGGATTCCCCTGTCACTCCAGAAATGCAGATGGGTTCTGCCCCTTTACAGCTTGATGGCATTAGTGTACACTGTGCATTGGTGTCCACTAGAACCTTCTACTCCTGTGTGTCTGATGTGACAGGCCACTGAATCCACACAGCCCAATAAACCCGGTTGTCCTTTTTCTCCACCTGGATGGAGGCACGGCTCCTCTAACCCTGATCAGAGTATTTATTACTCAATTTTTGTAAACATTAATCAGAGGTCCCTTCAAGAGGATCAGGAGTGAGATCAGACCTTCTACTCTGGGGAACTGCCTGCTGGAAACCAGAGTGGTGTTTTTCCTGGAAAAACCCCATTTTGTGATTGTTTTTCCTTGCAACTCACGTACCTGTGCTTCTATGGTTGAAGTAGGTTTTCCATCCCCCTCCCTCACATCCTATCTGTGGTCATAGGGGGAAAATCACAAGGTACCCCGTGGTGTGTACCTTCTATATCCTCTCGAGCAGAGAAGCACTTACTCCTAATAGCTGAGATACAAGCCCGTACTGGTGTAGGGCAGAACTTATCCTCAAATAGTTGGAACTCTTGGGACGGTTTCTTGACTAGCATGTTTGAAAGTTTCTCCACAGCCATGATGCAGGGCCGTAGGGAGGAAGAGAGACTTCCTTCATATTGCCAGAGTTGGCCAGCCACTTCATCCACTGTTTGTCCTCGCCTTCTTTCCAGGACACTACTGCCAATGAGTTGGCATATGATGGTGTGTACTTTGTAGAAACTTCCACAAACTTCCACAACATAGGTTGTGTGTGTTGGACTTCATCTGGATCTGTGGGTAATTACTTATTATTCAGATCATTATAAATCACGTCTAGCACAGCTATTTCCATCACGTAGTGGATACATCTCTCCATGGTGGTCTACTTGCCTGGCTGACGTGTAATATCTTCCTTGAGGAGTACCTTTCCTTCATGCCTGACAGAAGTCATCTAGAGAGGCTGAGGGCTTGTGTCTTTTTTCTAGTCACCTTGTCAGTTCCCACTTCCCTAGACAGGGATCCCAGCTGCTCAGCTTCCCTACCCTTTAATTCCAAGACACTGGCTCCATTATCCCAGCATCAGAGCAGCCAGGTGATAATGTGCCCACCTGAATGATGTCTGAAATCCTTTCATATATCTTACAGCTTACTCAGTGATAGGGATTGGGTGATTATCTCTGATTCTGCTTCTTCCTCCTGTTCTCATGGTGACCCTGGTTCACCTTCATCCCTCACTAAGTGAATGGATTTTTCTGGTGTATTTCTTATTGGGGGTGTAGGGGCAACTGATAACGGTGCAGGTTGGTTCTCTGGTGCAGCCGCAGTGCCTGTCACTGGGGTTTGAGGGGCCACAGCACCTGTTGTCAGGGCTGGAGTAACTTCAGTGCTTGTCACAAAGGTTGGAATAGCCACAGTGCCAGTGGGTCTTTTTTCCCTCTCTTGCCCCTAAGGGTGCTGCATAATATTGAGCAGTGGTTTGTAGATACTGGCCAGCACAGTGTGGTAAATTTTGCCTCTTTAGAATACCCACAGCATTTTCTCTTCAAATATTCTATCACTTAGTTGTTTGAGAGTGATGTTCCAAACCATTAGAGGTGAGAAGTTCTCAAGATACCTGCCCATATTATCCCACATGCCATACCACCCATGACTATACAGCCTTGGGGCAGACCTCAGCATGGTATTCTTAAAAACATTTTTTGTAACCCTAAACAAGACCTGAAACACTTTTAGGAGACATAGCAATAAGAGCATGCAGTCTTGAACATCCTAAGGATATTAAAAATTGTCAAAAGCTGTTGTAATTAGCCTGAAGGAGAAAGGGAAAGTGAAAGAGCAGGAGAAAGTATCCCTCTCGATCTTCCCCCTAGATTGAGTGCAATTACTAATAAATTCTGAGAGAAGGCACCCAAGGTACGGGCATAACAATGCTGCATACAAATACCCACTTAACCTTGTGACTAGTGATGTAATCATATCATAAGTCAACGTTACCCAGTATAGCAAAATGATAGTCTTGATCCCTCTTCCAGAGGTGATAAATGTCACCACAGGGAATACATAGAGCATATAAGGATTTACATAACACCACCATGTGAACAAATAAGCCAACATTGCGACCAGCAACTATTTAATTAATATAAGAAATGTGTATAACAAATTTGTTTTAACATGCTCTGGTCTGATCTGTCCTTATCTCAATCCTTCAGCCCCCGTGTTGGGCACAAAAAAGGATTGTCGTGGTTTAAAGCTGGCAACTAAACACCATGTGGCTGCTTGCTCACTTACCCCCCACCCCAGTGGGGAAGGGAATCAGAAGAAAAACTAAAAACTCTTGGGTTGAGATAAGAACAGTTTAATAGGACAACATAAGAAGAGAAATAATGATAATATTAATAAGAAAAGAGTATATGAAGCAAGTGATGCACAATGCAATTGCTCACCACCTGGAACCTGATGCAGAGCATATTCCCAAGACGAGATCACTCCTCCCACCCTGACCAGCTCCTCCAGTTTATATCCTGAGCACAACATCATATGGTAATGAATATCCTCTTGGCTAGTTCGGGTCAGCTGTCCTGCATATGTCCCCTCCCAGCTTCTTGTGAATATTAACTAGCCCATCCAAACCCAGGAGAAATATCCAGAAGTCATTATTTTCTAGAATATTGGTAGTTTATATACAATTTCAAAGGGAGCACACACAAATGTTGAAAAACTGTAACTACTATGACCTTAGCTTTTCTTAAAATTATCAGAAGCTTTTAACTGCATGATCACATACTAGTTTTGGAATACTCTCTTAGTTCAGTGTGCAGTCTGGGCAGTTTTAAATTAGTGAATGTGGAGTATACTTACTGCTCAAGGGATGGCCACAGATGATCTTCACACAATTCAGTTCTGATTCAGAAATGTTTATTAATCCTCTTTCATACATAGTTTTTCCCTCTTTTATCTTGTTGATCTGGGACTGAAGGTTTATTTTATTTTGTGGAACACTCCTGTGAAGTGAGGTGGTTCTTGTTTCTCTGATCACCCTTTTTAAAACAAGGATAACAAATATCCTGCAAATTTAGACATTAGGTTGGAGACAAAATACTTTTTTTTTTTTTTTTTCCTCTCAGTACTTAGCATTATATTGAACTTAATATTTTTGAAGTACACATCCAATTAAAAAAAATCAATTTTACATTTTGAAAACTTTGGACACTGAACTTCTCAAGGGACACAGATAATTAAGAATGTTAGTAATGTCTAAACAGTAATGATTGTAAGAGTTTGAATGTAAGCACAATTTGCTATAAAATAAATAAATGTGTGATGTTACAGGAAAACAGCTACTCTGAAGTATTTGTCTTCCTATAATAAATGTTATATACACATTGTAATTTCAGGAGTTCTCTTGTGAAATAGTGAGAGCAGTATCATGGGTATGTTGTTCCCAGAAATCTATAGCTGTGTTGGTCAAATACAATCCAAACATTAAAAAATATTTAATGTAAATTACCATATCTGCTTATATTTTATGTATTTATTATTTCAGTTGTTTTAAATAATAACACTTCAAATACAAAATTATCATTATTTGACCTACATGTCTTTGTAAACTTATGTTAAATTAATGGGGAGTGCTTGGTGTTTTTTATTTCCTTTTTTTAATGTTTTAACACAAAACCCCAAATTTTATTTTTCACAGGCTTGGGGAGGAGTGGCTGGAGAGCTGCCAGTCAGAGAGGGACCTGGGGGTGCTGATTGACAGCCGGCTGAACAGGAGCCAGCAGTGTGCCCAGGGGGCCAAGAAGGCCAATGGCATCCTGGCTTGTGTCAGCAATAGCGTGGCCAGCAGGGACAGGGAAGGGATCTGACCCCTGTACTCGGCACTGGTGAGGCCGCCCCTCGATTCCTGTGTTCAGTTTTGGGCCCCTCACTCCAAAAAGGACATTGAATGACTCGAGCGTGTCCAGAGAAGGGCAACGAAGCTGGTGCAGGGTCTGGAGCACAGGTCGTACGGGGAGCGGCTGAGGGAACTGAGGGTGTTTAGTCTGGAGAAGAGGAGGCTGAGGGGAGACCTCATCACCCTCTACAGCTACCTGAAAGGAGGTTGCAGAGAGCTGGGGATGAGCCTCTTTAACCTAGTAGTAAGCAATAGGACAAGAGGTAATGGCCTCAAGTTGCACCAGGGAAGGTTTAGACTGGATATTAGGAAGCATTTCTTTACAGAACGGGTTGTTAGGTGTTGGAATGGGCTGCCCAGGGAGGTGGTGGAGTCCCCATCCCTGGAGGTGTTTAAGAGTCACATTGACATAGCGCTGAGGGATCTGGTGTAGTTAGGAACTGTCAGTGTTAGGTTAATAGTTGGACTAGACGATCTTTAAGGTTTTTTCCAACCTAGATGATTCTGTGATTCCGAAAATATTCGTATGAATGAGAGAAAGAAGGGACTCTACAGAGCTATGGAAATATAACTGTCCGGCTTAATATACATTTTGCAAACATCAATATTTCTAACTTTTTACTTTAAATCATGACTGTCTTGGGCTGTACATTTTTTTTGTTGCTTTTTGCTAGTTCTTTTCTCCCAAGTATCCCCACAAATTTCATTAGTAACATTTTGATGGTGTGAACACATGCTAACTAGCAGGAATCTTTGGTGTAATTTACTGGTCCCTTGGGAACCTGGCAGCTCATTCTCTTACTTAATAGAAGTAGAGAGTTGTTCTGACAGCCAGAGATGGACTGCACTGTACTGTGCCAAGAAAGATGAGAAATACACCCTCTGCTGAAGGTTCTGGGGAGGTGAAAGAATTGGAAGAATTAAAGATAGTCTTTGCATTTTTAGACTATGAAATCTATTATTGAGTAATAATAGAAATTATAATGGTTACTTACTGCCTGAATGGCCATCTCATTTACATCAGTACCACTTTGCTGGCTGCAGTGTCCCATTTACATGAATGTGTAAATGGAAGCTCTTAAAAATAATAGTATAACTGGCAGGCGTGATATAGATAGGTTATGAATATTTTCCTCCTCTTATCTTAGGTTGGTATAGAATGTCATTGAAAATTGTTTTTGCTGTTACAGATGTTTGAATGAAGCAATAAAAAAACCCCCAAACCCAGTACTGTGATCAGCTGCAGAGGGTAATGCAGGTCTAATGACAACCCTTCTTGAAAATAACTTTCTATTTGCCATTTTGCTCTTGCTGTGCAAGCTAGCTCCTGTCTACACTTCTAAGAATGTGCTAGGAGCCAATTTAACACAGCTTTTACACTGTTCTGCTGCTGCTGACATATGGTTAATAGGTTTATTGAAATTTACTATGAAGATTTTGATAGTAAAAACCATTGTAAGACTAGCAGAGACTGTTGCTTAGTAGCACCCTTAGAGTGATGTCATGGTGACTCCCCCCTGACTTTGGCTATTTAAGGGGGTGAGATTTCTGCAAGGGGCACCCAAACTATTCATGGGATGGATTACCATGCAGTCCATATGAGACTTAATCCTGTCTTCCCTGGCGATCTACTGGGACCTAGAGAGAGAAGGCTTCACATTTCTCCCCACACTTAATTCACCTGGCAGCATAGCAAAATCTGCTGGGGAAATGAACTAGAATTAACAGCTGCTGGATCAGGGAACCAAACTGTCACACTCTGAATGAGATGGCTACCTGTAGTCAACATCAGGGGATTACAGGAAAGGTACAGGCTGTATATACAGCTGTATATATACCTCTGCGGAGGGAACAGTATTTCAGCCAGTAGCTTGGACTTTCCTAGTTGCATGCAAGAGTGAAACAGTTAAAGTTCATTGTAATGGTTTCTATTTATCAAACTGAAAAGATATATAAAAAGTTTGTTTTACTGAACCAGCAAGAGCACCAAGGACAATTTTGCCTGCTTTTGTACTGGACCAGCATGCAGGATATGGAGTTTTTCTGGGAGGAATATTCAATTCTGGACTGTGATCCAACCTGCTTTGACTATGATGAAAACATAAGGAGTTACTTCCTGGTTCCTTCCCTTTTTTGTCTAGAGTTTAGATTTTAACTTGGATCTTTATGTACATAGTGGCAACTCGCTAGGAATACTTCCACTGAGGACACTATTCTGTGTTTGTTGAAGCTGGAAACTGTTCCTACCAAATTTGCTTTATAAAACATAATTTTAAAATGGATTGGGTCCCTGGTGATATAAACCAGTATAAAATAAATTTGAATTAATAGAACTTGTTGGTCACTTGTACTTGATCTGGTCCAGTGCATCAAGTTTTCAGAACAGTGTTTTCTTTTTTTGTGATCTTGCTCTGACAGTTGATAAAGTGTGTGTCTGTGTGTGTGTGTGCGCGCGCCTATGAATGTATGTACACATATACTGGTAGGTGGCTGAGAGAAATGGTGGATTGCTGTCTGTGAACAGTCTCTTTGGCTTGCATGAAACTCTGCTGTCACGGCAGTTGCCCAGATGAGATGCTACAAGTTACAGGTGTATAACTATATAAATCTGTGGGTTTTTGTCTTTACTGTTTATTTTGCAGAATGTCAAAGTTGTGCATATAGTACAGGTAGTTAGATTTGTGACTGTTGTATTTAGGTGGGAAGGCTGTTCTTGAGGAAAATTATGATTACATGTAAATGAAACTGGTTATTTTTACAAGTGTTAAATATTGGGGTAGGAGGAATGAAGGGAGAAGAGAGTGTTCAGTATATGTTTCCTGTAATAGATCTGTTTGTGGCTTTTTTATCTTAAAGTGTTATCACATAATTTTCATTAATTTGTATGGCAAAATGTTGTATTAGGTTTGTTTGTAATTTAGGATGTAGCATTCTGTGTTTTGTGTAAAACCACTATTATAAATGGATCGAAGAAACAGTAATTTTCAGAGCACTGAGAATTTTCTTGGTATTATTTCAGATTAAAGTAGTACATACAACTTCAACATTTTTTCCAGTAGTCATAGGAATGCTTCCTGCTTTCCAAGCAAATGCTAAAATGGACATTACAAATTTACAAAATAAATCCAATGCTATCAATCACCATTTTTCTTAAAGGAAAAACAATCAAACCTCTTTCTAAAACTAACTTACTTTCCTATCTTCTAAGTTGTATTTGCTAATTATATAAATGTATTAATATACAATACATATTAATAGCTTTTCTGTTTTTCTGTAACGAATTTTCTGTCATGGTCTAGCCTTGCATACCATGGTGTTTTATAATATATTCTGTTTTTTCACAAATCCCCAAAATACTGACAAGGTACAGTAGTTCCCGAGATACTTATTTTGTTCCTAACATTCACACATAATGTTAGCTGCCACCTTCACTTTAAAAGTTTGGAATGAAAGGAATAATTTCTTCTGCTTAAACTCCAGGGAACAAGAAAACATTTGATCATCATAACGCTGAAAACTGACATTGATACAACAAATGGTTAGACTCTTGCTTTCATTACAAATGAATTTTGGGTAAGAAGATTCTGGAGAATAAGACTCAACAGATGTGATACTAGCAGGCCTATATAAATTTCATCTGACATTTCTGTTGTCAGTGTGAAGTCCTCTTAAGTACACAATTTCATGGTTGGCCAGTTACTGTCCTTGGCTGAATTTATTTTCAGTGCTGGTGGAAAAAAAAAAAAATGGTTTACCAGTTGCTGCTCAGAGGTTACAAGTCTTGACAGAAAATACATATTCCATCAGAATATTAAATTTTTAATCCAGTGTCTGTGTTTATTGATGAAGATTAAATACTGTTACTGGATCAACATGCAGCTAGTTGCACTTCTATGAGATAGTTAATTATACGACAGTGAATTGCAAAGTTTCTTTTACTTTGTTTTTCCCTAAGTAAACAGCAAAGAATGAACTCTTTTTCCATTACATTTTTTTATGTATATAACATATATATGTAAGAAACTCACTAATGATTCTTAAGTAGCTCATACAGATGAAAAATTGAGATCCATTTAAAAGTAGTATTTAATTCTTGTGTCCATTGACCTAATGCAGTATTAGTGTCTCGTAATAGCCTTGCTGCCTCCATGAGAAGTTTCTGTAACTATCATCTGGGATTTTGCTGTCATTTAATCTAAACTTTTAGTCTTGTGAATGTAGCAGAGGATCATGACCCCTCTTGTTAAATGTGTGTTTTGGATAATTTTGGCTTGTCATGTAAAGAAGTTTATGGAAAATCTGATTTCTTTGCTTTGGGCTGAAGGGAATTTTTTCCCCTTTAATGTGAAGATGTAACAGACATGATCTTCAGGAAACTAATTAGTGACAGTACTGATCTAAGATGTTATCTGTCGACTGTACTGAAGATAGGTTTCCATTCTAGTATTGTTATATGAAAAACTTGCAGTTTAAGTAAAGGAAAGGAGAGGAAAAAATACACGAAATGGAGGAGATAAAAAGAGAAACCTTGTCTAATATAGAAGATATCCCTCTTCCTCCCCATATCCCCACTGACTGTCTTCTCTTCCTTCCCCCTGCCCCACCAGGTAGCTGCTGAATTAGTCTGAAGGGAAAAGAGCTCTCACAAAAGGGTGCTGGGCAAGTGTCACAAGCCTTGAAGCCCCATAATATGCATGACTCAGGTGCTGACAAAATTGCAGATTTTGTGACATGCTAACAATGATACGAAACCTGAGGAAAGATCCACTGTCTCAGACAATTATTCTAAAGAATTGCAGTGGTTTTGGACCCAAACTGCTCCAGAGCATCACAGAACTTCATTTATATCTTCTTGTTAATATGTCCTTTATGCACTCTGATCTGAGCTGGTTTTAATTCTGCCTTTTGTTCTTTACATTACCCTTGATGAAGGATAGTCGGCTTTCTTGTCATAGTAACACATTTCAAATACTTGATGGAATTATATCGGTGTGACTAAGAATGTGTGTGTTTCCAATAGCATATATTAGGCTTTGAAGGGCGTGGCTAGTCCTAAATGCTTAGGAAAGTTTTATTCAAGTTCTACAGAAAAGGAATTGTGATTGGATATAGAAACTTACATTAAGGTAGGGCATAATTCAACTTGAAAGAATCCAAAACCATCATGTAGTTTAATCTCCTAAACTATTTATATTAAAGTTCATAACACTTTTGAAGATTAAGCAAAGAAGCATCTGGACAGAAGTGCAAAGTGTCACGTTTCAGAACTTTCTGAATCTATACTGTAATCTTGCCAGACCAGTCCCTCTCTAAATATTTTAGGTCTTTGGTTTAAGTATTGACAGAATATAAAACATTTATGTCTAGTTCTTTTCAGAACAATTTTCAGACCAGTGTTTCCTGGTTTGCTTGGAATTTGGCTGGCCCCATTTTTAATTAAAAAGAAATATAGCCACCACATTTTAACAATTATATAATGAAGTACATTTGCTGCTGTACTTGTATTCTATTCTGTGCAGTTTAATATTAGAGCTGCTCAGGGAATTTTCCACCAAGTATTAAGCATTATCCTTACCCACATGTACAGCCAAGTTAGACTGAGTCACTGCTTAAACTCATGGAGTTGCAGAGAAAATAACCAGGCAGAATAAGCTGTGGTGAAACTTCAGTGGTTATTTTCTGTTTGATCTAGTTTGAATTTCACCAGATTCCTTTCCACAAATGGAAAGATGCTTGAGACTTCTAAAACATAAGGCAAGTGATTGATTCTTGTACCTTATACATTCATATGATAACGTTTACCAGTCGCTTAGATTGTGAGAAGCTCAGAAATAGTGTTGTGGTCCAGAGCATGTCTCTTGACAGTTTCTGATGAGGAAGAAGTAGAGAACACCAAGGAGAGACACAAGTAACATGAAAAGGAAAGAGAAACTTCCACATTTCTGTGCTAGTGGGATTCTAGTCTACAGATCTCTTGCACGTTTTTGTTACATCACTAACTGAGAAATATACTTTTATCTGGTGTGTCTTCTGAGCAGATATTCCTCATAACTATTGGCACCTTTTGACAGGCTTTCAGTTGCCAACTGTTCTCTATTGTTCCTGCTCCAACTGTGGTAAGCAAACACCTGGGTATTTCTTCATCCGTTTGCTCAGGACTGACAGTTTTAAATTTTTGTTCACTTCTTTGAGAAGCATTTATTCTGACTGGCATATTCTTCATGCTAATTACCTATAGCTTTAAAGGCAGAGAGCAAAGGTAGGACCGAATCTGCTTAGTCCCCCTTGTAGTACATTGAGTTGCCTTTTGCTTTGTTGGGTTTTTTTTCCTCAGAAAATGAAACTAGGATATGCTGAGAACTGAGATTCCTGTTAGAGCCGCCAAATTAAGGCAAGAAAAAGACTACCATTTCTCCTGATTGCCAGTCCACAAAGAGGACTGACACAATTCTGCAGACCCATAACTTGTGCCTTCTACAATAAAGTGTTCCCAATACATATATTCAAGGGAGTTATAAGCCACTGGACCTTCAAAAGTTCAGGTAAATCAAAGAAGTGTAGGACAATCCAGAGGAAACCTTACTAAAACTCTTCCACCTTTGAAGATTGTCTATCATTTGTCAAGAAGGACTTGATATAAAATAGAAGCTTTATTTTCTGTTTTTGTTTTTTTTTTTTTTTTTTTGTTTTTTTTTTTTTTTTTTTTTCCCTGAGTCATTCATCAAAGTCCAAGTTCAGTTAAGTGACTGCAATTTTGGTGTGGTTTTTTTTTTTTTTTTTTTTTTTTTTTTTGTTTGGGGTTTTTGTTTTTTGTTTGTTGTTGTTTTTTTTTGGGGGGGGAGGGGTGTTAAGTTTGATGTTAAACCTATTTCTGGGGTTTTTTTGGGCCATAATTCCATTTGTATGCCAGGGACAACTAGAAGGAAAACCTGTAAAGAATGGAAACTTTCATCTGATATGAACCTCTGTTTCTTCTGTTAAAACCTGAATAAGAGAAAATTAATTTACTTTTTTCCTCCACATCTTGATCATCAGACTGGATGATGAGTAGCTTTTATAGCTTACACTTGAATTAACTGAACCTTTGAAATGGAAATTTGAAAGCAACTTGTATGTTATTTAGAAAACACTGATTCTGTTTTACAAGTAAGAATACTTCTTTAAGAAGATTGGAATACCTTAGAGTTTAACAGAATGCAGGAAATAGCAATGTATCAAAACAGGGCCAGAGGAAATAAGCATTCCAACTGTACTACAAATGAGCTGTTACCATATGTCTTGGATGTGTGTGGTATACAGGAGGGCTCACTGCATTGTTCAGTTAATGCAATATTATTTTGATTGCTTACTCTGATAGGTTATTGGGTTTTTTGAGGACCTTTTCTATAAGGAATATAAAATTAATATCTTGTGTGTCTAAAGAATGTGTCAGATTCCAAATCAACTTTTATGCTAAGAAATATCAATGTAGCAATACCTGCACAATCCTAAATTTATAGTTGTTTAGTCATATGGGTAAGTGTGAGATTATATATATGTGTGTGTCAGTGTCTTCCCTTTTAGTAGACTTCTCCCAATCCTTCTCAGGATTCTGTGTGTTCTTGATTCTGAAGTTGATGACTGTAATGTTAATAATGTTTAATATAATTACTTGAATGTTTTTCCTTCTTTTCAACTCATTAGGTCTGTAAGCAAAATTAATAGGTTTGTTGTGTGGACACTTCAGCCTCTGGTAACTTAAAAAGAGAAATTAAAAAAAGTCAAACCAGGCTTAAGCTTAATTTGCTTTGGGCCATTAGAATTACCTGCTACTGCCTAGATTTTCTGATTTTACTAAAGATTAAACCTGTGCTCTGGCCTTTTGTTCACTGTGTGTTACCCTCTGTCACTGTGTGTCACACATCTGTGTGTCAGTCTCTGACATTTTTTCTAGTAATTCTAAGCAATTTGGTCATCTGTTTCAGAAGTCAAATATGATACTTTGTCTGACAGACATGCACCTGCAATGTGTGCACACATGTAGCATTTCTTACAAATCTAGGCTAAATAAACATATTGAAAGAAATGAAGTGTCACCTGTAAGATCAGTTTTGGGACTGCTAGATCCCAAATGTAGTCTTCTGCCCCTTGATTAGCTGTTGTTTCTATATGTATGGCTTGCCTGGCTGTCTTGCAGCCTAGATGGATGTGTGTGTACACATCAGTATACACACACACAATCTTCCTAGTTAATTCCCAGCTATGGACCATGAACTCTCCAGGATGTAACCCTCAGCACTGATTCCCCTGAATGTCTAGACTGAAGGACCTATTGGGGCACCCTATAAATCCCTAATTGACAATGCCCCTAACTTTCCTTCCCAAAGCTAACTAAGCCCATGGACATCGGATTTTCTTACTGTGCAGTGGAAAGCACACAGCTCCAAGTACATATCCTGATTGTACTGTGATTTTTTTTTTTTTTTTTAATAGTGGTGAGACCCAGTTGTTCACAAGCCTCAGTCATTTTCTCCTGTTGATGTTCTGATCACAGCAGAAAGAATGGCAAGGGCACGTGTACCTGCTGATTGAAGGACCAGTACCTCATGTGTTCCAGTAAAGTGCTAAGAGCTAAGTTAGCACTGTCATTTATTATTCTTCTATCCTTAGTCCTTGCTCTTCCATTCCACTGCTGATCTGTTTAGATCTTGTCCCTTCTGCTTTTCCACTGAGTTTTCTTTTCTACTGTGTAGCATGTGTACTACTGCTGCAGTCATGAGCAGAAGGGAAAAGTAAAGGTTTGGAGGTAAATGTGGTGGAGCATAGTGTAGGTTGTTTTTTTTTTCCCAGGTGAAAATAAGGTAGACCTCCTTTATTTAGCCCTCAGTAGAATATTTTACATGATTGTGTCTTAAATTAGGAGTTACAGAAAGCAATGGAGGTTATTAAGAAGGAGGATAAAGAATTGGCTAATGCAACTATTCACACTGAAAGAAGAACTATCAAGCAAAGAGAAATTATTAGTGTTTCACAAGGGTTAGCACTGGGAGTAATTTTCTTAAATGTTTTCATTAATGACACATTAATAGTAGGGAAACATTTTCAGCATAATCTGCTGACAAAATGAAGTTGGAGGACACAAAGGCAGACTGATGTATTACAGAGAGAATGTTTTGCTATTATGCTATTAGATGCTGGTTGTGTGTCATTAGTTCTTTGTTTTCTTTTCATTGCTCTTATTCCTGTTGTCATTCTTCTTTTTTTTTTTTTTTTTCCTGTTGAGTCTCTAATTTAGAAATGAGTGACTAAGGGAAGGTCTTAGTTTGCCGGTGCAGCTATAAACTGCCATTTTGATGCATCTGCGAAGATGGCAAAATGCAATCCCTTTGATGTATTAGAAGAAATATGTTACTTAAAAAAAAAAAAAATAGATTAACGAATAATGCTGTTGAGATCTGGATGAAAGACATTCTGAAACATTATGTTCAAGAAGAAAGAAAAGAGGAAAGGCAAACTAAATCTGGAGCAGCTGCAAGTGCAGAAGAACTGTCAAAAGAATGGTGAGCCAGCAAATGACCTTGGACTGAAAATGCTTGATTTGTTTAACAAACTAAAGGCTAAGAAGAGATGTGACATAAATTCAAAAATATATCAGGCATAAATACTGGAAAGAAAGATAACTATTTAGTTGAAGGGCCATGCTGACACCAAATAAAGGGGTATTAGTTTACCCTGAATAAATATAATTCAGAAGCTAGAAAATTCCTAGTTGTTTGAGCAAAGAAATTCTGGAACAGCTCTCTACCAGATGTAATTTTTAAGAGGGAAGCTATGTTTTTTTAATTTTCACTTTTATTTTTCAAGGTGGAGGTCTCTCAGGTTATGGAAAGGATTTATGTGACACAGTGTGTTGCATAGGAATACACTCTGCTTAGGAGCCTGGGATGTCTGTTCTAACTCAGTGATCTTGTGATGGTGGTCTTGCTCTTAGTTTCAGTAGTGTGAGTAGACCAAAGAACAGCTTTTTAGAAAGTTTTAGGCAGACTGTAGAAAGGGATATTTATTGGAATGTTTAAGTGTTTCGACAATAACAATTCAATTTATTAAATAAATTCTTATGCATATAGATTGACAGTTTCAGAAATACCCAAGACAATTCTGCCAAGAGGGTATAGCATCTTAAATTACTTACACTGCTTTTGAGAATGTTTTAATCATGACATTCTTGCTCTGTGCAGCAGCAGTGGTTCACGGAGGCTTACAGTATTCTTTAAGTTATAAACTGCAAAAAGTTAAAATGTTTCCAATTTTGAAGCTTCATTGCTAACAATTGTATGTGTGTTCTCTATTTGTGCATGTACTGCTAGCTACTTACCCCTGGCAGGCAGTATTGTGCTTTTAGAAAAACAGCTCTTGTTGCTGTTCACCATACATTGGGCATATCAGGCTTTGTGTCACTATGCATTGGGTTATCTCTCTCTTACAGAGCCCTTGGGGGGCTGTTCAGTTATTAGGGTTTAAGAATGCTGTACAGCATGGAGAAAGGAATTCCAGGAAACGACATAGCTGGAATGCATCAGGTATGCAGCAGTGGTATTCTGAACCTAAGTCCTTGATCACATGGATTTTTCATCAAAGGAGGAGAGTGTGATGCTGTTGGTTGAAAGGAGAAACAATAGAGTAGGTCGAGAAACAATAAAGTATGTCAGACACGACTTTGAAGTCAGTCCCAAAGTTTGTTTGAAGTCACAGGACAGACTGTATGTGCCTAGATATTGAAAGGGATGGCAATAAGTATTGGTTCTGTATTTTGTTGGCACTTTCCTCCTGAGGGTCTCAAGGAACCATCTAAACATAGAAATGAAGCTTCCAGAGCTACTGTGAGACTCCTTTCAGTGACTTTATTGAGTCTTTCCTTCCATTATCATTGTTGGTCTTTTCATCTCTCACTGGGCAGGTTTTCTTCCCTCCAGCTCATACTACTGTGCTCCTCATTACTTGCTCTGTGTTTGTCACTTTTGAGGCTTCTTGCTTCTGTATGATTATTTTTTTATTCCTTTTGCTTATTTTTCAGACAGCACAGGAAGGGATGAAATTGAGAAGCATCGTAAAAACTAGACCAAGAAGTTTTCTAGAAGTTCTTTGTGCCACAGAGAGGATATTCACAGATGTGTTGACATTTATAGTTGTGAAGTACCAGGAAAGACTCACTTCACCGGCCCTAAGACGATACTAGTAATAAGGTAGCTTAGTCAGAAATCCATGGGTTAACATGTTCTGAGCATCTATAACATCCTGGGTTACTTTAGCGGCAGCACTGAAACCGTTTCCTAGTGAAACTGGATTCTTCAGCATGTGGAGGAAACATTTTGATCAGTCTTGAGTTTCATAATGTGTATATTTTCAGTGATATTGTAGGCAATTTATTGTGCAGATGGAGCAAGAGAGGAAGAAGGCATGGAGGCTTAATGATGATTTGTCAAAGGAAAAGCTGTTTTAGGAGACACATTTTTTCCTCTCTAGTTTCCCATATTTTTTCCATTACATTCTGTCCTTGAACCAAGTAAAATTTCACTGCTGTGATGCAGAAGGTAAAACGTACCCTTGTTATGTGCTTGTGTTTTCGATTTTATATACCCTGATTATTTCCAAAATAGAAATAGAGCAAGACAGAGTAGGTATGAAAAAGGGAAGTATTGGAAAAGCTTGTAGTTTTCAGTTTTGAAACAACTGGACTGGATAAAGAGGCAGATGGTGCACCAGCAGTTAATGTAGGTGTTATATTTTATCTCTCATCTGCCAGTTGCTAGAAAGTAACTGCTGTCCTTCATTTGGTCTTGACATATCCTAGTAATTCTCCAGCATCAACTTTGCATCTTTCTTGTGGCTTTCAGGAGTTTACAAAACTCCTGAAAAGCCAAAAAACCAGTCTTTTATGTTAACTCTCAATTTAATTTATCTTTTACTTGAAGGAAACTATAACTTTTTTGTCCTGCCCAAGGACAGGAAAGGCTGCTCAGTGCAAAGCCCACATTATAGTGCATACATTCCAAATCATTACTGTTCTAAGAGTTTATGTTTGAGTGCTTAATCTTTTTGGTGAAAACTGATATCGCTTTTGATTAAGTGATATGCTGTGGAATCCCAGTGTATATACTGTCAACCATTAACAGTGTTTTTGTTTATTTTGTTCCTGGAGGAAGAATGGAAGTAGATGGTAAAACATCCCTATCTACAGCACTTTTGTAATTTCTTAGAGTGCAGCAGTGTTAAATGGGGAAACTAAGAGCTTTATTTTCCATATGCTTATTACATCCTGGCCCAATCAAGCTTCTTGCTAGAGCTGTGTTGGATGGACAGGAGCCTCTGCTGAAGCTCAAGACTTCAATAGCTACAGGCACTTCAGTAGCTACAGGCACTGCATATTCAAGCTTCCAGCATTTTCTCTCTCTCTCTCTCTCTCCTGCTGGTACCTTCCCTCTCCCTGGTGGCAGAGTCAGACTAAATAAAATGTGTTTCTGTAAGCATTAACACTCTTTTAATGAGATGGTCATTAATGCCTCATGCTTAGGCATGGGGCTCCTGAAGTTTCTCTGAGTGTACCTACTTATAACAAAGTTAAGAATGAAGGATGGAGGCACACCCAAGTCTACTAGATGTTTCTTTGGCCATTTCTGAGGATTGTGGGGTCAACTGCCCTGTCATTAACCTCATTCCTCCTGGAACCATTCAGCCTCCTCTCAAGAAAATAAAAATTCTATTCCTCCAAAGTAATGCATTTCTGGAGCTTACACAAATATAGCTTAATAGTGCAATGTTTCTCTAACATTTTGTTTAAAAATTGTGTGTGTATGTGTATATAAAAAGAAATTTGCACCTTGCACTGTCAGCATTGTAATCACCTGTTTCAAACTTGGTGACATTCAGATGTGTCAGCTAAATAGTACTTTTTAAAAAAATGAAACGAAACAAAACAAAACAAAACAGTATTAAGGGGCCAGACCAGTAGTTGATACAGCTTCAACTGCATCCAACTACTGTAGGCTTGAATCTGAATCAACTTTGTTATCAAATTGTCTCACTTATGTTCCTCATTTGTTTAAGAGTTCTCAGACTAAATCACATTTAAGACATCTGTTACTTGCTGTGCTACCAACGTATTTTTGACTTCTGTTAGATTATACATGGTGTAGAATTTCCTTTGTTAGGCAAGTAAGTACATAGTATCAACTGTAAAGATCTAAAATGGTTTTGCAGTGTTGGAGATGCTAGTTAGCTAGTAAAAAACTATTTCAATAAAAAATTATATGAGAATAGAAATTTGTAACTCTTAAGACACTTATTTTAAGCTCTGGTATAATTGAGTAGAAAGGGATACATCGTATTTTTTATTTGAAAAAACATCTTTGCTGCTAGGATCTCATAACCACACATTTAGTCATTGTTTATAAATGAACATTGCTTTTTCACTATCTATTCAATGTTCTATTTGAGATTGAAACAAAGTACTTCAATTAATGTGTCAAAAGCCAGTGGGTTGAACCTTCAAGACAAACTTGGCCAAAATGCATGATAAAGAACTAAATGGTCACAGAAACTTGCTGATGTTTTCATTAAATGAATACTGTTTTGTAAGTCAAAAAAGTGAGTTAATTGCATGGTTGACACTAATTCAAAGATGAAAGATACATGTGATGTTAACCAACTTTCAGTTCTTTCAGTTGTATACAAAGTCATTCTGTTCTTTTAAATTTCTGTTTAACCAGTTAATGGTAGGATGTTTTTACAGGATGGGCAAAGATGAGGCACAAATAAATTTCAGCATGAATAGAAGAAGGAGAAGCAGCAGAACAGGTGGGTCAGACAGCATTGTATAGCTTCAGCAAGGAATGTGGAAGCTGAAGCTTCTGCTGGAGAAGTTTTGCAAATGCAATGCAGCGTACATGGCATATGCAAAGACCAGTCATAACCTCGGAGTGCATGTTCAAAAATTATCAAACCATGTGAAACTTTAAGGTGTGTCTTATGACCTCATATTCAAGCCTGATTCAGATTTAAACGGAATATTTTGGATGTTGATAGTTGTATAGCCATATGGTTGCAGTAATCTGTATCTTTGAATTATCTTAAATACTAGTATTTTCATAAGAATGCGCCCTCCTCTGCCCTTGCTGGGCAGTGAACCACTGCATGCCAGTGTGTGGAGTGATGTGTGTTGGCATAATGAAGGCTGTTTCTTGAATACAGGCCTAAAAACATTCATAAGGACAAAATACTTCTTATTTTGCATTTTACCTATTTGTTTTTAAATTTAAATTACTAATATCTCCTAGGAACAGACTGGCAGCTCAGCAGGTCTTGCCAATGGTTTCAACCAGAACTGTTTAGAAGAGGTTGATACTGTAAATTATTTCTCATTTATCTAAAGGGTAAATAGTATTTTCTCTACTACACCAAGTTCTTCACTCAATTTATAATATAAAACATATTTTAACTTTGCTTTTAAGCAATTATTCTGAGAGAAGAGGTGTTTAAAACAGACCACGATGAAGCATAAACAAAAGTCAGAACGCCCTAGGATAAAGATTTAATATTTATTTTCTTTTGTTTGTCCTTTCTCTTTTACGAATAATAATCAGGTATAAAATGTGAGGAAAAGTCAAGAAATAAAAAAGCCTTTTTCCTTGCATAATGTGGTTGCTTTGTCCTGAGTTATGCATGAGCTATTCTCTTTTGTCTGTTTCTAATATGAATAAATATTTTACTCAAAGATTTAGTATCTCATTCAAATTCAAAGTTAAAAATTCAGTGTCTATGTAGGTATATATATATTTTAAAATTTTAAATTCCTGTCATTTCAAACTATTAAATTAAGTCACTGAAAACTTGGCATTCTGCAAAGGACATGAAAGATTCAGATATGCAAGTCAGTAGCAAACTAATGAAAAAAACAGTTCATGACATACTGAATTTGGAGTATTTTAAAATACGAATAATTAAAGTTTAAACTTTTTATATTGTTTAGAATAACAATTCTAATGTAAATGGGACACCAGGAGGTTGCTTTTAAATTAAGTTCTAAAAATGTTACAGGGTGCTTATTATTTACACTTTCTACCAGTATATTCTCGTATCAATTTCTAAGGAAAAAAAAAAAAAAATTTTGCTTTTATCTTCCTTTTTAAGATTATATCACAGACATTAGGCTTTCTGGAAAGTGTCAAATTTTCTAAAATTGGTTGTTTCTCTGTGTTGATTTTGTGACTTCTACAGTGATTTACTGCAGTGTCAAATGAGTTAGGCATTCTACCATTCTGATAAGTGGCATGTTACAATCTGTTTTGTTCTTACAATGTGCAAAGAAAGGAGTGCACCCATGGATGCTTAGGTCCCATGGGATATAATTTGAGCTACCTGGTCTTTGAAGTAGAATCCAGAATCCTGTGTTAAGCCCTTGAGCTCAGAGTAGAATGTGGGATAAAATTAAGATACCTCAAAATGTGATGTATAAAGCTGGAGTGCTCTTGCAGCAGTGTGTTTAATTTTCATACTGCCTTTGGAAGACAGGAGACTTGTCTGGAGTGGTCACTGCTGCTACCTTTAATAGCTATGGTTAGTATATAGGACTAGAAAACTGGGAACACTGGTTAGTATCCTCTTTACCTGGAGAAGATGAAAAATTATGTCTGTCTGTCTACGTGGCATCATAAAAGAAAAGGATTGACCTGTATGTTCTGTAGAAGGTTGTGCTGCATTGTAGAAAGGCTCAGACAGACAACACACAAAAAAGCACTCCCAGGTTAAGCTGTGTACTTGTTTTGTTGTCCTTTGTACCTCAGACTTCCTTTATTTTATACTAATTATTGGTTATGCTGTAGATAGTCCCAGGTTATTCTCTAAAATCTCTCTAAGGAGCATTGTTATCCCTTTTAAAAAAATTCCCACAAGTTCTCCAAAATGTTCTATCCTTCTCACAAAATATAACATAGCATGTAATATTGTTGTTATAATGCCTTACAAATCTTACAAATCTCTATTACTAATTTCTGGGAAAAAATAGCATTTCTGGGTGTTACATACTTATAACTAGCTCTGTTTCCTGTGGCCTTTTCTGTGCTTTCTATCCTAGGATTCCAGGTGTTTTCTGAAGCCCTGAATCATCAAAGTGCTTCAGTAAAAACATTTTCCCCATGTATTTGGGACAGGGGTTCATGGGTTCTGGATTTTTTCCCTCTGTATCCATGCTTAAATATGTACTTAAATGGATGTCTAAGTCCATTCAGCTTAGTTAAACTTGTATTCAGAGTTAAACATATACTTGTGTGTGTTTCTGGACCAGAGCACAAGGTGGTATTCAAAGTGTTAATATATAATGCTACTACCATCTGTCACTGAAATGCTGAAATACAGTGCAAGACCTGCAGAAGTGAGTATGGGAGCATCATGAATAGCAAATGAATCTATTTTGATCCTTGATGGATGTTTCAATGAATAACAAATGAGTTCACAGTGATTGGACACAGGAAGTGTTAGTGATGTTTGGTTTGGTTTTTTTTTTGTTTTTTTGTTTTTCCCCTGGAATAATAAAGGAATCTTCTTAAAGTGATGGTATGTAGTAGGCTGTATTTAGTTGCCTTGGTACTGACTGTTAGACTCTTGCCTTTTCTTTAACTGTGCTTCACACAATTTTATAAAAAAACAACCATCCATGCTCTTTAAAGCTCTTCTCTCATTAATATTTTTTATCTAATAGGAAGGAATTAACCTATATTTGCAATATATATTCTCAATATATGTTAAATATGCATGCATTAAACTACTTTCCAAAGGACTCGATTTCATCAAATCTTATTAGATCTTAAATTATACATTCAGACCTTTTGTTTTGAAATGCTAGGGAGTAATTCTCTTACTATCAACCCCTTGAATAACACAAAAATTCAGCTTACTGGTTTAGTTTTTATAAGAGAGAGGGAGAGTAAAGGGTCATAATTTTGTTCTTGGACCTCAAAGTGTTTCATTAATATAGCAGAAAAATAGCTCAGAACAGTGTCTGAAGGTTCTATAATCTGGTAGTCAGGTGTTTCGGTGCAGCACAGAAGTCTATGATAGATGTGTAGTGATTTTTATCAGAAACTGTGGCATTATATTTTTTTGTTTTCCCCCTTATTGACAAATAGAATGACTTGGCTAAGTACTGCATGTAATTGCTGACAGATTTGTGCATAGAAATCCTTGCTTACAGACTTTGCTAGGTGTATGTAGAAACTGGTTTGTATACCAGTTTGAAATGTTGATGCTTTTTAAATTCTATTTGCAAAGAGTTAATCTTAATTTTGCTTGTTTAACTCTCTAAAGATTATTTCTCACATGCAGTTTGCCATTGTATTTTCATAATCACTATAAAACAAGAGTTGTTGGGCTTGTTTGCTATTTTTTGAAGGTACATAACAAGAAATAGCTTTTGGCTAGCAAGTTCAATGCTGTGGGTTTTTTTCAAAATGGATACAAATTTATCTGGTTATTCCATTGCTGAAGAGAAAAAAACCTAATAATATACCTGAAACTGAACATATGATGAAGTTCTCTAAAATTAGCAGCAGCAATGGAGAATGTTACCTTGTTTTCTTCTAGCTGTATTCTGTATATATTCACATAGGAGTTGGAACTTAAATGTTATCTGGTTGAATTAAAGAGTGAGTTGAGATTAATTCATTATCTTTGACACACAGATCTAGTGTTAGTTTTAAAATGATCATTTGCACTGAGGGACCATTTTTGTAAGTCAAAGGTTTTACAGAACTGGGTTGGTCATTTTGCTGTCCAGGTGCAAAATTCAGCTGCAGCAACATCCTTTAATTGCTAAGCAACCAAGAGGAAAACATCTGCTAGTTATGAATATGTTCTGAATTGGTAATCATAACAAAATAATGCCATGCCTGTTCAGCTGAGGAGTAAGTCAGAAGGCTAAATGCTTTTGCATGTCACTCATGTTCATGGTTAACTTATGCCTGCCTGTAAATTCAAGTTACCCATTCTGTCTCAATAAGACACAATATATAAAATCATTAAAAGGATATAAATTTAAATGTTGGAAGTGTAGTAAAAGCATATGGATATATTTTATGCACTCTTTTTATTACATTAGAAATTGTCATGCACAAAATTACCTTTTTCTACAACTAGATAACAAATGTAGTACCATGTATATTGCACGTACACTGAACACTCATGACAGTCAATTCTACATTATTAGATCTACTGAATTTTGCTTTTTCAAATAATGGGACTGATTATCCACTTATTATCTTTGTAGTGGTTATCTGTATTTCCACTGTAGTCAATGCAATAACACCATACAAAAATCTGTTTGAAAGCACAGTCCCAGTGAGTATAGGAGCAGGTAGTATCAAGATTCATGTACTGAACTTTTGGACCTTTCTTCTGTCATGAAAAGATAGATTATGTAATTCCAGTACCTGGACTCCCCTTCATTCTCCCACGTTTTGTACCTGTAGTGTGACGATGCTATATTGTACAAGTATAGCTTATGCTATGTAGCTGGAGTTTTGTGTGTTTCTTCTTTGTACAGAGCATATGTACAGACTCAGTGTGGCTTTGATCACAGTCAAGGAGTGTAATTTATGTACGTGTATTCTATGCAAATAAAGAGTAAGTCTAATTTTAAGTTAGTCTTGATTACCTTTTGTGTTTTGGACTCTGAATTGTCTTCAGAAGAAAAAAGGATGTGAGAGGAAAAACACCAAGACATTTGAAATAAATGTTTATGTAAAATGCCTTTAAACTTGGTGAGTTTTGGCCACTTACTCTGCATTGGCAACACAGCTGTGGAGAAGCTCATTTGATACATGCAGAAAACCAAGTCGTCCTCTTTTAAACCACTTCTTTGCCATTAATTTACCCAACCATAGTCTCACAAGAGATTTGTTTGCTATTTTCCACTCGGGGAGATCTGACTTTTGCTGCCCCTTTGTGGTATCTGATGCATCAAGTGCTTTTGCTTTCTTCTAGCATTTAAGCACCAGGATTTGCTATGTCCCTGCTTCTGTGCTAACATACAGGTTTCATACTTTGCCACTTGGAGTCCAGAATTTGTACAGGAAATCTGTTTTAGTTCAACATAGAGGGATGTCAACAGACTTGACTATGGCACAATCTGAAGGAATCTGGGCCTGTTGGGAGCAATATTCCTGTTCTTCCATGTTGAGATTACAGAAATCCTTCTAGATATGTTTGTATTGTTGACATTTCCAGCTTCCCTTCTTCTCTAACATACTTGAGTACCAAAATAATAAATAAGCTTCCAGATATTCTAGTTTACTGTTCCCTTTACCTGGTTTCTTTCCTTAGCAGGATGGAATGTTGTATAGCTGACATAGCCAAAAGCAGTAAAGATTGAAACTTGCTTCCAGTTGGTAACACCTTTATTAAGTGGTTGTTTATATGGCATTATAAACACTTAGTATACTTTCAGTAAGCCTACATGAAATTTGAGAGCATTTTCTTCACTGAGGTGACCAGATCAAGGACCCTTCTAGTGCCCAGAGGGTCATAAGGAACAGGGAAAGCTATAAGCAAAATGAACAGAAATACAGACCTGGTTGGCATTTTCTCCGTTATCCCATGTCTAAGATAAAAAACCTCCAGTCACTGATTGATGAGCCATTAAGAAACTCCAGGTGTAGCCTTGGAGAGGGACAACCTGGCCTTTGTAAATGGTAAGTTATGTTGATAGTGGGTAAGAGAGACCAGGATCAGAGCAGTTAGAGAGGCAGAGGGCCCATGCTGGAGTTTGAGGGATCCATGACTGTGGGTATGTCTCTGAATCTAGAGAGTGAGGGCATGTGTTTTCTCTACTGAGCTTCAGTCTAGATAGCCAGGGAGGAGAAAGAGGAATTAGCTGTTTGTACTTAGTTTTCATATAAATTCTGGTCATTTTATATGTGGGTGTTGTTAAAAGGCAGTGCCCTGTGCAGATGGCTGGTTGATGTCCTCTCTCTATGTGTGCTGGGATACACACACAGCCTTGCTCTCCTGGTTGGACTGTGCAAAGCAGAAAGAATCATCCATCCTGTTTGAACTGTGAAAAAGAGACCTCTGTATGCCCCTGGCCAGGCTCCAGTAGCCAGGCAGGAGGGATCCCCAGCCCCAAAGTCTGCTGGAGGCAGTGCCTGTACCACATCTCTGAACTCACTCTGCTAAATTCTGCACTGGGTCACTAACTAATGCAGTTGCAATTCAAGTTTCTGTCACCATTTACAACTCAATCAAAAATATTTACATTCCTGTGGATGATGTTGTATTATAATGGCAGGAAAACTGAAATGCATTTGATGAGTGAAATGAAAAAAGTAAAAGATAATGAAATAGAGTAAAACAGTTGCACTGAAATTTCTGTGGAAAAGATGAAATTATCTAAGTTGGTGATTGACACATTTGATAAAATAAGCAGCAGCTCTGCTACATCCTAATGCATGCAAGATAAGGAATAGCCAGATGCTCCCAGAATTCAAGATATTTTAAATTTATTTTAGTACTTTAGTGTTTATAGTAGAGGTTTTGCATACAGTGTTGAATAGAAGAATAGTACTTATGTAATTTAACTGACAGCTGAGTGATTGTTAATTTAACCATTTTTGAACAGCTTCCAAGTTTTGAGAGAAAGAACTGCATATTTCTGAAGGACTATATAAATATAAAAGCTGTTGATACTCAGTTAATTAATACCTTGGAGTTGTGGCCTCAACATCTGATAAGTTAAATTCATGACATTAGCTTCTGTAGTATGAAAGGGAATGTACTGTGCTACATCAGCATCTGACAATGGATAATTCTCAATAGTGCAGATATTTGATGTAGCTGTTCAACAAATGCAGCCTTTGTGCATGTTCAAGTGTTCTACTTTTCTTGCATGGGTGCACATCTATCTCTATGTAGGCACATGTACATGTGATTTTAGCTAATAGTTCTTTATATATAGTTGCTGAAGTTTGGCTTGGGTATTTGAAAATCGTTACGTGTTTTTCAGCTACATATTTTATCTATTTTATTCCAGTTGCCTGAGCCTGAGTGACTGCTTTAACTGACTGGATGAAACTTACTCTAATTTTTGAGTGATAACATAACTAGGTTTGGATAAATATTTGGATATTTAAGCTTAAAATTCACTGATCTAACCATTCATTTCTAATATTCAAATTTGCACAGGAAGCAAATCTCAGAGTTGGGAACCACAGTCAAGTGAAAAATACTTTTTCAGACTAAATGAGTATTTGTGAGTGCTTTGGAGTTTGTTTTATTTCTTGTGTCCCACTTTTTCCCACTGTCCACTGCTTGTTGAGGCATGCTGCTTTAACCCAGTTTGCTCCTCCCATTATCACATACCTGCAGTGTTTCTTTCTCACATCAAGTGAATTATTTACATCGAATGCATTTCACATTTTTTCTGAAAGATTACTGCTAGGCAAAAAAAGGTTTTGCAGCTCAGAGCAGTGAAGACTGCATCAGGACTACTGCTGTTTCCTTCAGAAGTCCCTAGTGTCTAGCACAGGGGTAGAAGTTGGATAAACAGTAGTTTTAAGAGCCTATGTGGGAGTATCTCTGTAGCTCAGCAGTCTGGTGCTTCCAGATTGCTTCTAGATTCCTATGGGGTCCACAGGCGTTTTGTATAAGCCCACAGGCTCCTGTAAGTTAGAACAACTTTCTGTTCACAAAAGGCTTCTGGGAGGAATTATGTGAGTAGATTCAGTAGATACAGATAACTCTGGACAAGATAGTATATGACTACAGAAATTTGTGAAATGAGTTCTGTTTAAATACATATTCAAGGTTATTTTGTTTGCCTTGTAGTGGGTTTACTGTGGCCAGCAGCCAAACCCCCCCAGCTTCTTGCTCCCTCCCCTCTCTGGTGGGAAAGGGAGAAAGTAGAAGGATAGCAAGAAGTCCCATGGATCGAAATAAAGACAGCTCAATGGATGAAGCAAAAGCTGCACACACAAGCAAAGCAAAGTAGGAATTCACTCACTGCTTCCCATCAGCAGGCAGCTGTAGAGCCATCACCTGGGAGGCAGTGCCTCAGCATTTGTAAAGCTTTCTTGGAAAGACAAATGCCATAACCAACATCTCCCCTTCTTCTTCTTTTCCTTGAGCTTTTATTGCTGAGCATGATGTCATATGACATGAAATATGACATTGGTCAATCTGGGTCAGTTGTCCTGGCCATGTCCCCTCCCAGCCTCTAGCCCACCACCAGCCTACTCACTGAGGGGACAGAGTGGGAAAACAGAAAAGCCTTGACATTGTGCAAGCACTGCTCAGCAACAGCCAGAACACTGGTGTTGTGTTAGTGAGGCTTGTTTAGTCACAGATCCAAGGCATAGCACCATATGACCTGCCGCGAAGAAAGTTAACTCCATCCTAGCCAGACCCAATACAACTTAAATGATCAGATTTTCATCACTAGTCTACTGCCCCTTTGTGATAAGCAATTATATTTTATGCAAGGCTCTTGAAATACAAATAGTTCTGGCAGGTAGATAAAACAGATAACTGCTTTAGTGGAAAAGGTAATATTCCAGTCTTGGAACTATCATCAGGTGTGTAGTAAAGGCACTTGTTAAAACCAAGAAAACACTCTTTTCGGACTTTCCGTAGAACTAAGGTCAGAAAAGCATTGGATAATGCTGAATTTATTAGTTATCACACACATTTTCAAGAGGTTTTTAAAATAACAATAGGTATGCAAAGTATTTTGTTTTGTTCTTCTGTCTAACTAGGAGTTCTATGTGTTATTCAGCAACCCATACTGTATAAAACCCTTAGCTGTGTTAGGTAAGATGTTAAACTACATTCTGCACTCCCTTCACTGAGTTAGAGGAGAAACACAGGTAAAATGCAAACAACAGTTACAATACACTTACCGTACAGAACAGGCACTGGCACTAATATTTTGTGGAGATTATTCTTTTGTATATGGAAGTTCAGCCTGAACTCTGACTTTTCCTTTGAGCAATATTTGCATGAAGTTAGCTCAGAAATCTTCTTTAATACAAATGAAATTAAACTTTCTATATTCAATTTTGCAACTAGTCATGGCAAAGCCACAAAAATGGGACTATTCTTGACCTGTAGGGAAATGACAAGAATGAATGACTATAGTGTGAATTTACTTTCTGTCATCAGGTTACTCATGTGAAACATTGCCATTTTGAAGCTTGTAGAATTTTTTCTTGACACTGAGAGACTTAAAAGTTTCATTTCATCTTGTTGGCTGGAAAGATTTTTTAGTGGCTTGTTTCAGCTGAGTAGTTCCAGTTTTATATGGAGACTGTAGAGCACAGAGTGCTACTTTTTTGGCTCCTTAAAAAAGAATGTTTACAATATAATTGTAAGCACGAATAAAAAGGAAGTTTAAAAGTTGGGGTATTTTCCCAAATTTTCTGGAAAGAGGTTTCTGATACAAAGGTGGTGCCTGAACTCCATCAGCATTTTAAAATGTGATCTCTGATGTGAAACATGTTGATAGTGATTACTGTGATTGTATGTAAAGTGTGATTTAATGGAAATATAAAATGTAGGTCTCCTCTGCATGTCAAATTCTATTTTTTGCATAAATCAAGTGTACAAGTCATATGCAGATTGGAGATAATAGCACCTACTGTGTCTAAATAAAATTCTAGAATTCAGAAATGTGTTGAATCTTTCCAAATATACTTTGTAGCCTTTGACAGTTAAAAAAAAAAAAAAAAAAAATCTATTGTATGCTTAGTGCCATCTGTTTACACAATTCAGAGAAGTTCAAGAAAAGGAGACAACCTTGAAGAGGTTGTAATAATAACAAAACTAATAATTAAATGCTCAGAAATTGCACACAGAAAACTAGATATGGAGATAGTATAGCATAGAATACGTTCCAACCAGAAAATGGTATTTCACTGGAATTTAATTTTCAGAGACAGGATAATGAGAGACAGATATAACTTGGCTCCTTTTTTTCCTGTATAAGACCAAAGTGGTCCTGACTAAAACATCAAAGGTATAGAGACATGAAGAGGAGGTACAAAGAAGGGTTAACAAGAGAGGAAAAACCACACACAACAAAGGAGATAATGGGTTTTAAGCTAGTTGTAACATGCAAAAAGGTTATGTGCATATAGTTGGGAGCAGCTACTGCAACAGGGTTTATGTCTAAACTCCAGCAACCAGTAAGTGTTCCTTCTAAAAAGTATTTTGCATTAGATTTGCATCAAAAAAAGGAGTTGGCGTTTGACTAGTCTGTTCCTTGTGCATTTTACTTTAACAGTACATACCAAAATATCACATGAAAAGCATTCTGACCTTTTCCATTTGGTTGTATGGTAGTTGATTATTAGTCTAATATGGACATGAATGCCTAACTTGTTGATTTATATTTTTTTACAAACTTGATTTTGAGGGATCTCTTTCAAGATATTCCCAATCATTGTAACAGTTTAACCTTTAAACCTAAACCAGTAGTTTTTGCAAGGTTTCTGGATGTTTGCAGAAACTTTTCACCTATGGTGCAAAAATTCTGGCCTTTTACCTGCTCTGTTATGTGTACTTACCTGGTTCCTATTATAATCCAGAGTGCTTTTTTTTTTTTTTTTTCCATAGAAGGTGCTGGCAACACAAAGACTAAGAACAGTGAGGGATTTCCCATTTTTATGTTAGTTTTGTGAGTTGCTGATTTTGTGAGATGGGGAATTTCTGCTTAGAACAGAACATCAAATAAGTAGTCCCCCAAAAATCTTGATTTACTGTAATGTTTGAAATTCTTTTGCTGCTATGCTCTTTTATTTTGCAAGGGCAGATAAGTCCTGACTGTTTATATTCAATTAAAAACATGTGAGCCAAATGCTGTGAGTACTTAACAGTTAGCCTACAAGTGTTATTCTAATTTTTAATCATGGGCAGCTCAGTTACCCTCTCTCATAAAGCTCATTTGCTGGATGCTGCAGGTAGAATTGGTATTGACCTAGTCTACCTAGAGACTGCTGAACTTTTAACCTTCTTAAAAATGAATCTTGAGAGCTTCTTATCTTATTTCTTTATTTAACTTATTAGTAAGAGAAGCAGAAGATAGTAATAATGATAATGATTAAAGAAATAGACTCAGATGGGAATTATCTGTACATAATTCACTATCAGTGACTCATTTTAATGTTCTTTAAGACCTTCCTCAGTGTAAGAAATGTTTTGAGGCATCAGCAATTGCTGTTAAGTTTGAAACAAAGAGCTTGCTCCAAATAAGAGAGTGGTGCAACAAACAATGGAACTGGAATTTCTGAGCAGACTGTTAAAGCTAGTGGAAGAATGGTACGAAAACATGTATGGGTATTGCCAGAAGGAAGTGTCAAAGTTGTGAAAAGCGCTTCAATATCAAAACAGAAAGTGATATAAACTAATGTATGGACTTTTTATAAAATTTAAAAGGTATCAAAAAATATAGTTTAATAATACAACAATGAATTATTTCAGGAATGTTCTCATAATTCAAATATTAAATGTTTGGACTTTGCTATCTTTTTCGCTAACTTCATCTGGCCATGCTATTAAAACTAAGGTATTGTTAGAGTACCTTTTGAACTATCGTGCAAAGTTTGATATGTCGTGCTACTATAGTCCCACTACATTGTTTACTGAATTCTTTCAATTAAATCCCTCTGGAAAACTATCATCTTTTTCCACATAAAATCAGTAAATAAGGCACAGGTTATTTTTTAAAAAAAAAAGTCTAGTAAAAATAAATTTTATCATGGCACAGGCTGTTTTCTTAGGAGTCTTTGAGGGTTATTTTGTTGTTGATTTCTTGATCCTTTAATGAAATCTCCCAATGTGTAGAACAGTTAAAATAAATAAGGTCAAAAATGAAAAACTCAAGGGGTGATTGTTTTGAGCTGAATAATTTTTTTCTGAATAAAATACCAACGTACTTTTCTGTAAGTAAAGAAAATGTTTCTTTGGGTCAAAAAATCTTAGCAACATTTATTGATTTCTCTTGACATAGAGCTTGGACTGCACTAAAATCAGTATGACTGGTCAGAAAAGGAAGAAGTGTGTATTTGTACTTTTTAACAGAAAAAAAGCTTCTTCAGCTTGTGTGCACAAAGCATTCCTGTGAATTTCTTTACCATACTACTCTCAAAGATTTAAATGACAGTTACACAAAAGAAAAACAGGCAAAAGAAAGTTAAGCATTGTAACTGGATATAGAGTCCATCTGTGCCCAGTTGACTCTGGGAAGAAACAGACCTTTAATCTAAGGTTCAGTGTAAACTTAAAGAAAATATCAAATATCTTTGAGGTGTTTTCTTAAGCTATTTTTGTATGTGTAAGATAAAGATTAACCATCTCCCTCCTATCAAATCATATTAAATACATAGTGGCATTATTTGCCCAAACTTGACCCTCAATTATTGGGAATTATCCTACAAATACTGAACTGTTCTTCACTAACGCTGCTGGGCAAACAGAGTATGATTCTGAAGTAATTCATCTACAAAAGTTCACCTTAATTTAATGTATTTGTATAGATAATTAGAATACTGACTCTGTTCATTAACATTTCAAATCTCATTTAAATGTAAATTGTAATATTCTTCTGTGTAAGAGTGGGTAGTTAGTGTCATCCATGAGTAATAAGCAATTTGTTCCTCATTAGCCATAAGAATAGATAAAGATATAGATCAAATATGGGTAACAGATGTAGTTAAAAATGGTTACCTGTCTGGAAGGGAAATTTAAAACAAGCATTCATTGTTTTTCTGTAATTTTACATTTTTGATTTGGTCCTAATTCATAATTCAGAACATTTTCTATTAATTGGCTCTTTGCATTATTCATAATGAGGGTGTGAAGGTACAAAAATATTTTCTCTGAGTGACTTATGAGATACAGTGTGAAATTTTAACATATTATTTTCATATTGGTTCAGATTAAGCCCATTTATAATGCAGAGCTTCACTTCCAGATATTCTTCAAAGTACTAGAAGAAATATTCAGAAATAATGAAGACTGACTATTTAATGTGCTTGTTTTAAAAACCCCAACAAACTAATCATCCTATTTTGACTAAAAGGTGGCTTGACCTGATTTGGAAGAACAGTTCTAACTTGTTTCTGAAACTATATCAAAGTGAATTGGTAATAATAATAATAAACAAAAAGATCCCAAGCTTCTTTTTTGCTTATTAGATTAGAAATCAGTCTGTGATGGGAACCCATCACTTGGGTAGTGGGGAAAAAAAAATAAAAAATCTTGTAATCCAACCATTTGTAAAAAGTCATTGCTGTCACATTGAAGGTCAGTAATCAACCCTTTTCTCCAAATAATCTAGGTTACTTCTGTATCATTTTCATGAGGTTTTTAGCATAAAGCTAACAATTTTAAGAAAATTACATCAAAAATTAATTTGAAGTGTGCTTGTGAGTGAAGGAGGAATTGGGAGGGAAACTGATGGAATTTGTAAAGTACTAAATTAATGAGTAACCACCCAAATAGTATTACACAGAGACAACAAGCAAAGAGAGGTGGAGCTGCAAAAGGGGAAAACTACTTGGTTAACATTACTGCTTGATTAACAATGTAGTGATCACAGCTGTAGGAATCAAATGAGAACTGCCAGTAATCTTAGTGAGTTAAACTGGGAAAGTGTCTGTCTATACAGGTATCAAAAAAGAATTTTAAAAGTCCTTTATTATAAAAAAGGTCTACTTTATATTTTTATACATGTACATCCTTGAGTAGACCTTTTATACAGGAACTATGAATTACACATACCTATGTATGGCTAAAAAAATATATTGTGATTTTAGTAAGAAATTATGATTCTGAACCATTGTCTGTCAGAAGCACATCATTCAAATGAGATTTTTGCATCTGCTATTGGCAAGATTTTTTTATTGTTATTGCAAATCCATTTGATAAAAACTTCTTTATAAAATTTATTACATAAATCTGTTGATGATATAATCTCTGTTTATTCCTGAGTACTGTATAAATATTTTCATTCTTTCCTTGCTTCCTTTGAGCGACCTGATCTAATGGAAGGTGTCCCTGCCCATGGCAAGGGGGTTGGAACTTGATGGTCTTTAAGGTCCTTTCCAACTGAAATCATTCTATGATTCTATGATCCAATCATTACTGCTCTCAGCTCTTAGTCTGGTAAACACGGGACAGAACAATTACTTTCAGACCATGTGGTAACAACAGCTTTCCATTCATCTGATTATCTTCATAGTTACTTTATGCTTGTGACAAAGTGAAAATTAAATAATTGTTATGTTAAGGGTGATCAAGAGATACCACATACAGTTCTCTAGATGAGAAGCCTATCACAAGTGCCTTTCACAATGACATTTATAGTACTTTCTCTCATGGTAATAACTTTTAATATATATGTCGGGCTAACATTTTCTTCAAGGCAAAAAATGATTGTGGAAGACCCTTGTAAGATTACCAAGCATACAGTAGTCTTTTTAATCCTCTTTATTTCCAGATGGTGAACTTCTAGGTTGTAACTGAAGGTCCTCCTACTGGTCCCTTAATCCAAGACTCTGTAACTAATTTTAAGTCCCATTTCTTCCTTCCAGTGATCATAACCAGCTCATTCTTCCTGCTTGATATTCCAGTGCTCTTCTCAACTGACTATCCTTCACGTAATATTGAAAATAAAGCTAGAAGGAGGCTAGAAAGAACCTAAAGGGAATATGGGTCAATCCACCATATTCCCATGCAATCTATCACACTGGTCTGCAAATTCTGCTTTAATGTCTAACTTGATTATTCTTTACTATAGTTTCAGTTCATTACTTTCTATCCATCACAGACATGGAAGAAAGATTGGTCTCTCATCTATGCAAGTCTTTTGTGTATCTGAAAACTGTAGTAATAGTCGCTCTGATCTTTCTTTCTTTGGCTTAACAAACCTAATTCATTCTTCTTTTCCAACGTTCATCTTGATCTCCACTGAACTCTCTCCAGTCAGTCCACATCCTTCTTGATAACCAGTGCACAAAAATGAACACTGAGTTCCAGCTGGTGCCTTCTCAGCTCCGAGGAAAGCAAAGAGAATAATTGCATGTCTTACAGGCAGGATTTCTGTTTATACACCTTAGTATGAAGTTTGCCTTTCTTGTAGCATCATTACATACTTGAGTAATGTTTAGTTTTATGATCCACTATCAACCCAAAGATCTCTTCTGAAGAACTATTATCTTAATCCTGTATTTGGGTAGAAGATTACTTCTACTTAGGTATTGTAGTTTGCCTAGTCTTTATTGACTCATAGTCTTTGTTTTTCTCTCAGACCATTTGTCAGGGGCAAAAAGTGGAGTTAGCTGATTATGAATTCTGATCTTGATCTTCAGCATGCTTGCAAACCATGACAACTTTATTTATCAACTGCAAATTTAATGTGTATAGTGTTTATTTCACCAGCCAAATCATTAATTGAAACACTACACATAGCCAGATTCAAGATAGATCCCTTGAGGAATTACATTCAATGCCTACATTACAAGAGGGAACTACAGGCCATAAAACATAATTGTTCTATGCATATTACATTTTCTTAATTTGCATATGAGAATGTCATGTGAGGTGCTGTCAAAATCCCTACTTAAAATCACAGTATATGCAGTCCCTAGTTATTCTTTTTTAAGCAGATCTTTTACCCTGTTGTCACCAAAATCAGGAATAACGTCTTAACACCAATGTAGCATTAAGAAGCAGGCATTCTCTTTATTGCAGTGCTGGATGCACAGGTGATCACTTCACCTAATGTGCATACCAAAAGACAAAGGCACACTCATTAAATACAATAAAAGAAATGAATATTCATGTAATTTCTGAGAAGTACCTGCCTATTTCCAGGGAATCTAATGCACGTGTTGATACATTGCACAAGCATACTAAAATTTGGGGAAGGGTCTCCAAAGGACTTATATGGGGGTCATTGGTGGTCTGGGGTGGTCCCTAGTGGTTGTTGAAGAGGTGTCTTTTAATGTCCTTTCCATGAACTCTGAGTCTTTCTTTCATATAAAGTCTTGTCTTGGTTCATTGTTCTGTCTGTAGAGTTTCTCAGGTATCTTATCTTGGTTACAACAGGTGTCTGCTGGTTTATCAGCCCTCCCCAGGATGTACCCATCACTGCTGCAAAAATTATGCCCTTTGGGTGCATTCTTGTCTGAGGCCTCTTACAGCAATTATGTCATTCAGTGCATTCTTGTCTGAGGTCCCTCACAACACTATCACAAAAAAGGTGGAGTATCATTTAGCTTCAATGCATCCATATTTGGTTTTAGTTGCATATCACCTTTCAAATGTTTATTGATAATCTGATATTTCTCCTGTAAGCTTTCACAAATTTAAAAGCAGAATGCCTTTTCTATAATTCTGTATTTTTCTTTTACATTTTCAAATTCAGTCATTGTAATTGCCCTTTTCCAATCTTCTATAACCCTACTTGTTCCCATTAAATAGGAGAAACACAAAAAATTTCTGAATTTTCTAACGCATATTTTAAGATTGGATCAGTGGTTGCTTTTTAATAAATGCACTGAAATAGTGCAATTAATGCACATTTTTGCAACTGAAGGAACCAGAAATCTTTATTTCAGAAGTGTCTTTCTTCAATGTTTTTTGTCACTTGGTAATATCAGCTATCTGTAATAAATAAAGCTTCATCCTTCAGAACTCAAAGTAGCACTTACATGTTTACAAAGATTTCCTCAGAGCTTCTTGACCTCCTACAATCACTGTGTTCTTGGTATTTGGAAGGCTTTCCCAGATTTGGTCTTGATGGGATCTGTCTGTCACTTGGTCTTTATGATAATCTTGTTCATCCTTGAGAGGCAATATTTTTTTGTCTTGTCTGTCACTCAGCCTTTTCAGATTGGTTTATCTATTTGTAGTTAACTTTTATTGGGAGTTTCCATCTTGTTTTGTGCTTTTTTAGCCTCAGTAAAAATACTTTTTCATTGATTGTTCCTTGTCTGGCCAAAATAATAAGTTAGCACTTTTACGGTTATAATGAGCACCCATGTAAAAATGGAGGCTTTTTCACTTGAGAAACCCGGAGACAGTATTATTCCTTAAACAAACTTTATTTAGAAAAGACACTTTTTATTTTCTTACTGTAACAAATAACTGTAAGAAAGGGCTTTTACCAGACACTAAAAATATTAAAAGCTCCATGAGACTCATATGGTCAATTCCTTTGCCTTTATCTAATCTGTGTTGACATAACCAAATCCTCTTATACCTTTTGTAATAGATGTGGTCTTCTTCATTGTTCTGCATTAAAACCTTTTTTGTTTGTTTGTTTGTTTTTTTAATAGTATAAGAAATATCATACTGATTGTTTATTATATCACCTGTCTCTGTTCAGCGCTTCAGTGAAAGTGTATTATTTAGTCCAGCAAGCATTTACTGTGGCATATAAACTTTTCTACTTTCAGTTGCCCATTGTATGAGGACAGTGGTGGTGTGGCAGTAATTGTCCTGTTTTCACTAGTTCTCCATCTGCTTGCTTTGAAACAAGGGAGAATCATTCAAAAAATTATTTTTCTGAGATAGTAACTATTAAACAACATGATACCTAGACTTCCAAGTATACCAGGTAAGAATTTAGGGTATCTAGAAAAGATTAATTTTTTATTAGGAAAGAAATCATTGGCATTCACACTTAATGAGTAACATAGTAAAGAAGATTCTAATGAGCTCTATTACCGGCAGGTGCAAATGAAAGTAGTTGCCTTGTCTTCAGTGGGTCTGTATGAATAAATACCAACTGAGAATTTGGGCCAAGAACAGTAATCTATCAGATGCAGATTCTGTTTTACAAAGAGAATAAAAGCAAGACCAAGCTTGCTTTTCAAATGTAATTCATCTTCATCCATTATGGGTAGTATACAGGTTTGCCATGACTGCATTAACTATCAGGAACTACAGCATGGGTTTCATTTTGTATTTTCTTTCTCTTTTCCCAGTTTGCATTTAGTATGTTAGGAGGTAATATTATATCTAGCCAAGAAAAGGGGGTAGGAGGCCTACATGAATGAACAAGGAGCTTCTGACAAAGCTCAAACATCAGATGAAAGCATAGAAGAGAAGGAAAAAGGATCTGGGCACAACGAAGGAATAATACAGGCACTGTCTGAATGTACAGGAATGAGGTTAGGAAAACCAAAGCCTATCTGCAGTTAAATATGGCAAGGGACATGAAGGACAACAAGAAGCATTTTGATAAGTATATCAGTGGCAAAAACAAAGACTAAGCAAAATGTGGGCACACTACTAAATGAGGCAGGGGAGTTGAAGGCAAGGGACATAGACAAGGCCAAGGTACTCTGAACATATAAAGAGTGTGATTAAGAGTAGTCAGCTTAGATTTACAAAGGAAAAATCATGTCTGACCAACCTAATGGCCTTCTACAACAAAATTACTTGTTTGATGGACAAGAAGAAAACCGTGAATATCACTTAGCCTGACTTTAATAAAGTTTCTCTCACAACATCCTCATTGACAAACTGATGAAGTATGGGTTAGATAAATGGATAGTGAGATAAAATGAAAACTAACTGAAGGTTGTGACCAGTGTTGTGAAGTGCAGCTAGAGGCTGCACACACACTAGTGATGTACCCCAGGGGGCAATAGCAAGGCCACTACTCTTCATTAAGAACATGGATGATAAAATATAGTGCACACTCATGAAGCTTGCAGATGATTCAAAACTTGGAAGAGTGGTTGATGGTTGTACTGCCATCCAGATGGAACTCAATAGGCTGGAGAAATGGGTCAACAGGAACCTCGTGAAGTTTATCAAGTGGATATGCACCTGGGAAAGACTAATACCACACACCAGTGTGGGCTGAGGACCAACCAGCAGGAAAGTAGCTTTTCAGAAAAGGACCTAAGGGTCCAAATGTCATCAAGTTAACCATAAGGCAACAATATGCCCTTTCAGCAAAGAAGGTCAATGTGCTGCCTTAGGAAGATCAGTGCCAGCAGGTCAAGAGAGGTAATCCTTCCTCTCAACACCGATGAGACACATCTGGAGTGCTATGTGCAGTTCTGGGGCTCCCGGTACAAAGAGCAGCATGGACTTATTAAAATAAGTATAGTGGAGGGCCACAAAGATCATAAAAGGACTTGAGTATCTGTCATCTGAAGAGAGGCTGAGAGAGCTGGGACTGTCTAGCCTATGGAAGATAAGACTCAGAGGTATCTTACCTATTTGTATAAATACATGGTGGACACATCTGGACACAGTCCTAAGCAACTTGTTCTAACTAACCCTGACTTGAGCTGGAGGGCTGGATTAGGCAATTTCCAGAGGTACCTTCCAACCTCAACAATTCTGTGATGTAATGAATTTACTGATAAATTCAGCAGGGTACATGATAGTAGGGAGTTAGTGCTAGCCTCTGGTATGGTCCTTGTTCTGCAGGATATTTTTTTTTTTTTCTATGAAATAACTTATTTTTAACTATAAAGATAACTTTTTGTTAGTTTCTTATCCTGAAAGGTCATCAACATTTACAAACATCACCTGACAGTGTTCACTGTGACTAATATTTTTTAAAAAAAATTTAAAACAAGATTTGGAAAGTATACGTTATGTGAATCAACTTTCCCTCCAGACTGCTTTTTAATACCTTTTTGGATGATTCACAGTGACTGAGCAAGTGCTTCTGGAAGAAATATATCAGCAGCAATCTTGATTCCTCCTTTAATAACAGGATGTCTTCAGATGAAGATGATCACTTGCTGTCCATTTTTTTGTTGTTTGGTTGTTTTTTTTTTTTTCCTCAAAAAGTAAATGTCCACATTCCAGAAATGTAGATGTAATTCTTTATTATTCTTATGTGAGTGAAAGGTTGCCTTATTAAAACCATTTTATTTGCTGTGTTCAGATAGGGTTAGAAGCGACTTCAGAATACCCTTCACGTGGGACAGAACATCTTAATGGCCAATCTGGAATAATTTGTGTTTTTATTATGTTGCTCCTAGGCAGTGCTGAAATGCAGCTTCACATTTTTTAGAATTAGTTAACAGCAAAAGAAGAGGGAATACTGGAGAAAGTGTTAGACATGCTTTTAGTAACTATTTTGCCTTTTATTTCCCCTTTCTTGTCTCCAGAGTATGTGGGTTTCTTCAGCTGATTCTGCCTGAATCTTGATGGTCCCATGGGTTGAGAATTATTCCAAATTTACTTAACAGCTTGACTGCAGTTACCTAACTGCACTTATCTAGTTTTAAAGATATCAGGGGAGAATATATTGCCCTGGATCTGACAGCCCAAGAGAGGCAAAACTGCTACACATTTTCATGCCCTGGGTCAAACTGGTGGTAGGGCTGAAACTGTATTCCCAGCAGCGCACCCAGGCAGAATACATGTATACACCACATATGTGCATACCAACAGGGCTAGGGCTAGCTCTACAGATCAGATATGCACACAGCATTCACATGAATGCAGGCAATTCTCATTCTGCGCCCGTCTCTGGCTGAGCAATGTGGAGGTCTGCTACTGAGAATGTATGTACCACTATCATCCTACCAACAGCTGAGTTCAGACACTCAAGTCTCCTCAGTTGCTGGCACCTGGACATATGAGCCCTTGTACCCCCACTCCATTTGCTGGTGCAAACTAACTCACACATACTGTCACATCCCACTCAGATGAGGGAGACAAGTGACTTATTTTCATAAATCCCCAACAGAGTGGACAACAGTGAGACAAGTCTCAAAGTCCAGATATTTATTAACTTCACACAATGTACTAATTGGATACATGATAACTGGCTAAGTACATAATGAGTTGTGGCAAGCAGTACAGTGTGCCTTGCATTGCTTAATTCTTGTGGAGAAAAAGGAAAGGAAGGAGGTGGAGAGAATAGAGAAAAAGAGATCACTGGTCTGGGTTCCTGTGTTGATCCTGCCAGCAAGGGTTCAAGGAGGCATCTGTCTTCATTGCTTCACTGCACTCTCCAAATTGCCACGTCTCCTTGCCCCTCCTCAATTTATGCCCACTTTCCTTGGGTCTGTCCCCTAGGTCGACCCACATACACATATATCCCATGTATGGGGAGGGGCAAAGTGTTTCATGTGATGATGTAATTAGCATTATCTTGCTAATCATCATTAGCATATTCAGGGATGTTAATTTTAATATGTATTTTGTGGATGACGAAGCAAAGGTCATTCACCAGACAGATGGCCCTTGAAATGTGAACAGGTGCACCACAGCAGAACTGTCCTGTCTCCACAAGAGCTGCCCCCTCCAGCTGCTTCCTGTGTTACTTGGGCCGCCTTATCAGCTTCGACCACCACACTATCCACACCATGACTATAGTTTCATTAGTTGCAAGTTTTTGAGACATTTCTTAGCTCGAAAGGCCTCCACTCCCTCCACTATCCTTTATCTCTTTCTCAGACTGTTTTTCTCAATCTTTGTTTCTCACAGGCCTGTTTCTTTCAGGACCTTTTTTCACAAGTTGTCTCTCATGCATACACACACACACACATGCTCGCATACACACACACACACATGCTCACATACACCCAAAGATGGCTGGGGCTCATCTTGTCTCCGGTAGCTAACTCCCTTGTGGTTTCACCCCAGGAATGACATAGACACCAACAGATCTCACTGGCATCTGGCTAGGATTCTCCTGGTGCCACCAGCAGCCAGCTCATTCCATGCTCTTGTCCTTAGAGACACATGCCCCTCCTTGGTGCCCAGGCCACATCACATACTTGACAGCTGGTCCATTTTGATTGTTGCTAGCACTTGCACTTGCTGCAGCTGCTGACAACATGGGCTCGTGGGGCTCTGACCACTGGTCCCATCCCCATGGCAGGTGCTTGATCTGATCACTCTGGTCTCTAGTCTCTGGCATGCAGGCGTATCAGCCTATGATTCCACTCCACATGGTGGCACCCAGTCTTTCACTTGTTCCAGTTGCTCATGCTGTGGACGCACAGGCCCCTAAGACCTGCATTCCCACCCTAGTTTTTGGCACTAAAACTTATTAATTCTGGTCTCTCCAATTGCTGACATCACAGATGCATGTGCCCTCCAACCTGTGGTCTGACTCCAGTTACTGCACTTAGACCCTCAGTTACACACATGCACACAGATATAGTCTCTCACCCAGTAAAAGAATTAGAAAGAAATTCAATAAGAATATAGGACAGATTGCACTGATCAGGTGCAGAATGTGTCTACATAAGTGTACTGATCATGAAATTATTTATTTACAAGTAAAGAGCCCTTTTTATCTCTTATCCCTTATTTTCCCCACTCTTGTCCCTTCCCAAATTGCCGAAATCCATCTCTTTCCCTGCCTTTGGTTCCATCTCCAAGCATCCCATAAGTCTCATGCAATCTCAAAATGCATCCCACACCCCTAGGCAGCAATCCCCCTTCAGCCGGCAAGATGTTTCATTCTTGACTCATCATGATGGGTTTCACACCTGGCCAATGGGGCTGAGGCTCTCTTGGGACAGCCCTGAGAGGTTTCTGGACAGGAGGATATCCCTTTCTCTGGATACTTATTGTCTTCCTGCCTGCCACTGTGCATCTGTGCTCCTCTCATCTTGTGGAGATGGGCCTTTGATAGGCTGACAGCTCCACTGTGGGGCTTGAGAGCAGCCAGGGTGGGGTATTATTTGGACTTCCCCACATTGCCATTGCATCCCCGGGCTTCTTTGTAAGTGTGCAGATTACTTAATCTAACAGAAGACACTACAATTTCTTGAGTATTGTACTTCCACAATCTTTTTTTTCCACAGAAAGTCTCTAAAAATGCCAGCAATGATTTATATAGGTTTAGTGTATATTTTTAATGAGTGTGCATTCAGAATAATATAGGTGAAGTAAATAGTTATTTAAGGTTGTTAATTGTCTGCCTGAGCTTCTATTCATAATGGGCAAGACATGTCATTCGTGGGTGATATACTTTAATGGTCTCTATGCTACTATCTTCAAATGCCTTTCAGCCATTTCTGGGTGGTAACCAGAAAAGAGCTCTGATGTTTGGTAATGTCTCAGCCAGTTGAGGTACTTGGACAGCTGTTGTGGACAGGTAACACCTGAATCTTGTATATAATTTCTTGCCTACTGTATGACCAAACAATATTGCAGTCTATTTGTACTATTGAATTATTTATATGCTCTTTTAGTTTGAGCTGCCTTGACCTTTTCTAAGGAAGATTCTGAGTTTATTCATTTTGACAGTTACCCTACCTCTATGAATCTCAGTCAGACTGTCTTTTACCTAAACATCTGACAAATTCATAGTCTGCCTCCTTTGCCCGTTGTCTGTTTTTCCCTGAGTAGATTAATGTAATTGTAGCCTATTAAGATGTAGTAAGACTAAGAAACACTTCCTTGGCTTTTTCATAGATCACAGTGATGTCTGAAGCAATAGTGGGGAGGAGTCATGTTCTGTGTGTTGATTATGCAGCTGCTAGGCCTAACCTAGGATATGTTACATTTCTTGGTACTGTAAAAAAATTTACAAAAGTTAGAGGAAATCCAACCTGTGGACCCTTCACATGTTTGCAGCAAGTAATAGCTTCCCTTTTTGGGTACTTTAAAATGTCAGGTATCTTCTGCGTTAAGGGCACACTTTCCTATACAAACTTCTTATGAAGGGGATGCGCAACTTCGAATCACAGTTTAAACTTTCTTTAATTGGTTATATTGTGGGTGGATTGAGACTTTGATGAAGGCCTTACTGAAAGGTAGGTGTATTTTGTGTCAAAATAAGAAGCAGATTGTTATTTTTTTATTCCCTTCCTGCTGTAAGGTACTTCTTCAGGAAAAGTTTAGTTCAATATTGAGCAAGAGTGCTCTTTTCAGAGAATTTTTATGCTAAGGGAATCAATGGTCACATCTGGTAAATGAGTTGTAAAATGGGTTGTGCAAAACTCTTGTCTGGTGACTCTTCAGTGATAATCATATTCTCACATTTGTTGAGACTCTACTCCAACTATTTAATTTGAAGTTAACTATGTTTAAGAACTCTGCAACTGAAAAAGTTGTTTCATACCTTAACTACTAGGCATTCATTTTCACTTACCTTTACTCTCTTATATTTCTTTTTTTGTTTGTTTGTTTTTAGGTTTTCTTTAGAAAATCTTGTAGTTGTTCAAAATATCCTTAAAATACCTGAATATCTTGGTTGGAAAGGTTAACAAACTGCAGGAGCAATTTGTTTGTGTAATGAACATTTAAAATATCTAACATATGGTAAAGGATTATAACAGACAGCTAACGGGATATGCAGATACTGAAATAAAAATCTGCATAAAGGCCTGGAGCAGAAAAAATCTCAAACATTTTCAGTTGAGCTTATGAGCATGTGAAGGGAAAACCATGTTTCATCATTCAGTTACTTAAAGTTATTGCCTTTAAGATGAATTGGAGAGTTTACTTTATGATATATAATAAGGCTTTTTTTTTTTTTTTTTTTCCCAACACAAGTGTTTTTGCCATTAAAAAAAAAAAAAAAAAGTTACTATTCGGTCTTCATTTCCTCCTTTTTGCCTGAAGATACTGGCAAGGTCTTTGAAGGACAGAAACATTAATGTCACATATGGATACTGTCTGAGCCTCAGCATCTAGAGAAAGGATGTATATTCATATTTGCCATGTATTTAACTTTACAGTTTATGCAACCCACAGGTTTCTTTTGAAATAATTGGCAGGCTCCCTGTGAGTTCTAAGATCCTTTGAATTCAGTAGAAAGGTATGTAGCTCATCTGAGTTCAGTGCATATTAATTTTGCCCAGTGTTACCTTCAGGAAACATAGAATCTAATTGTGGTTTCTGTTTGTGAGGTAATTCCACGGAAGAACATGTTGGGAATTGCAGCTATATTGAAGCATGAGAAAGAAGCAAAGTGAAAAGGAGGAGTTTGGTGAAACTGGTTAGTTCATCTGCATCAGTCAACCTAGACCAACTGGCACAGTTCTTTCCACAAAGAAATTAATGATACTGCTTTATGCTGTACAAGTTATGGTGTCATTTTAATAGTTTACAGTAGCTTCAGAATTGCTTTGCATAACAGTAGTATTAACTTTGAGATGTGTCATTGAATTAAGTGGAAACCTGATAGTTTATATATGAAATAAAGCATTTGTGAACACAGCTTCAAATTCATTGCAACTGTGATGCAGCTGGAATTATGTTTTCCGATAGATATAATCATATTGAAAAAATGATGTAACATTTGCTAAATAGTACCATGAGTAGAAGCATATGCTTTGCAATACTGGGTAGGAGGAGTATTTAACAAATGCAATCAGTAGCAAGAGTTTTAAGAGGAAAATATTTCTTGGAAATGCTTAAAAAAAGCATTAAAATTCCTTAAAGTTATAAATACTACATTTAGTCCAATGGGATTTTTTTTTGTTGAGGATATAAACTTGATCATATGAGAAAATACTTCAGACAACAGCAGCCCTGAGGCATGAAGTATTTTAAGGCAATGATAGTAAAGTAATTCTGTGCAGAAAAGCAGTCTGAGACATAAAATAGGCCTGCTTTATTGACTGCCTTTCACTTTGCTGAAATCATCTGCAGTTGTGCAGATTGATGGTAAAGACAGTGTAATAATCAAAAAAGCTAAATGTAAACTGCTACAAAAGATGAATGAGAATGACAATCCCTGTCTCAAATATGTGTGGAAGTTACCACATTCTGCCAGTCTTGAAAGCAGAACCCTGGCCTCCTTGGAGATCAACCTGATATGCAGAGAAGGGGGAAGAAAGGACTAGCCCCACCACAAATGGTGAGTGATCCATTTGTCCCTGCATCCTGGTTTTAATAAATATCCTGGTTTTAATAAACAGGCTTGTGTCTCTTGTTAGGAAAGCTTTTGTCTTCTCTTTGACTTCTCTGACTACCTAGTTTACTTTTGCTGGCAGTCTAGAAGTAAGCTTAATGAAGAGGTTGTGGTTAGATCTCTACTGTACTCTGTTGAAATGCTTTTTGATGGTGTCAGACAACTGGTGAAACTTGTGGAAAAATTTTTGGGGCAACATGTCTTGTCACATACCTATTGCTTTGTTATAGAAAGCATGAATATATGTAGAATGGGTTTTATTTAAACTATAAAGACAGGCCAGGAGGGTCAGCTGTGAGATAAAAAAGCCCCAAAATCTATAATTCTACAAATGGTGCATTTTAGGGAATTTTTCAAATTGAGCCAGTCTGCCAAAAGTTTACAGTAAATTGAGTAATCTGAGTAAAAATGAAGTGAATGATGTGTTACAGCTGAATGGATGTATTGATCACTTAGAGATCTCTGGGATGGGAGCATTTGCATACTGACAAATCAGGCCAGTTTTTAAGCTTTAAAACAGAACTGTACTAACTTCTCCCATGAACAACACGCTTCCTGCTCATGGCAGTTCTTACACAATATTGATCATCATTACTGCATATAAAAAATGTAGTCTTTAAAATGCATATTCTAAATTAGCTTTGAGTATACAATACCGTGGAGATGATGCTATGTATTTAATAACGATGGCTGTGGTTGTTGATGTTCCTTAGTGGCAAAAATCTGGGTGACCAGGCTTAAGAGCTCTTTGATGAGAGAAGTCAGAAATGAAATAGTCTTGCCTCCTTCTTCTGTCACATGCCAGATGTTTTTATGCTATTTCTGTCCTTCACAGTAGGGGACTCTTCTTATCTGCTTCTTTGGTTTGCTTTTGTCTTGCCAGTCATTCTTTCAGCATGTTCAGCGGGATGTTCTGCATATTTGCACTACCTTTGCTTGGTTCTGTCCGACAAATTTTGTTACTTGAATGTCTTTACCTTCAACTGCATCCGTCTGTCTTTGTCCCTTTAGCACACATACCTATCTAAAATTTTGTCTTCCTATACAATCACAGAGTTACAAAATATTTACATGCTATTCTTAGCTACACATTTTTAGTAGGTTTGTATTTGGATTTAAGTCAAGTTTATATTACATTTATTTTTACATTTATAATTGATAGAGGCCACAGGCTTTGACAATGTATGATTGGAATAAAGCTTTTCCATTTGCAGGAATAAAAGTTCTCTTTAATTCAAGAATATATGGACACTTAAAGTCATTGTAATCATGTTAGATATTGAAGTTTCTGTCATCCTCCAAGCAGGTTCTAAGATGGTAAAAGAATTCGGTATAAAAAAACCTCATGTGTAAAGTTTCAAAATATCAAGAGGTTTATTTTTTTTAATGGCACATGGGCAGCTAATTTAATATGGCAATACTTAAGAGATATTTTAAAAATTGGTATAGGTAATGTGATTATAGCGTAGTTTTTTAATGATAACTTTTTTTTTTTTTTTCTGGAAAATTCCATAAATACACTTGTCAATTTATCACCTTTAACACGCAGTGGGAAAAGTAATTTCCATGCTTCAAAGTCTCAGCAAATTTTTCATAAAATTTTAGTGTTGTTTTTGGCTTTATGAATCAAAAATATATGACTAGTTAGATTTTTTAAAGGTTGAGTTACAAAACTGTTAACAAACAGTACAGCAGGTTTAGTCTGATTCAAATAATAAAAAGTCAGGAAAATAGCTAAGTAGTGAATCTCAGATGCATTATTTGCTCTTTATACTGTATGGATGATTGCATTGCTGAACCTCTCAGATCAACCGTTTTTGTTATGCTAGAACAATGAACTGTTGCAATTGGGTTGAATATTAGTAACTTGTATTAATGATACCTTTTTCAATTTCTGTTCCTTTTGCCATGGAACATTCTGTCTTTCACCTCAACACACCAAAGCTTTTCTTTTTCTTTTCTTTTTGGCTGCTGGAGTTTTTGCTAAGGGTTGTGATTTCATGTCTGTAATGCTGAGGAATGTTTGCTAGCTCACTCTGAGAAGGTCTCAATTCTGTGAATCTGGTAGGTAGCACTTTGTCAGAGTTAGTCCTACTCACTGTAGTTTTCTGAGGTGAATAAAGGTGGCAGAATCCAAGTCTAAACAAATACCTTTTTTTTTCCCCCCCCCCCCCGATTGCAGATGACATCATAAAAGTAGCCGCATTTAGAAACCTCCCATTCCCATGACAGAACAAGTGAAGTGTGTGTAATCTCAGAGTAAGGATTCAGTACCTTTGGTGCTGTCATTCCACGGCACAGTAGCTTCTCTCATGCTTTCTCCCCTTCCTACTGGAGGTAGAAACCTTTCAGCATGTTTCTTGTATAGAAAACCAGATATATCCCACTAGGACTAGGGCACGAAAAACTCTTAATTCTAGCAGTTCTTGTAACTGCTGATTGGCATCATAAAGGCTAAAAAGATTTGATTCTCCCTGAGGAGAAGGTGTTGACTGAAGCCTTCCAGGAGTTCCTTAGACATAATTAATGCTCCCTTAGACGAGAATAAGGTTGTTATTAAAAAATTCTCTTAACAAACACAGTAAATACTTCTTTAACTACTTAATGTTATAGAATCCTATTCTACCTTTTATTTGTCAATCATCTGTTTAATGACTGCTGATGAGAGAAAAAACATAACAAACACAATGTTTTCTTCTCAGAGGGGGTTTCAATCTTTCTTGTTTCTGGACTCAAATACATTTGACACATCCAGAAGCTCAATAACCATTCATTAAAGGACAACTGTAGTCTTTTAAGGTCATGTAGGAACATCAAGCTGGGGACAGGCATAGTTTGTGGAGATACATTGATATTTTAATGAATAACTTGCTACAAGGCCAAAGAGGTAGCAGTGGGGAAGATATGAACTGTGACCTGCTTCGTTTCTTCTATAGGACCTTCCAGCAACATTTGCTTCATGAGGAATAAAAAAAGTAAGGTTAACTATTAGAAAATAATGCTAATACTATTTGAAGTGAAAGAAGCAACTGTTTACATTCGTGAAAAAGGTATACTCATATCCTAAACTGAGCGTATAGCTCTTCTGTAAATGTTGTGGGCAATTACAAGTCCAGATTTAAAACCAAGCTTAACCCTATGCTTAACTAACAATTTAAATATGAGACTAGAATGCCAAACCACTTATTATATCAATCTACCTCAGAAACATTTCTGTTTGGACATAAATTTGAATTTGCATCATCAAAGAAGGAAAATCAAGTGCTACAAATAATAAACTAAGAAAATACCATCTTCCAGCAGAAAATTTTCACCTTCATGAACAGATCTAATGTGTGTAATGGAAATGCTACCATCTTTGCAAGACACTCAAATTTGTCACAGAATTTGAAAATGTTCAGTGGACTATCAGTGGTAGTAATAAAACCTAGTTGTCCTAGGCTTGCTATATCTTGAGAGCAAAGCAAGTACAGGACTGTTGTACTGGCAAAAGCTTAGCAGCCCCGTGGCACTTTGCCAGAAATCAGGACCAGAAACACTTCATAAACATGAGATTAAACAACATAGAAAAGTATACAGGTTGCAAAGGACAACATGATAAAGGTAGCGTTCCAGTGGGAAAAAACAAAAAACAAAAACCAACAGCTGCAATAGTTTAAGTAGGTGATTATGTAGCCAAGCTGTCTTTTCATTTGCTGAAGATTCAGAAGATGTTCTTGCATAAAAGGTCTTTTAATAATGCTGTGATATCCAAGAACAAAATCAGGTGAGCACAGATGTAGTTTTTACAGTGGCATAGAAAAGGCATGACCTAAATAAAAGCAACTCTGGAAGAAAACAGATCCTCACAGTTTGCTCCTCAGATCTATAAATGTTTACATGATGACAAATATTATCTTCTCATGTGGAAAATTGACTTTTGTAACATCCTTCTGTAGTCCATCAGATGACTTCATGGATGCTCTTCTTCCATTTACTCAAACTCAAGTCTTATAATATGCTGCAGTAAGATGGTTGTTCTCTCATAACTCCTTAGAAAATGACAGACTGGTTTTGAAGTTGTCAACCATTAAAGGCCTGAAACATCATCTACTGCAGGGAACAGATAGTGTTGTAGATGGTTATATTCCTTGGGAACTGCCTTCACAAACTGACTGGCATTTGTTTAGGATAACCTGCATTTGTTTGCACTGCCTATGTAGAACTACAAGTAGTACCTGAGCTGGTTAATTTGGGAAGAACCAACAAATCTCATATGGAACACATGGCTGTCACACTGCTCTGTGAAGTCCTAAATGAAAAGCAGAGTTAACTTCTTGAACAACTGTTGAGCTATTGAGGTGTAGGAAAATATTTTTGGTAGTGACTGAAGTATCCTTTCCTGGTATACTGCATATATTTGAAGAGTTTTGTGTTTCTTTGTGTTCCACTTGCATTTTTATAAGTCTCCTACAGAATGATGAGAAAGAGGTAAAGATATACAAGTAGTAAGGAAGCATCAGCACAACAAGAAAAATATCCCTTTTATTCAAAGAACTGTAAAACATAGCATAAGAATATTTCACACATTGGAAGTGGTTTAAGGGGGAAAAAAAGTGCCAAATTGTAAAAGTTACATTGCATTTGTTACAACAGTTAGAACAGAGGTACTGATTCATAGCATTTGATTGTTTAAGAAGTCTAAAAATATACTGTAGTCTAGGGTCAAATACAGTATGTTACCATTATTAGCATTCTATGATCCATTATTGTACCACTATTAGAAATTGTTAAGCTATCTATGTCACAGTTTTTCCCCATTTTTTTGAGGAACATGGTTATCTAATTATTGAAAAGTATAACTGTCACTATAATTTCCCTTTTGTTTATCAGGATAGTATATTTTGATTGTGTTATTGATCAAACTTGCTTTTCAAGGTCAAACCCCCCACTTTAATTCACATAATTTCTTAAATTTCTTAAGATTTAAAAAAATTTTTTTTTTCCTCTTTTTACCTTTTTTCTTTTCCCCCTTTAGTCTGGAATTGCATCTTCTTTCTGGTGTGGTTATAGTGGTACAGATTTTTCTTTTTGGATTCTGCTGGGTTCATCAGTTCTTACCTGGACAGACAAAATAAAGATCCACAGATGTTTAGGTAGATGAGATACAATAGCTGAAATTATTAAAAAACCCCAAACAAACAACCCACATAACAAAAACAAAAAAACCAACGCACAAACCAAAAAAAACCCTACAAAACCCACAACGTTGTGTCTATTAACATATTTTTATATTTTTCATATTTCAGTTCATGTGGTAACAAGAAAAATTATAATCCTGTTATGTAGAACAGATGATTTATTACTACATGAGAATGTTTGTGTAGTTTTGTATAAGAAATGATCAGATAAAAATGACAGATTGCTATCTCTAGTACATGCTTAATGTTTTCACTTGAATATTTCTTATGCATCCTTGAAAAAATGAGCAGTGGTTTAGTTCCCTGTACACATTTGACTCTTTCTATGTTTTCACTGCCATGATGTGAAGAGTATTATGATTGATCTTTGCCTTCAGTAACTTCCCAAACATCAGCTGACCCTGTTTACACCAACATTCTTTCCCTTTCTATTTCTGTTTTACCAGTGTGAACTGTTTTACATTCTTGTACAGTTAGAAAGCAGCTTGAAGTAGATATACTGCTTCTAATTATTTGGTTGAAAATATAATTGTATTCTGTCATCCCTCTTCTGAGAATGCTGTAACTATTGTGGATCCTCTAAACAACCAGCAGCCACCATTACCAAAGACCTAGCTGTGCATTGTATGGAAAATTCAAACTACATACTCCCCTGTAGTATGTTAGGATAAACAAATGAAACAGTTCTCTTCCTTTGTGCTTCCCCATACTGTCAGCTCCACCACTACCTGACATCTCAGACTTTCCAAGATTGTATCCATAAGAGTTACTATCTCACTTCTCCTTTTCCCCATCCACTGAACTTTCTGAAAAAAAAAACACTACTTCACATATCACAATACGTTTAATAAAAAAAAAGTGATTGATGATTATAGAAGTTAAAGGAAAATGTCTGTAAGAGGTGATTTCTTCTCACAAAGCACAGATCCGCTATACCTTTACTAGGAGGTGTTTGTCTAAAATATGCCTCACAGTTTCAAATGATGAAGGTAAAGAATAAAGAACATGCATAAAGAGATTTTTAAGTAAAGAAACATTGGTAACTCTGAGGTAAGCTATTAATGAGCTATTGTCATGTTAGCACCTAGTGCATCCAACTAAAGCAGTTTGTTCAGCAGTGTCAAGCGATAGCAGAAGGCTTCGTGTTGAATTGTGGATTGCCTAAATAAGAGCTGTAAAACTACATTAGGAAAGAGACACAAACAGTAACTCAATCAAGATCATATTCCAAGCACTGAAAGACAGATTAAAAAACCAGATTTATTGCCTGAGACAATAAACCAGCATGGCTCTTACCATTTCTCGTAGGATGATCTATTCCAGTACTCTCACCTTTAGTATTATTTGTTTAATATAAATACTGGAAAAGCTATATAGTAAAGTGAAAGGAAAATTAATATATTCTGTGGATTCTGCAGTTTTCAGAGAATTTACTATTTAAATTGGCCATGATGATTAAAAAAAAAATAAAAATCATCAAGTTTCACTATAAAAACTATTCTGTTTTTCTTGCACCTCTGCTGTTTCATTTTAGAGTTCTTTTTTCTCATCCATCTGCTTATATAAAAAACTGGTTTTGTTAAAAATTGTTGTTTGTGTCCTTGTTTTTCAACCAAGCAAGTAATATTAACAGTTTTAATGTATTCTTCTCTAGTAGATTTTACTTTCTTTTGATGTTTTTCTCATATGACTTGATGCTCAATCTGTAACATATGCCTGCAAATCCTTTCAGGGGTAATTTGAATGTAAAAATAGAAAATGACTTCTAGCTTGAGGGTTAAATTATTGTAAGCAGAGTAACTTTGCTTTGAATGTATTCAACATGATTTTGTATTTTTGTGGCTTGCCCAAGTTTCAGTTATGTTAGACAAGGCTAGTAATGTATTTGAAACAGAATGGTTTCCTTGTTCAAAATATTTTTAAAGAAATCATGGTGTAATTAGTACTAAACGTTCTTTGTGTTAATGCTATTTTCCCTCTAATTGAATGGCATAAACAAGTTTCTGGTTAACTGGGTATTGAGAGCAAGTATTTGCTACTTCCTCTTCTGGTCTAATCTGATAAGCTTCAGTGGATAACTAGACTGTCTGTATCTTCCCTTCTTTCAGACACACTTCAGATATATTTAGTTGAATGTTTTGCTCCCCCTGTTTGTAACAGGCATTGTGGTCAGATCTGTGTAGAACAATCTGTTCACTTAAGTTTGGAAGCATAACAAGGCTCATGCAGCCAGCATGTATCAAAAGTGTGTTTCCAGCTGTACTTTGGAAAATATGCATCTTATGGTATTTACAAGAAGGTTCCCAAGCCTGTGTTTCCCCTGAATAATAGGGGACTAAGTGCCAGAATCCAGTGCTTCTGACAAAATAGTAGTTACAGCAATGGTTGGCCTGCTTTCCCATGAATACCTCGAGGCTGGTAAATGCTCTAAATCTGATTTCAAGTCCTCTGTGGCTATATTCACACAACAATATGTAGTGCCAGGGACTTTGTCCAGCATAGTCCTCACAGTCCCAGATAATCAGAGATCAAGGACTTAAGTTTTAAATGAGAATCTGAGAGCGAGGTAAGCTATTTCCATAGATAAAGCCAGTTGATTTGAAAATGATTCATTCTTTTGCACTTAAAGTCAATTTACAGTACTTTGACAATGCTAAAGGCCATTTAAAGCTTACGAAGGGTTTTCCAGTATCATTCATACAAATATCAGGTGTACTGTATTTTGGGCATATAAAAAAGGGTGTATTGTTTGTCTTTTTTTTCTATTGTCTCCAGTCTACATTGTGTTGGAACAGCTCAGCGAGCATTCAGAAACAGGTAGGTGCTCCATGCTAGTTGAATCGTCAGTGAAAACAGTATTTGGGGAGGCCCTAGAAATGGAAACATGGCTTTGAGAGAGCATAGTCTGTTCTGCTATCAGTCATTGGTGAATAACTACAGCCTAAGATGTTTTTCTGAACAGTTTCTTTAAATTTTATAAAATGTGTTGCTTTATACAAAAGATTAATAGATGTTATTTCAAAGATAGGGATATCTTTTCTTCATTGATGTGGGGTGAGAAAATTATGTGGAATAATGTTTTACCCATAGTTAACATTTAGTTCCCATTCTTTAGCAAATACTGAATTAGAATTTGTTTATAATTTGGAACAGAAACTTCTTGGAAATGGAAATACTGAAAACATCTTAGGATGTCAATATTATTTTAAATTTCATTCTTTCATTTTTGTGTTTATTATAATTGTATGCAAAATTATATATATTTTATATATTCAAAAATATAAAAAATCTAAGAATCAAGCCTTTCCAGGGCTTGTTGCAGGAATGGAGGTTCTTAGATTTAAATTATATAATTATATCATTTTAAGTATCCTGGGAAAAGGCAATGGACAGAAGCTGCTGGTTTATTTGGAAGATGATTCTTTTCCTTAGGAAGTTTTAATTTCATTGGAACATCATTCCATATGAAAAATTATCTAGCATTATTATAAATTATATCAGTGTGTATTTGATGCACTTGTGTTTCATTAAGACAGTGCTAGAAGCGAGGCATGACCTCTTACCACATTTACCAAGACTGTAAATCACTGAACTGCAAATCATCTGTTCAAGGTTAACAGCACTGTATGTGGAAAGAAAAAAGTCTCCTTCTCTTCAAATTAGCAATTATATCAGTTTATTCTGTGCTCAGAGTAAATTTGACCCATGGATAAGGTTGCAGGTTAGGATTTTAAGAAGAGCCTAAGGGAATGCCCTGCTCAAACCTGCTGTAGTTCAGTGAGAGTTGGAACACATTTGAAATTTCTGTCTCGGTGTAGAATTTTTTGTTGATACATCTGAGGTATCCAAATTGAAATTCAGTCTGAGATAGTTCTGTTATTAGCTTTGAGGTACATTATTGCACAGAAATACAAAAAAAAAATAAAGGCTGGTGTATCTCCTGGGGAGAGAAGGATGATTTCTGGAAACATGCTGTCCCCATGTGTTGTTTTTTATCCTATTTAGTTCATGAACCAACACAAAGCAGTGGAGCATGGATACAGTAATGCATTCCACTTTATATTAAAGAAGTGACCCTTCCAGTTGCAATACTGTCATTACAAAATAAGGCGTGTGTGTACTCTCTATTAGACCTGACATTTGGCTTTACTGATTGCCACTTGCAGTGTTCATTAATCATGTGCTCAACATCTTTTTCAAGCGACCGATCTCTCTAGTATTGTTGCTTTTGCTAATGCTTGTCATTGTGATTTAAGTTTTGTGGTGATGACAAGCATTGTATGTGTGTGTAGTGCTCTGATAGAGGGCTGCTACCTTGCTGTGCGAATGACAGGTTCTTGCCCTTTTTTGGTTGAGAATCTGTTGCAGTCATCAGTGTGACAGCTTTTAAAAATATTAGTGAGTCAACTAGAAATTCACTGATCATGGCTGGAAATAATATTATCTGGGATAGTTTCACGTATCATGCTGTCCTGGTTTCAGCTGTGATAGAGTTAATTTTATTGAGGTGGGAGAGAGCACAGTCAGAGTGCTGGGCCTGGATTGGTCATTGGAGTATTCCATATCATGTTCTGCTCAGTGTATACAGGAGGAGGGTTCTCTCTCACTTCTGGTAATGAGGCAAGATAGGATCTTCGTTCTGTCGGGATCACTACCGGGGGCAGGCGGGGTATCAGTTGGTGGGTGGTGAGCAATGGCATTGTGCATTGCCTGTTTGGACTTTCTGTTGCTGTTTTGTTACATTACAATCATTAAACTATTTGTTTGTTTTTTTAATTTTCGACCTGTAAGGTGTTTTTGTGGGTTTTTTTTGTGTTCCTCCCCTATTTCCCTGGATGGGGGAAAAGGGTGAGGAACCGGCTGCATGGTGTTTGACTGCTGGCCAAATTCAAACCACAACACACAAAGATACCATCTCACTTCTGAAGGGTATCTGATCTAATAAGCGGTTATGCATATGGATAATGTTACAGATTACCCAATTTGTTTCAATAGGACTGCCTATCTGAGTAAATAATTCTTACATGAAAGTATGTGCAGGATTAGGCTTCTGCTTTACATACGTAAGTCTGATTTCAGAAGTATTTGTTAAAATTAGATAAGGTTGATTAACTGTTTAGAAAACACAGCATTGTTTTTTGCAAGTGTGCAGTACTGTAGAAGAGAGTCTATCTTTTATCCTCTTAATCAGACTCTTCTGTGTGGAAAAAGCTGCACATTTTCCATGAACTTTTCATCAAAATTGGTGCATTTAGGTCTGTTCATTTAATTAATCTTTGTCTGTCTCTTCCCATGCATTGAATAGGAATAATTAACTTTTGCATGCTGAGAATGATGTTTAATGATACTCCTTAAAATCAAGAGTGACTTTGTTCCTCTCATGTTTACTTCCTAGGAACGTGACAAGTTCTGTAAACTAGAATGATGCATCTCCCTCTTTCTCTAGTTGTTGAAGCTTTCTTGTCTTCCAATCAAACGAGTTCAAGAAAAAGAGCAGTAAATCATTCCTGCGAAAACGCGTTATTCTCTGGGGTTTTTTTAGTGGTTCTTTTCACTGCAAAGGATAGCAATTGACTGTCCAGAGGGTAGCATAAATATAGTTGAGGAGATTGAGCATGAATAATATTGATTTTACAAATCAGATGGAAAGTGCGAAGAGTTGATAAACTTAGGGTTCTTTTTAATAATATTATACCACTGTGTGTTTTACTTTGTGTATGTAACTTTTTTTCTTCTCCCTGCAAATATCCTGGATGGCAATTGTACCAGCATCTCAGACAAATTCTAAATCTGACCATATAAGGACACAGACATCTGTGTCAGCCCACAGAATCACAGTACCATTTAGATTGGAAGAGATCCTTAAGATCATCAACTCCAAATGAAGTATCATTATAGCACTGATGAATGCAAGTGAGACAAGTGGCTGAGGGAACTGGGGGTGTTTAGTCTGGAGAAGAGGAGGCTGAGGGGAGACTTCATCGCCCTCTACAGCTACCTGAAAGGAGGTTGCAGAGAGCTGGGGATGAGTCCCTTTAACCAAGTAACAAGTGATAGGACAAGAGGTAATGGCCTCAAGTTGCACCAGGGAAGGTTTAGACTGGATATTAGGAAGCATTTCTTTACAGAAGGGATTGTTAGGTGTTGGAATGGGCTGCCCAGGGAGGTGGTGGAGTCCTCATCCCTGGAGGTGTTTAACAGTCGGGTCGACATAGCGCTGAGGGATATGGTGCAGTTGGGAACTGTTAATGTTGGGTTAATGGTTGGACTGGATGATCTTCAAGGTCTTTTCCAACCTACACAATTCTGTGATTCTGTGAAGATGCAGGTGGGATAATGGAGAAGTAGTAAATTATAGAAGTAAATAAATGAAACAAGTTTTTGGTAATACACTTTTTTCATTGTGACACTTAAAGAATGGCATGTGTATCCATCTTAATATTATATTTAAACAGTTTTGTGAGTTTAATTCTTCCAGTGAGATTTGACACATTCTGGGTAGCTATGTAAATGTAAACTAGCAACTGTTAAAGTTTTAGCAATGTGGATCTTTTAATGTGTTAAACATTTTACAATGTTTAGCTATTTACATAACACCAGCATTTTATAGACTGGCTTTTAAACCTCAGATTTACCTTACTAGAAGTTTAATAACTTTGTAAGAAAATAGTATTTCTTTTAGCATAATTATTGTTTTATCATTCTTTCTCATTGTTTTTTATTATTCCTTTCAGTAAACTTTACAGAATAAAAAATCATTGTGTTGCATTTGTCTCTGTAATAGTACAGAACTATTCATTAGTTGTTTCAGTGGAACACTCAACAAATTTTAATGCACTCAGTAATTCTGTCGAAGTGGAAAATTTTTTTTTGGTGTCCATGCAAAGTCTTAACTCAGAAAAACAGCTCAGAGGTTGTATTATACAATGTTATAACATGAAATAAATGTAATATGCTTATAAAATACTTGAAAAGGGAAAAATATGTAAGTTCATAAAGGGGGAATACATTGGAAAAAAGTTCTACCCTCATTGTAATCAGCAACAAACATACTAGGGAAGGCAATTTTATTATTATTATTGTTCTAATGCAGGTTTAAATTACTCTAGTTGGATTTGATTTTTATGTGGGAGTTTGTGTTCGTTTGGGATTATGTTTCTGTAGAGTTTATTCAGGTCAAATACCAGTTGTAGTTATCTTGTACCTCTGAACCTGCTGAGGCCCAGATGTAGGGCACAGTGTGTAATAAAGACTTTAGATTAGAGACACAAGAAAAGTCATTCATGCAAGAAGCAAGTTGCTGTGAGATTCATCCCTTTAAATAAATGATTGTGGCTTTATCCCCACTTTCATGACCATTTCCTTGCAATACAGATGATTTTCAAAAGTAAGAAGTGTGAAGATACAACAACCTGTACATAACAGAGCATAGTTTGGTCTGAAATGCTGGCTATGTTACATAGAAAGTGCAAGCATTGTGGTCTAAAAACTACTCAAATCACACTAGTTAATCTTTTCAAAGCGGGATCCTCCCATTCTTGAGTGTTCTTAACAGGATTCACAAATAACGCAGGCTACCTATCTGTTTCTGTGGAATGGAGAGGCACTGGACATGTCATAAAATTCTGACTAGAACATGAACAGTTTGGTTTACAGAGAAAAGATACTTCAAAGGACGTATTCTGAGTTTTATTTGGTACAGTTACGATAAGTGCTATTTCCATTTTCAGCAGTCTGCCCTCCCCTTAATTTTTTTTCCCAACCATCAGCAAAGCTTCCTTTTTTGGTCCTTTATTGGTTTGTGAAGATTCATACATAATTTGTGCTTCTTCTGTTTGCCTTGGTTTCTCCGGCACTTGTACTGACACAATTTGTTCATGACTGATTTTGCTTCTAGAACCTAGTAACAGTAGCCTTACTCATGTTCACATGATACTCCTGTAAATACTGCTAAATAGGGATCTTATATAGGGTTCTACAGGCAGTGAGAATAGAAGTGTATATATGTGTACATTTGACTAACACACTGTTAGCTGGTGTAGCATCATTTGTAATAAAGAAAAAAGTATTCATGATACATCCTTTGTCTGAGCAAACCAAATCATGATGAATAATAACTTGCAGCATACTTGTCTGTACATTGTGGAGCAGGTTCTGCTGGTCAGGGTGACACCTTCACCCGTATGACTCTCATTTCTTGTCTGGAATGGTATTTCAGCTGGTGCCTGTCTTCAGGCATGTGAGTTTCACTAAGTCATGTGCTTAAAATCAGACACACAGTACATAGTTGGATGTGCGAACGGATCCTTCGTTACTGAAGTTCCTTTGTTTTCAAATGAGGGCTTGTTCTGAGACATTATGCTCAGAGAGTAATGTGTTGCAGAAAGAGAATTGAGGATCTATCTTTGGTACATTCACCATATATCATTAAAATATGCTTTTGCTGAAATTTAACTGACTCTATCTTTAAAATATTAGTTGGCAGCAGAAGAACATTGTGTAAAATCTTTTGCCCTTTTATAGATATCGAAATGGCCTAAATATTTCCTGTCTTATATTACAGCCCTTTCGGAACTCACACTGTAGAATGTACAAATGTGTAGCTTTATAATGGTTTAAAAATGTCAGCTGCGGTGAACTTCATATATCAAGAATATATAGTATGGGCAGAGTGCTCAGTTTTCATGTAAAACTTTGCAGCAGTAGGTGGCTTTTCAAATGAGATTTCCTTTGTTCATATTGCAAGACAATTCTTGTCTTTGTTTTAATAATAGCTATAAATTTTATTCTTGAAGTAACTTACTTTTAATGCAGGGGCTACATCGGGTGCAATCCCTTGAGTTTCACAATGCTTTTGGAAAGCAGAATAAGGACATATATTTTTACAAACTGTAACTACATTTATTTAATTGTTCTGCTTTCTTAAGTGGTTTCTGAGTATTCCTCAAGCAATAAATATTGCAAATTTATTAAGTCTTTACCTCATAATTTTTTATCTTTTTTGTATTACGCAATTGACATGTAGCATTCTTCAGTACATTATAATGATTAACTTCAAATGTAGTCATCATAATTTGGATAGATATTGTATCTGAAACTGGAACAAAAAACTATAGAAGAACAAAGGCAAGTTGATGCCTCTGGCCTGAAATAAGCAGGCATCTAACTTTTGCTAGACACAGACAGAGCACTTCCGTGGATTTTTTTTTTTTTTTTTTTTTAAAGAGTGGGTTTTTTGAGAAAACTTGAGAAAAACATGTGTATAGTGAAGGTCATTTGTGATGCTTTAGTTTGGGTTGTGTAGAGTTGTTAGTTTTACTTTAAATGTGATTTTCAGCTCCAGGTACAGGCTGCTTCTATATACAGTATATACCATATGATGTATTCTGCAGCAACAAATTGTTCATTTTAGTTGAAAGAGCACTTAGGGCAAGAGTGGACAGAATAGTAAGAATATACTTGGACATAGAAATTTCATGGTTATCAGTTGCATTCTTAAGGTCTGCAGAATTTTCCTGACTCTTGTCTGTGAAAGCAAGTCATTTCGTAATCTAATGTAGTTTGGGTGTTAAAACATGAGAGAATAAGAAACACTGAAAATGGTTCTCTAAGTGTGGAGATGTTTGCTAGTTGTGGAACGAGGTAGAGAGGGTTTGGAAACATTTGGAAAAGGCCTTTTGGCTAACATCTAGATGTTTGTGAGGAGATGTCAGAAAAAGTTTCAGCTGTGGTCTTAGGCTAGAATTAATTTCGCTTAGCCTGAAACACCAAGGTGAGTTGAAAGTTTAACTGAGAATCTTTCACCGTGGGTTCAGAGAGATGGGTGCCTTCACAGGCTGATTTACCTCATCTGCACTACAGATAACCAGGGGAGGAATATTTCTTTTTCTGCAGATTATATGAAGAGGTTAGGATGACTCACTGATTAATTTGGTTATCTCCATTCAGTGTTAGATAAGACTAATCAAGGCCTCCATCATGTCGCCTCTTGTGACTGCAATAAGGGTTAAAGCTTTCTTATGTCCCAAAGCTTTCTTATGTCCCTCAGTCATTTTTACCCATAATGAACCACTGGAGCAGGAGAGAGGATCTCATTATCTTTTTACATCTAGTGAGGTCAGGACATAACGGATAAAATCCAGGTAGTAACACAGGTAACTGAGTGGTTTTTTGTAAAGTTGCTTTACTATTTTATAAAATAACTGGTATTTTTTTTCCTGGAGCCTGATTTTCATTTCTCTTATGCAGTAATGATTTTGGTGGCTTCAATCTATTCCTTAGTCAAATAACATTAAAAAGATGAATAAATTTGAGGGGCTTTTTCAGAAGCAACAGACAAACCACAGTTGCATTGTTGGCATTACAGTCATTGCAGCTACAGGTCTGGAATAAACAGAAGTAAATCTGTGCAATCACTGAAGCCAATATTGTTGTCTTATGTACACAATGAAATTCATGTGTCTGGCAAAAAATTTATTGTGAAGCCTAAAGCAACCTCATGTGGAGGAATCTGCTTTTAAATAGTTTCTCTTACTCATGGTAATTGTATATTTAGATCAATCTCTCACTTCATCATTCTAAAATATATTTATAATATAATTCATATTTGTATAATATATTCTATATATATATAAAGTAAATTTATTCTTATTTTTAAATCAAGATTATTTTCAAGATCAGTTTAACCTAGATACTTTACTGTGCTACCGAAAATTTATAATTCTGCTAAGTTGCTATGGCTTAGACTTCTGAATGGCTAAATCACTTTGAAAAGTTTTGTCCATAAAGATAATATATCTCCAAATGACACAGTACTCTGTTACAAATCTGCAAGAGAAGCAATGCTTTTCCCACAAGTCGGTTCTTTCTTTCTTTTTCTTTTGCTAACTGACAAAATAGGCAAATTAGAAAATTTTAAGAGATTTAATTCCAAAGTTTGAGCTTCTTGTGATGTTTCTAGTTGAAGTACAATAGATGATTTGTCCCACTGACCTGAGGTGTTAGCTAATTAATCATGACTAGCTTTTGTATAGCAGCACTGGCTTTTCTCTCTTGGTGTGATTAGCTCTGTTGATATTAATAGTCTTCTCAAACATACCAAAATATATATGTTTTCTGTAAAATAGTGATGAAAGTCAGCAAATAAAACTATATAAAGGTCAACATTTATCTTTCTATGCTTTTGACCATTTTGGGTACTGGTACAAATACTAGCTTATCGATGTTTCTTTTGCTGTACTTTGGGAAGCTGTGTTATTGCCTCAGTCCTGTTTATACCAAGATAATTTCCTCTCCCATCTGCAGAAATACTTCTGAGGCTTCCAGAGGCAGTAACAGTCTCCCATGGGAGCTCCTCCATGGTGTAACAGGTTGTGGTGTCACTGCTTTGACTACTAAATATTTCCTTTCATATCTTCATTATTAGAGCTTGTTTCAATTTAATGACCAGTCAAGAACTACTGACTTCCTCACCTCTTTTAAAGCCTCACATTCATACAGGTCCTCAACTTCATCACTGTTCTGTTTGTACTCCTGTTTTGTGAATGTCCCATATTTAAAGGCCAAAAAAGGCAGATTACTTTCTTGTGATTTTTTTTTAGTTCTAACATACATGTATGCCTGGGAAACAGGTAGATGAAGAAAAAGCACCACATAGTCAAGAAGAAATGAACCAGTAGACACTGAGGGTAGATTCTGTCATTACCAGAAAGACGTTTTAGATCCTAGGATCCCAGGAAACAGACTTCATAGCTTTTGATCTCCTACTGTTAAAGAAACAGTATACTGTATGCTCCTTTTAGGAATCCTCAATGTGTGAAATTATGAGTAGTCTGGTTAAAATTAGGAGAAGGCCAGAGAGACATCTCTCTTTTTAATTCTGGGGAAATTCAGAATATGCAATGCTTAAAGCCTTTGAAGTAGATTGAAAAAATAGGTGATTGCCTGGGCAATGCTGTTAACTCTTGAATTTTCAGATTTAATATTTTCTTTTAGAACCTTAGCCATATCTCTTCCTTTATTAAATTTCGCAGGTGACACAATGTCCATCTAAGCAGTGCTAAGAAATAATAATGACAAACAAAAGAACACTAAATGGTAAAGACCTCGGAGTTACTGTGTAGGAAGTCTGTCAGTATATATGTATGTATATTCTCTTATCATTTTTGCAGTGGTTAATCTTTTCCTACGTACATGTCTTAGGGTGCTTCAACATGGATGAATACTGACAGTTACATACCTAATTCAGTGAGTCAGAAAGAGACTTCAGTCTGTAAGCATTATAACTGTTAGTATAGCTCTGTCCTGAACTACTCCATTTCTCTGGTAAACTCATTAGGTTGGGTTTAAGACAGAGTTCATGTGTTTGTTCAGCTTCTGGGCCAGCAGTGGAGCTCTTCCAGATGTTGCCAGTCTGGAGAGTTTTGATGTCCCTTGGACTGGCACCCAGCTTCAAGTTGATGAGTGATTCAGAGTTTGGAAAAGTGTTCATAGGGGTGGACCTACATTAGCAATTCAGCTTTGCCAGGGGGCAACCTGCTAAAGTAATTTTCCTGGATGATCCCACTTACTGGGCTTTAGTTTGCATTACTAAACCATTTGAGAGTGCTTGAACTGTGCTTGCTTTTTGTGTGAATCTAAAGCAAAAGAGGCACTTCTGGAGTGAGCTTGGTGACCTCCAACTACTGGCGAGTGTTTCTTCTCTGCAGCCAGTCTGGAGCTGGTCTGCAATACCCTTCCCACTCTTCTTCATCCTCTCACCCTCATATCTATGAAGTATTTATTTTAGGTCCTCAGCACCAGTCGCTTCTCTGTTACACTCCACCACTTTGTAATGTAGACACAGTCATAATTGTGATATTCTGAGTTGTTTTATGGCTTTATTACCACAAATGTGAGGCTACTGAAGAGTCTAAGTTAAAGTGGGGAAGGAATGAATTTGAGGGAAGGCACTGTTGATTATTTAACTGTAGGTTCCAATTTTGTGCCTGGACTTCTTGGCAAGATCTGCTCTTGTTGTGAAAGGGAGCCAGAGAAACACTGAAATAAGTGCCCTAGCTTTAGGATGTAAGGCTGGGCTGTTTCTTATCAGTGGTTCAAACATCAACTTAACTGGGATTTGCATATTTCCTGAAATACAGAGGATACCTACCCAACAGTTAGGAGAGTAAGCAGAAAGCACTAGTGGCTGTATACATGTGAACAGTCAGTCTCAGTGATGTAAGTTTTCTAAATTAATTTGGTCATAATTGGGTTTTGGGGGGACTATCAGCATATGACAGGACTGCATGGGCTTCTACCATTTCTCACAAGTACAAAGACATTTTCAGTTCCAAAGACAATGTCATTTTTAGCTTTTATTGTTTAGAAGATGTGATGTTCTGTGAGAAGGAAAATAATGAGGGACTTTACTTTCTGACTGAAGCCGATGCCTGAGACAGACTTGCCTGATGGAAACAAGGTATTGTCGTGCAAGCTGAGATTTCTCAGAGACAATTGTTTACCTGTGGTCTCTGTTCCTGAACAGGGACATTTGTATAAAGTTAGCCACAGAATGTATGTTGTTTTGGTTTTTTTTAAATTGTGAGTTCAACAAGCAAGGCCCTAAGTGAAATTATTTCTTGAACTAGATACTGAGATACTCTAAGTTTTTTTGATATAGTTTCAATACAGTAACAGTGGGTCAAGCCTCAGTGAAGTGAATTGTTTATTCATTAGTGTATTTGTAATACTTTATTATTCTGAAGTCATGTCTTACAATCTGGCTTGGATCTTTAATGTTTATAAAATGTGCCAAAGTGGATGTTAAAAATACATGATTAAAACTAAAACTCAGTTTTGTTGTATTTTATATTTTCACATTGACTACCTGTTGCTTTTTTTAGTTATAATAACTGTAATGTAATGTTAAGATTAAAATTTATTCTAAATACATACTAACAGGCTTGCTCAAATTATGTTTAAATATGTGTCAGTCTAGATAAATTGATGTAAAACAAAGCGTAAACTGACCAAACATCAGAAGAAAAAAACTCTGTTCTCATGTCCTATAGACTGAAATGGAGAAGAAACTGAACAGGTTGTTTGGGAGTTTTTTAAACAAATTTTGAATAACTATGTTTCATTTCACCTGGGTATTACTGACCTTGAATTATACTCCAGGACCACTGCAGTGTGGTCCATGGTTTATTTCAGTAGCTAACTTACAAGGTCTATATAGCCATCCCTTTTTCCCAAAGCTCCTGGTACCTGTATTTGAAATGCTGAAACATTACTGTGATGTCTACCAGGTTTTGTTTTCCCTTACAAAAATAAGGAACAATTCACTAAGTCTACAATTTATTTTTGTCTGATTGTTCAGTGTTTGCAGTCATCAACTTAAAGAGCAAGTTCGCATGGTGGCATACTGTAAACTCACGTTGAAACATATATTAATACAAGTACAGATTGAAGTTGTACAGTCTTGACAATTCAGAATGTAGGCAGGGAGTCTGTTGTTAGGGTTAAGTATGATCTCCATAGATCAAAGGTGAGAAAACTTTGCACAATTTTTTTTGAAACTCTCAAAGCGTGAGGCAGTATCTCATCTGGCATAAACTGGCATGGCTCAGCTTGCAGATCAGAAAGGAACAGAATCATCTGTGTATTTCTGGCACTAAATATGGATGATTTATTTAAATGCATGAAGTCACAGGAAAATGATAGGAAGCAAGTAAAACAACAAAACCTGAGGTCCTTCACATTGGATTAGCCTTGTATGGGAACTCTGGCAATGAGACAAAGATATCCTGGCTCAACCCCTCACATAGGAGTCACAAAGTAATGACTAGAGCTCTTCTGGTAGAGCTGATGAATCACTTTTTATCAGCTCTAAGACTGCAAAGCAGCAGTCAGTAGCATTGAATAACAGATGTCAAAGCACAAGAGCCATTTGTTTAAGTGAAAGAAATAGGAGTGGATTCCAATGAGTTTAATAATTTGTGCAGTCAGTGATGGTACACAGGTCATCAAGGTGCACTTTTTAAAAAAATGCATTAGTGATTGCGATGTGTATCAGCAATAGATATGTTATCACTAATAGCAACTATGTAATCCTGTGGAAATGGATTTCACAAACTTTGTTTTTCATTGTCACTTAGTAAATGATTTTACTTTTCTTCTTTGCCGAACATTTGTGGACCTCATTTATACTTTGGCTTAGCAGAAGTCTGCCCTGTCCACTGGAGTGTCATCTTTCAGAAATACATAATCAGCTGAGACCCCTTATTCTTGTAGCGGAGGAATATCAGGGTAGTGGCAAAGGTTGTCACAGGCAAAAACTGACAGACTTTCACTTGCTTTGGGACTTTTCATAACAGTGACCATGAGAGTCCATTTCACACTTAGGTTACTCCCAGGAAAACTGCCCTCAGGGACAAGGGAGCAGAACAGAGCTGGCAGATTTTTAAGGATGCTTTGCATAGAGCATGAGAGCTCTCAATGCCCAGGTTTAAAAAATCAGGAAAGGAAGGCAATAGACTGGCATGGCTCAGTCAAGACTTGCTGGTCAAACTAAAGGTCAAGAAGGAAATGCACAGGCAGTAGAAGCAGGGACAGGTATCCTGGGAAGAGTACAGGTATGCTGCCCAATTGTGTAGGGATGGGGTCAGGAAGGCCAAGGTGTGTCTGGAGCTGAACTTGGCAAAGGATGCAAAGAACAACAATAAGGGCTTCTACAGGAACATCAACCAGAAAAGGAAGGTCAAAGAAAGTGTACCCCCTGCAAGGAGCAAGACTGGCAAACTGTTTACAACAGATGAGGAGAAGGCTGAGGTATCTCACAGTATTTTTGCCTCCGTCTTTACTGACAGCCTCTCTTCCCACACCTCTTGAGTGGATGAACCACAAGATGGGAACTGGGGGAGCAAAGTCCTTCCCAATGTAAGAGAAAATCAAGCTCATGACCACCTGAGGAACTTGAACATACATAAGCCTATGGGACCTGACAAGATGCATCCCAGAGTCCCAAGGGATTTGGCTGATGTAGTTCCCAAGCCACTCTCCATGATATTTGAAAAGTCATGGCAGTCAGGTGAAGTTCTCAGTGACTGGAGAAAGGGAAACATTGCACCCATTTTTGAAAAGGGGTAGACAGGAAGGCCCTGAGAACTACTGACCGGTCAGCCTCAACTCTGCCTGGAATGTTGTGTCCAACTCTGGGGCCCCCAACACAAGAAGGACAAGGACCTGTTGGAGTGGGTCCAGAGGAGGGCCACAAAAATGATCAGAGGGATGGAACTCCTCTCCTATGAGGAAAGGCTGAGAGAGTATGTTGGTGTTATTTAACCTGGAGAAGAGAAGGCTCTGGGGACACCTTATAGCGGCCTCCCAGTACTTAAAGGGCACTTACAAGAAAGATAGGGACAGGCATTTAGTAGGGCTTGTTGTGATAGGACAAAAGGTAATGGTTATAAACTGGAAGAGGGTAGGTATAGTAAAGAAATTTGTTACTATGTGGGTGGTGAAACACTGGAACAGGCTGTGCAGGCTGATGACAGATGTCCCATTCCTGGAAATATCCAGGTTCAGGTTGGACAGAGCTCTGAGCAACCTGATCTAGTTGGAGACGTCCTTGCTCATTGGAGGGGGGAATTGAGTAGATGACCTTTAAAGGTCCCTTCCAACTCAAACTATTCTATGATTTATGAAATTATAAAACACTGTAGATAATCTGGCATTGTAAGAGCAGAAGGGTGACCTTTGTGTATTGCTGTGTACTGTCCAGCACTCTGTAGTAACCAGAGAACTACAATGAAGTAAGCTGCTGCTTTTTGCTCTCTTTATCAAAGGAAGCTAATGTGTCATTTCTCTCTGGCTTGAACTGGCAATTTTTTTCCTTTTCACTAACATAAATACAGAACTGAAGAATTTTTAAGAAAGCTGTATTCAGCACTTGTTGAAATGAATGGGTCCATTTCTGTTGACATCTTGGATCATATATGTAGTTCTTTTCTGAGATAAAGCATTAGCTTAGTTTTCTGTCTCTCAGTTTTGCTCACTGTTTTCCCTTTTCTCCTTAATACAAAAGTATATCAAGCAGCTGAGAAACCTATTAAAAAGAATAAATAGGAAAATCATCAAAAGTTTGGCAGTTCACTAAGAATGCTGCTTGACAGGTTGGAAATCCATATTTTGCATAGCAGGTTAAATTTTCAGGTGGGCAGCTGTTAGTTATTTGGGATGGATTTACTCAAAGCGTCTCTGCTAAACTGTCCAGGTAGTGATGACGTGTTTATTTTTTGCACCTTGAACTCCAGACTTTCTCTACCAAAAGCAGTTTCCAGATTTTAATACAATTTTGTCTCAGAGTAGCTTTACTGCAAGGTCAGTCTGGCTGTATTCTGTTTTAGTAGTGGACCAGATGCAGCTACTATGTTTTGTAAGAGATGCTGATGAAACACATCTTTATTTCATATATGTGTGTCAACTATAGGCACAATAACGAGATTTTAAGCTTGCCTTCCCAGTTTAAAAACCATTAAATCCATTTAAGAGGAATCTTAAATTCAGATTAGGATAAAACTCTGTGTATGTCTATCTATGAGTGTGTGACACTCCATGACTACGCATAGTGACTTTAGATGCTGTTTTGAATAATACATTGTACATCATTCTGCAAGAAAAAAAAAAAATAATGTTGGAACTTTTGTACACATAAATATATTGATCATAGATGCTGAATATTAAAATAAGAGTGTATTAATCTCCTGAAAGGATGATCTGTGTTACATACACAAGAAGTGTTTATGTTGCAAAATATGACTGAAGGTTAGTGTGATGTATTAACAACAGATTATGTTTCATTTGGAATACTTGTTTCAATTGGTTTGGATTTCACAGATTGGGAACTAAAAATTATTGGTGTGACCTTGTGTGTCATATAGAAGGTTCTGTGGCTGTTTAAAAGGGGGAAGATAAAAATTAAGATAAATTGTGTCAGTTCAGAGTTGGGCTGTTTTCTCCCCGAACAAGTTATATTTCTGTAAGATTAGTGCCCTGGTTTTGGCTGGGATAGAGACAATTTTCTTCCTAGTAGCTGGTATAGTGCTATATTTCGGATTTAGGATGAGAATAATGTTGATAACACCCTGATGTTTTAGTTGTAGCTGAGCAGTGCTTACACCAAGTCAAGGACTTTTCAGCTTTTGATAGTGCCCTGCCAGAAGGCTGTGGGTGCACCAGAAGCTGGGAGGGGAGGTGCCAGGAGAGCTGACCCAAACTGGCCAAAGGGATATTCCATACCATTTGACGTCATGCTGTACAAGAAAACTGGAAGGAGTTGGCCAGGGGATGAAGGCCCGCTGCTCAGGGTCTGGCTGGGCATTGGTCAGTGGGTGGTGAGCAACTGCACTGTGCATCACTTCTTTTATATAGTCCCTTACCATTATTATTATTTTCCCTTCCTTTTCTGTCCTATTAAACTGTCTTTATCTCTACCCACAGGTCTTATACTTTATTCGGAACCTCTACCCCACCCCACTGTGGGAGAGTGAGTGAACAGCTGCTTGGTGTTTATCTGCCTGTGAGTTAAGCAACAACAATTATTTTTCCTGAGTAAGAAGTATATGCACATATAGTTTGAAATAATATGTAAAAAATGTATATAGTTGTACTGAACTTTTGTATTCTCTAACAAAATACAAGTGCTAGCACTAGTAACTACATCAAAATTAGCAGGATATTAAAGAAGTGAGATCATTCAATATGGTCAGAAGATAATCTTCCAATTTGTATTTCTGGTACATTAATTTTTGAAGCATAAATTAATAAGTAAAAGTTGCTTAGTTAGTGGCACTGTTTGAACCTCTCATCCACTTTCTGCTGCACTCCCACATTAAGACCTCAGGGGGAATCAGGGAATGCTCGGATAACTGGAGTACATCTGATGTAGTTAGATTTGCAAGAAAAAAAGTAGAACAAGCAAAGGAAAAGAGTAGAAAAGAGAAATTATTAATATGCATTTATAAAATATAGTAGTCTGTATCATGTATGTGATATTAATGCCCAGACAACATTATTTAGAGAATAGATTGTACGGACACTTTACAGTTACCAGCGAGACAATTCCTCTTTCTTGTCAAAGAACAGATCAAATGAAGAATGAGAAAATGCTGAAATTATAACTTATAGACTACTAATACTGCTTTTTGCCATTTTGTCTTTCATAGCTCAGCAAAGCAGTTCATTCTGACCATACAGTTTAATATATGTTATTTGGTTTTTCTTTGTCTCTTTTTGTTGTTTCTGTCATGTGTATAAATAAATGTGGAAGATGTGATACGTTTTTGGTAGACTAGTTGCAGCAGCTGACATTAGAAAACAGAAGAATAGGAAGACACTGAGGTAATAAGTGCAAATGGATCTAATTTGCAAATGTCTTCATCTCCAAACAGGAAGAACCTTCCTTCTCTCAGAGGGAATAGATGTACTCCTATTATTGATTGTGATCACAAAAATAATGAGTGTATCTGCCTCCATTACTTTGAGGATTATAGGAAATTATTGCCATAAATCAGTAATACTGTTTGTTTCAAGAAGCTGGAAATAATACTGTCACTGACAGAATTTTCTTATTTCAAAATAGTGTATTATGTATCAATTAAAAAATAATACTAGCCTGACCTGAACAAGATCTTTTCAGTCCAGCTGGTTGAAAATAAATGCAACCCAGAGTAATTATAACTGATTATTGAATTTTGGAATTCTCTCAGTTCAAGTTTTAATAATATCATAATGTGATTACAGAATATGAACAAGGTGAGCAAAAATGTATAGTTTCACTGAAGTGTTAAAAATGAAAAATACTACTGGCATTACTGTAACTCAGATATATTGGTTAGGGGTTAAGACACCTAATATCATAACAGGATAATGCCCATAGACAGTTTGTGTGGCTAATATGTTACCAGCACCATTATTTCACCTTAAATAGGCTGATTCATCTATAACTGTAACCATAACTCGACGATTTTTCTATTTATTTTCATTGTACCAGAGGCATCAGCTCTCTTCTATTTACAGTCGTTCCCAAGTGTGTTAAAACATAAACAGCCTTAATGCTGTTTTCATAAAAGTTTCAATGTTTCTTTAGCTACTGTCCCTTCTACCATTTTTATAGCTAAAAAATGTAGGCTTGCTCTGCTTTCATACTAACAGTATCTTCCACTTTGTGTTCCATCTCTAGTTTTAACTCCACATCAATAATTCTTTGCCAGTTAATTGTAATCAATTCTGCACCAGGTAAGAGTGATAGCCATTGGCATACAATTATTAGTATTGTTAGTGACTTTATGATAATTTCAGGATCTTGTTATTTGGTGTGAATCAGTGTTTGCAATGCCTTCACCACATTAGTTGTATTTGCCCAGTGCTTTACAATGTATCTGATACAAGCTTCCAAATTTTGTGTATTTTATCTCCTAAACTATTTATTTAATAACTTTTCTCTATCAGTGCTGCCAAGTATTTTCTTTAATTATCCCTGTCTTTTGACTTTGGCTTTGTGACTGTTGACTGTTCTCAGATCAATGATCAAAGGTCTGAGCATCAATAGAGTATTATGAAAAACTACATAACTGGGTTAAGTAAAATAGAATTTTAAAAAACAGTCCCTATGTTTCTGTACCAGCCTTCCCACACAAAATGACAGATACTGCAACAACAAGCCAGAAAAAATACGGCTGCAACGTGTTGAAATGTGTCACGTTGACACATTATGAACAAATTGAAATGTATTTCTTTTATAGTATCTGTGAGTCATTAGTCCTGTATACGTGCACATATAAAATTATGTAGTAACCATACTGCAGTTGTCCACACTTGGCCGTTGCATTAATGTGGTGACCAGTGTTGGATACACCTTTCAGCCTTGGAAAGTTTAATCAATATATGTCCATAATTCTGTATTTTTCTGGATACTGGAAAGAAATGTTTTGCTAGTACTATCAGATATTGTCAGTTTGTAACTGAATAAATTGTCACTGACCATCAGCATGTGATAGAGAATAAGATGTAAATTGTCTACTAAGATCTGTTCTGTGAGGCCCTGTATGGGATACAGCATCCAGCTCTGGAGTCCTCAGCACAAGGAAGACATGGACCTACTGGAGCAGGTCAAGAGGAGGGCCACAAAAAAATGATCAGAGGGATGGAACACTTCTCCTATGAGGAAATGCTGAGGGACTTGGAATATTTCAACCTAGAGAAAATAAGGTTTTGGGAAGACGTTACTGCTGCCTTTTAGTACTTAAAGGGGGACAAACTGTTTAGTAGGGCTTGTCGCAATAGGACAAAATGGAATAGTCTTAAATTAAAATAGGGTAGATTTAGATTACATATAATGAAGACATTTTTTTATGAGAGGGATAGTGAAACACTGGTACAGCTATCCCAGAGAGGTGGTAAACATCCCATCCCTGGAAACATTCAAGGTCAGGTTGGATGGGGCTCTGAGCACCCTGACCTAGTTGCAAATTTCCCTGCCCATTGCAGGAGAGGTTCAACTAGATGACCTTTAAAGGTCCCTGCCAACCCCAACTATTCTGTCATTCCATGATTTCTGAAGAAGATTTGAAAGACACTGACTTAATAGTATAATTTGTCAGGAAGTTGTGATAAGATGTTTAGAAGAAAGAGCAAAATATTTTCATAACATGCACTTCAGATGAGCTGATGTCCCCAGCACCTTTTTGCATTTAGACGTCTTAAGTCCAGCCTGACCTTTCATAGGTGTTACCATAGTTACTGATCCATCCATATGCCTTGCATCTTTGTTGTGCTGCATGTCTCCAGTCCTTGCTTCCACTGAGATGAGAGGGTGAGAGTCATCGTCGGCACAACAGCCCACAAACTCTGGTAATCTACCGTGGTGCTTATTGTCTGGGAGTTCCAGTTTTGTCCCCTTCCTCCTTCAAATCTAGTTTAAAGCTCTCTCAGTGAGCCCAGCTAACTCCTACCCCATGATCCTTTTCCCACTCCGGGACAGGTACATCCCATCTGATGATAAGGGGTCTGGCATCCTGAATAGTAATCTGGGATTGAAGAATCCAAAGCCCTGTCAGTAACACCAGTCTCAGAGCCAGGAGTTCATCTGCTGAGCTCTCCTTTATCCATCATCTCCTCATCCATCACTGCAACTGAAGGGATGGAGGAGAACACTGTTTGTGCCCCCGACCCCTTAACCAGTTTCGCCAAGGCCCTGAAATCTCTCTCCATTGATTTAGGACTTCTCCTGGTAATGTTGTCGCTGCCCACTTGAAAAAAAAAGAGAGGGCAGTAGTCCTTAGGTCTCACTAGACTGGGGAGTTTTTCCATTAGGTCCTTCACCCAGGCCCCAGGGAGGCAGCAGACTTCCCTATGAAGTGGGTCCAGTCTGCATATGGGGCCTTGGATCTCCCTTGGAAAGGAGTCGCCCACTACAATGACCCTTCTGGGGTTATTTTTAGAATTAGTTTTAATATCTCGTCTAGAGCAACCCAGTCTTTGTGGACCTTCATCTTCCTCTTTGTTTGACTCATTTTCTTCGACCTTCTCTACCACATTCAAGACTTCCAGGGCCCCATATCTGTTGTGAAGGGGCACCATGGAAGGTGAGGGAGGTCCAGGGGGATTTTCCTGCCTCCCTGAGCAGGGACCCATTTCCAGTCTCCTCCATCTTATTGGTCCCCTTCTTCTGCCTGGTAGCAAGAGGATGAGGGATCATCTGCCTCTTCTGGAGCCTCCATTTGCTCCTGTTGTTTCAGGGGTGCCAAGGTGCTACTCCACCAATCAATTTCCCTTTCACACTCCCTAATACTTCTTAGTTTTTCAACCTCTTCTTTGAGTTCTGCCACCAGTCTGAGCAGGTCACCCAGCTGATCACAGCACACACAGGTGTTGTCCCTGATACCCTCCGACAGGACTGAAGGGCTCAGGCACTCCCTGCAGCCTGGGACCTGGACCACTGTATGTCTGCATGGCAGCTCCATATGGGTTGCCAAGTTCTTAAATTAATAAGTATGCTTGTCAGAGTAACTAGTTTGAGGGAGATTTGTAGTGAATTTCAGGAAATATTGTTACCTTCTGTTTCTTATTAGTGTAGCCAGCATGACATAGGTAATTTTCAGAGCTTCCTGCACACTCAGGATGAAGGTGGAAGGCAAAATACTAATTGGTTTGGGGACCCTTACGAAGTTTTCTTCCAAGTATTCTGTGTCCTTCCTGATAAAAACACTATATTGGTCCTATCTTTTTAATAAAGTTCCATAAGCTTATTATTACTGTTTCCTCTGGTTTAGTTGAACATTATTGACTGCATATCACTGCAATTTTATAGAACTGTGTCAAATGCTTTTAAGAATTAAAAATGAAATGTAACAGCTTAGAAATGCATTGCAGTGCCATTTGTACTCTAATGAAGAAAAAAGTGAGAACTTTTTTATGCCAGTACCAATGAGAAAATAAATAAATAAGTCAAGTAACATGGAAACACCATCACAGCTGTTAGAGCTGCTCTGTGAAATGCACAAGTCAGGCAATCTATTTTACATAATTTAAAATACCGGACCTCAGGCAAGATACTGTGAAACTTCATACCTTTTTTTCTAGAGAAAGGTAAGGTAAATAAGATAACAACTTGCTGAGAAAGAAATACCAGCTAAGACAATTGTTGATACTTCCTTCCTCTAATGGATTTTAAGCAGAATCAGTGGTATAGGACACTCTTATTAAAAACAAAGCAAAACAAACCAAAACAAAATATATATTTAAGGAAATAGATATTTACGTGTGTATATGTGTGGGTGTCTCTCTACGTACATCTGTATATAATTTCTTCTGATACCTATGAACTGTATTCTGAGGTTATAAAGTCCAATGGAGAACTTTTACCTGAAATACATACTTGTAGTGATATCTGTGCCCAAGGCTTTTTGTTTGTTTCTTTTCAAACTTGCAATTCACTTTTTCTGCTTTGTTGAATAATTGGAGACATATACTTCTTCAAGACAATTATATTCAAAACTGTAGCTTTAGTTTTCCTGTTTTCTTTTTAGATTTCCTACTTTTTCCAAGTCAGCTTAATCTTTATTTTATATTGCCTTAATATGTTGCAATTTTACAATACTAATCACTCAACAGCACAACCAAAATAATAGGTCCTGAGATTTCTGCTTCTAAATCAAGGAAGTGGAAAATAAGCTGACCGAAATCCTAGGAAATATTAGCTTATAAATAAATAAAAGGAAACTTCTATGACATCAATTGACCATATGTTAGAGAAAAAAAAATCAAGGATTGGATGAAAAATATTAATACTGCATTTAAAAAAAAAAAAAAAAAAAGCAAAACATATAGATTGTTGCCAAATGAATGAAACATTCAGATTTTTATGCTATTTAAGGAAGAGGAAGAAAACGAGGTGTTCAAATTGAAAATCTGTTCATTTGTTCGTCCCTTTTTTTATCATCTTTGCTCAGTTTAATGAAGAAAAACACCTTAATTTTAACACAGTTGGATCCCATCACTTGTGTTTCGCTCTAATTGCTTTCTGTGTAGAACCTAGTCAGGAGACTTAAATGGTCTCATAGAGATACTGGTGAAGGCAGCCAGATGGTGACATCTGCTCCAAACTGATACTAGAATTTCAGTACTGAGGCTATTTTTAAACAATGTATATATTTCATGTGGTATGTAAGTTATATGTAGTTTTATATATATATATATATATGTATGTAATGAGAACATTTTTATTATGCAGTCTAAGATCTGGAGTTTGGACATAAATCCTAGATGACATCTTATGTATAACTAGTACAGAAATAAGTCAGTCTTATTAGTAACCTTAAAGACATAGTTGGCAGATAGTTTTTAGTCAGAAGTAATGCTCAAATTGTGGAGTAAATTCATGGAATAATCTGCAAATATAAAGTCTGTCTTTTAACAAGAGGTGTAATTGCCTTTCTAGCCCATTAACACTACTCAGGAATGAAAGGTTGAGCCTCTGGAAGCATTTGCACTCAGACACTGAATCCAAACTGCAGGACAAGCAGTAGGCTTTCAAAGGCACTGTGTGGTTGCTTGCCCAGTTTACATTCTTTCTCAGATATCCCTTCTGCTTTTGAAATTCCCTACTCGAATCAGTTTGAGTTGAGAAAAAATTATGCTACTTAAGATCTATGCATAGTAGTATTTTGTACTTATTTTTCTTCCTGTAGAGAATATTTTCTCAACCCTCTTAACATTTCATTCCCTGTGTAGTACTTGAATACTTCACAATGTTTGAGGTATTAATTCTCATAACACTAAGGTGAAAGGGGATAGTACAGAAAGCTAGTTGATCACTGAAGTTTGCACAAAAGCCAGTGGAATAGAATGAGCTTGAACTTTGATTCCCTGAAGTTTGAGTGTTAAATAAACTTTCTTTCCATATTTTATAGTGATTTATGTAAAGTTATTCCCTAGTCCAGTCCTTATGTTGTTCAAAATTAATTTTATCTTTTCTTCTCCCATTGGCAAAAGCAATGTAATTGCTTAAAAACAGCCCTTCTAAAATCACTCATTGATGGATTATGTGTAAGGTGTCCAGATGGTAATAGCTTTATATATTGTTTCCAACTACTCTGAAAAATTTAAAAAGAATCCAGGAAAAGAAAAAATCTAAAAAATTTCCATTGAGACAAGGAACATCCAGGCCATATTCTTCAGTAGATATTATATAAAATACATAATGCATTATGAAATGTTTTGAGCACATAATTGTGAGGTCTAAAGCAGGTCATTTATCATCAGCTGAGATGTAGATGATTTACAAAGTTGAATCATTCATAGAGGTGAAATTGTGACTATTTTAAGCATTTAGCTGGCTAGAAAATGTTTTTTTTCCTGGGAGATAGGGATGAGTGTGAGAAATTATTAGTTTGTCAAGAGAGAATGTGTGTGTTGATTACAGAAGTGTATACTACCTTCTTTGGATTTTCATAATGCATTTGATAATTTAATTGAGAAAATGCAATCAGTGTTGAATTTTATCCCTTAAGTGAGAATTTTGAACTGAGAAATAAGTTCAAATTGACATGAATAAGTACATTGTTCAATGGACTGAAAACTCTACAAGAGCATAGCCATAACTGTCTCTAGTTGTTTGAATACACAGATTAGTGTGGCACTCTTACCTGAATCAGCAGTGTGAGTCAGTCAGAACTTAAAGAAGAGCAAACAATACACAGGTGGAAGTTGGGGATGTTTTCACAGGCTGGACTCCACATATGAGTGCACAAGAAAGCTGAAGAGAATGTTTGAAAAGGTAGAAAAGAGATTTCTTTCTAACCTTGGGACAGAGTTACACAATAACAGATTGAAAGAACAGGTCAAAGAAAGAAACTGAAACGCTATGGAAAGACAGCTGTCTCCTGTTTTCCAAGCAAGCTTTCAGAAACCTATCTAAAGATACTGTTACAAAATTTAAAGTAGTTTTATCATGTACAAGACTTTCCTATAAAACAGGAAAGGACTGAGTTTGAATGACTGCAATGAGAGAATATATTTACAATATGTAAATTTTGCCGAGGGTTGACTACAGAATTTGGAAGGGGTGAAGCGGGGAGCAAGGCAACCTCAATGGATGTTTCCAGGACACACTTAATCTTTGCTTTCTAAAAATTACTGATCTAGAGGATATTTGGAAAAGATTAGAAGAAATCAGTGGAAGTAACCCTAAATTACACTAAAAATCAGCCCTGTCTTTCAAGCAGTGAGGAAACCTGCTGCAGACACTATATAGATATGGAGCATATGGTTGCAGAGTGTACAGAAGTAATTCTGTTCGTCCTGAATTTTGTGCACAGAAGAAAGTTTTTGCTTATTCCCTCTTATTGCAAAAGACTGCTGTGAGTGCAGCAGCCATCTGATAACACTTATATTCATAGGAAAAGGTATTGCAGTTTTCACCTGTTCCTCCCATTTCAATCATACACTGGTTCTTCCAGTAAATTAAAGAAAAAAAAAAAAAAAAAAGCCCTGCTGGCTGTAAGCTCAGGAGGGAGACTGGCTTTATCCTGAAAAGAAAGCCTTGCTCCTGCTGTATTTGCAGAATTTTCCAGGTTTTTTGAATAGGAGGAAAAAAAAAAAAACCACCAAAAAAAAAAAAAGCCCCAAACAAAAAACCACAGAATGTGCTGTCTTATTTAGAAGATTTCAGTCCTACAGATGTCAAAAGAACTGCTTCTCTAATTTTACCTTCATTATGAAATGCCTTAAGGCACTAGCCGTGCAGTATCTTCACTGTTGCCTCACACACAGCCTTTGCTTCTGTGCTGTGGATCTCTTAAGAAAAGGCTGTAGCAATCTGTAAATAATAGATACAGTTGTTTAGTGCTGAACTGAGGAGAAGTCTTCCTGAATATTGAAAGCAAAGAGAGATTCAAACACATCGTTTGCCTTGGGGTTTGTTGTTTGGTTTTGTTTGTTTGTTTGTTTTCTTGGTGGGGGGGTATGTAATTTTAAAAATTTAAGGGCTGACATTAATCCATCATGTGTGGCATTTTGCAAGGCTTTGCATGCACCTTCCTCAGAAAACAGGGAACATGCATAGATTTGTCTGGGGGGAAAAAAGTTTTATCAGTATCATCAGAACTGGTTTTGGGTGCATGTCTGTCTTCTGGGGATGCTCAGAAGTAAATTGACGGAGCAGGGGGGATAGTGAGGAAAGGACAGGAGGAGGATTTGTGCTTGCAGAACTGGACAGTGGGATGCTGGAAATTTTATCGAAGTGAATGATGTCTCTGCAAACAGCTCACTGGCTCTGGAGCAAAAAAGCTGCAAGCACAAGTGCCAGGTATTCCTAGTCCAACCAATTTCTTCTCTGCCACCAGGCTTTGTCCTCAAAGACAGGCAGGGGAACAAGGGAAATAATTCAGAAACTAAAGAAAGACAGACATCAATGTAAGCCAAAAAGAATGGCAACAGTAGGGAGAGAAGAGGTTGAAACAATAGCTGTGGTATGATTGCTTCAGCAGAATGGGTTTTTCATCCTATGATTGATTCTCTTTACATATTACAAGATTCCTGTAGTAAAAGTAAGTTGAACATTTTATCTTCTTGATCAGTAGCAAAGGCTGTGTTCCCCTTGTTAAGCTTTGGCTCACTTTCATTTCAAGTATATGAAATTGATATCAAATTATCTGTGCAACCTGGATATTTTACTTCTGGTTAAGGAAAGTGACACAAAACTTCAGGAAGTGAAGAAAGTATCCGTAGAAATGCTGTGAATTAAATTATTTGTTGTTTGCTTGATATTTTTAATCCTCATTCCAGTTTCCTAAGATGCTGGTTATAGCAAATCAATATTAATGTCTTTTTATAGAACTGATATTTCCCATTAACATATATAACACAATAAATCTCCAGAAAGGTCTTTTATCTGTTCTGACACATTTTTTTCCTTTAATGTATAGCCTTGCCAGAGGAGGACAGAAGAAATATAGTCCTTTAAAAAAGATGATGTTCCTATTACTCATGTAAACTAGCAATGCTAATGTTGCCGGCAGGGTCCTTAAATCACAGTATCATTCTGTTCTTTTCAAGACAATATTTTCAAGCTGAAATAGTCATTGCTGAGATGAGTAATAATTACTGCTGATACACTGGGAGGAAATTAGTGTTTGAAATAAAGAATATAAAAAGCTGACATGTGAAATGGGAACCAGAGTCTTTTGTTATCTTAGTGATGTGCAGGATGCAGTAGGGTTCTTAACAGAAAGAAATAAAATCAAGTGGTTAGAGTCAGGGTAGCAAAGACTGTGAAGGGCAAACCTGTGTGCTGCAAGGGAGAGATCTAGTTTGCCAGACTGCGCTTTCTGTGGTTACTGAAGCAATGCTGCAGTCAGTGGCCTTACTCGCAGGAATCCCCTCTGCCTGAAGGAGAGATTTGTTTAATCTTTAAAGGTGGTCTACCTATCCGAGAAGAGTTTCTCCTAAAGCACTCTCTCCTGTCTCCTATGCATCTTCCCACACACCTGCTTTCTGGCTTGGGTGTGGAGAGCACGTACACATGTACCGAACCACCATCAAACAGGGATGTATCCCACACTGAACCATCACAGACTCCGTAGCCCATTGGAAAGGCTGTTTGTTGAAGCACTCTGGCTGAATGCCAGTTACAAATTTCAGCCTTTCTTCTTGATCCCCCTGTAAGTTTTAGGAAAGAAGAAAGCAGAATGAAAGGAGAGGTCATCCTGAAGGTTTAATTTGGGGACCAGAAGAAAAGAAATAGAATTAATTTACAGAAAAGGAATAGAGACAGGATAAACCATTTGAGAGAGATCAATACTATGTACACTTTAATACAAATTGACTGTAAAGCTAAGTTCTCAACATGGCAGGTAAGTTTTAACCCCGAGCTGCAGTAGGGATCTCACAGTTAGTAAAGTAAACCCTCTGTACTAGGCAGACCACATTCCTGAGTAAACATTCCTTGTTGACAGGCCCAGAGTCCCTGGTTATCTTCCACAGCTTTTGAAGAAGGTAGAAACTAGCCTGTGGAAAAAATTTCTGAACTCAATCATGAAGCAACGCTCTCATCTGCACAAAAGAAACAATCTGTCAGCCTGAGGTGGAAAATATATTAGGAAGGACATGTACAAATGCATGTAAATGCCTTTTCAAGAAATAGTAAAATACATTCCTGTTACCTAATAAACAGGATAGAGCTCTTTAAGTCAAGGAAGCCTTCAAAGTTTCCCAAACCTAATCTTTTGGTTCTAGACCGCTTTAAACTCATACCAGCAATGTCTGTCACAGTAAGATAGTGCTGTACAGCATTGCAATCCTTACTGAGTTGTATGATTTGCACTATTGTATTCATGTTTTAACCAAAACTTCTGTGTTTGAGCGAGGTTGCAGCATCCTGATCCTGGCTGGCTCCTTGAGCTGTTATATGAGCACAGTGTCTGGCTGCACATGCATGTGCCACTTCCACTCGCTTCAGTTTTATGCCTTCATTTCCTACTGTCTATACAAACAATTTGGAAAAATAGGTGTCCCTAGGTGATTGTAAGTAATCCTTTTAATTGAGAGATAGCTTTAGTTTCTTTGCTTGGCATGGTTGTTCCGGCAAAACCCTTTGCAAAACTCAGTTAGGAGTTGTCTTCTGATGCTTTCAGTTTCAAAGGGGACCTGACTGCAGCCCGTCATCATAACAGGCTATGAAACTATGATACCATATTTACCCAGGCAGTTGCCATTTTGATCACCAGTTCTGAGTGTCACGGAGCCTTTCTGTCCTTGGCTTATTGGGGTTGCAGAGTTTCTTTCTTCCAGAGTCTGTGTTGCCATGAACTCAAGGTCTAATTGATTCTGCAGAATTATTACAGCATGACTGAGTGCATGTACTGACCCTCATTAAATTGCTGATCTCATCTGTTAATTTTCAAAATCAGAGGAAGGGTTATGCTGAGTTACCTTTGCCAGGGAACGTTAAACAAATATGAAAAGGTTATTTAGAAAACCAAAATAAAAACATAAGTAGAAAAAGGCCACTGTGCAGCAAAGTTGCAGTCAAGGAGACAGTGTTATGACTCAGAGCTAAATTAATGCTTTGCTTCAATTGTGTCAGTCATGTTGAATGGAGAAACAAAAAAGTCTGTAGCTAAAAAACACTTATATGGACAAGTTAAGGTAAAATTTAGTGCAATTACTGTTCTTAAAATGAAATGGTGCAAACTGTTCCTCATAGAGATGAATAAATGGCATGTGAAACCACATACGTATTCAAGAATTAGAATCTTAAAAACTCACACAAGTCAGGGATAGTACTTGAGACTGCAGAAAGACAAAACCAGATATTTTGTTTAAGGAAAAAAAATTGTATATGCCTTTAGTAGTATACAGAGCTTTAGGATGATGCTTGAAAGAAACAATAATTAATAGACTGGAAGTAAATGGGCTGGAAAGTAACACAAGTTTACCTAAACAGATCCAGTGTAACTTGAACTATTACTGATAATTGGTGTTCCAGACCTGGACAGAATACCTATTCTTTTGGGCTTGCTGTAGAGTGTTTTAGGGCCTGTTCTAGTTCAGATAGGATAGGGTTAAGTTTCCCCAGCAGTGGGGAGGGAGCTCCAGCCGGGTTATTTGATATCATGCTGACATCAGGTCTGGGCACCAAAGTGCAGGAAGTTACTGTGTTGCTTTTGGCCCTGATGGTACCCACGACGGGACTGCTATATCTTTGTGGTATATCTCTGTATATCTTTTGTCCTGTTTACTGTTATTACTGGTTGTTGTTATTGTTATTGCTATTGTTGCTATCCGGTTTATTGTTTGTTACACTGTTGTATTAAATTTTTTCATTATCTCAACCTCGGGGTTTGTATCTCACTCCCTGCCCCGTCCAGTCCAAGGGTGGGGGAGGGATAACGGCAGCGTGGTCTCGGGTCCTGGCAGGGCCTAAACCACCACAGCCTTTTTAATCCACCCCTTTATTCTATACCATCTGCGTCATGTCCAGCTGCCATTTAGCAGTTAACAATAACCAAATAACAATTTACAAAGGCACAGCATAATTCACGGCATGTTCTCTCCCAAAATCAAGTCCCTCAGTGGTACGCATTGGACCTCTCCATTGTCCTGCATCACCCACCAGGTGCACCCAGGTCCTTGGGCAAAAGCAATCCCATGGATGGGTTTGCCTTTACCTTTGCCTGGCGCAGGACTAAACCAGACCATTTTTCCCAACATATTCCTCATGCGCACCACTGGGACTTTATCCCCATCTACAGCACGTGGAGGTTTTGACTGAGCCGGGCCAGCTCGACTGGCAGACCCTCTTGTGTTGACTAGCCAGGTGGCCTTTGCTAGATGCATGTCCCAGTCTTTGAAGGTCCCACCTCCCAGTGCTTTCAATGTGGTTTTTAACAGTCCATTGTAGCGCTCGACCTTTCCAGAGTCTGGTGCGTGGTAGGGGGTATGGTAGACCCACTCAATGCCGTGTTCTTCTGCCCAGGCATTTATGAGGTTGTTTCGGAAGTGGGTCCCGTTGTCCAACTCAATTCTCTCTGGGGTGCCGTGTCACCACAAGACTTGGGTTTCAAGGCCCAGGATGATGTTTTGGGCAGTGGCGTGGGGCGCTGGGTAAGTTTCCAGCCATCCAGTGGTTACTTCCACCACCGTGAGCACGTGGTGTTTCCTGTGGCGGGTCTGTGGCAGTGTGATGTAGTCGATCTGCCAGGCCTCTCCATATCTATATTTCAGCCATCGCTCTCCATTTCGCTGGGGCTTCACCTGCTTGGCATGTTTGATTGCAGCACACGTCTCACATCCGTGGATGATCTCTGCAATGGTGTCAATAGTGAGGTACACCCCTCGATCTCGAGCCCACCTGTATGTTGCATCTCTACCTTGGTGGCCTGAGGTCTCATGGGCCCACCGGGCTATGAACAGTTCACCTTTGTGCTGCCAGTCCAAGTCCACCTGAACCACTCTAATCTTGGCATCTTGGTCTGCCTGCTGGATGTGTCGATGTTCGTCAGTGGCCCGACTCGGGTACATGGGCATCCACATGGCGCACCTTCACAACAAGATTTTCCACACGGGCTGCAATGTCCTGCCACACTTCAGCAGCCCAGACGGTTTTACCCTTACGTTGCCAATTGCTCTGTTTCCATTGCTGCAACCATTTCCACAGGGTATTTGCCACCACCCACGAGTCGGTGTAGAGGTAGAGCCTCGGCCACTTTTCCTGCTCAGCAGTATCCAAAGCAAGCTGGACGGCTTTCACCTCTGCACACTGGCTGGATTCACCCTGTCCCTCAGCAGCTTCAGTGACCCGTCGTGTGGGACTCCATACAGCAGCCTTCCACCGTCACTATTTTCCCACAATGCGACAAGACCCATCAGTGAACAGGGCATATCGCTTCTCCTCATCCAGCAGCTCGTTGTATGGTGGGGCCTCCTTAGCACGTGTCACCTCCTGCTCTGGTGACATCCCGGAATCTTTGCTCTCTGGCCAGTTTGTGATCACTTCTAATATCCCTGTGTGGCTGGGGTTCCCTATTCGAGCCCATTGTGTAATCAGCGCAACCCATTTACTCCACGTGGCATCAGTTGCATGATGCGTGGAGGAGGCCTTTCCTTTGAACATCCACCCCAGCACCGGCAGTCGGGGTGCCAGGAGGAGCTGTGTTTCAGTGCCGACCACTTCTGAGGCAGCCCGAACTCCTTCATACGCTGCCAGTATCTCCTTCTCAGTTGGTGTATAATTAGCTTCAGAGCCTTTGTATCCCCGGCTCCAAAAGCCCAGAGGTCGGCCTCGGGTTTCCCCAGGTGCTCTCTGCCAGAGGCTCCAGGTAGGGCCATTTTCCTCGGCTGCGGTGTAGAGCATGTTCTTAACCTCCTGCCCTTCCCAGACTGGCCCGAGGGCTACTGCTTGGGCAATCTCCCGCTTGATTTGTTCAAAGGATTGTTGTTGCTCAGGGCCCCATTCAAAATCGTTCTTCTTACGGGTTACATGGTAGAGAGGGCTCACAATCAGGCTGTAGTTCGGGATGTGCATCCTCCAGAACCCCACAGTGCCCAGGAAAGACTGAGTCTCCTTTTTAGAGGTTGGTGGGGCCATGGCTGTGATCTTGTTTATCACCTCCATTGGGATGTGGCGACGCCCATCTTGCCATTTTATTCCTCGGAATTGAATTTCCTTTGCAGGCCCTTTAACTTTCTTTTGCTTAATGGCAAAGCCGGCCTTCAGGAGGATCTCAGTTATCTTCTTCCCTTTCTCAAAGACTTCCTCGGCTGTGTTCCCCCATACAATGATGTCATCAATGTACCGCAGGTGTTCTGGAGCCCCACCTTTCTCCAGTGCAGTATGGACCAGTCCATGGCAAATGGTGGAGCTGTGGTTCCACCCCTGGGGCAATCGATTCCAGGTGTACTGGATGCCTCTCCAAGTGAACGCAAACTGTGGCCTGCACTCTGGCGCTATCGGAATGGAGAAGAACGCGTTAGCAATGTCAGTCGTGGCGTACCACTTGGCTGCCTTCGACTCCAGTTCATACTGCAGCTCTAGCATGTCCGGCACTGCAGCACTCATCGCTGGCGTAACTTCATTCAGGCCACGATAGTCCACAGTTAGCCTCCATTCACCATCAGGCTTTCTCACTGGCCATATAGGGCTGTTGAAGGGTGAGTGAGTTTTGCTGATCACCTTCTGGCTTTCTAGTTGGCGAATCAGCTGATGGATGGGGACCAGGGAATCTCGGTTGGTGCGGTACTGCCGCCGGTGCACCGTCCTGGTAGCAATCGGCACTCGCTGCTCCTCAACCTTAAGCCGCCCCACCACTGAGGGATCCTCTGAGAGGCCGGGTAAGGTGGACAACTGTTCAACCTCCTCCAGGGCAGCTACACCAAAAGCCCACCGGTACCCTTTTGGGTCTCTGAAGTACCCTCTCCTGAGATAGTCTGTGCCCAGGATGCACGGGGCATCTGGGCCAGTCACAATGGGGTGCTTATGCCAGTCCCTCCCAGTCAGGCTCACTTCAACTTCGAATAGGGTCAGCTGTTGGGATCCCCCTGTCACTCCGGAGATGCAGATGGATTCAACCCCACTGTAGCTCGATGGCATCAGGGTGCACTGAGCGCCTGTGTCCACCAAAGCCTTATATTCTTGTGGGTTTGATGTTCCAGGCCATCGGATCCACACTGTCCAGTAAATCCGATTATCCCTTTCCTCCACCTGGCTGGAGGCAGGGCCCCTCTAATCCTGCTCATCATCACTCACTTCTTGTAAGAATGATTTATTGGTCCCCTCAAGAGGGTCAGACATAACATTGGCCATTCTATTCTGTCTGGGGGATTTCTGACTGGACACTGGAGCTGCGCTCTTCTTGGAGGACTCCTCTTTCGTGATGGTCTTCCCTTTCAGCTGCTCTACTTGTGCAGCTAGGGCGGCAGTGGGCTGTCCATCCCACCTCCTCATGTTTTCTCCATGGTCACAGAGGAAAAACCACAGGGTGCCTCGTGGTGTGTACCTTTTGCTGCCCTTCTCTTGGATGGGGAAACGTTTACTTCTAATGGCTGAGACATCAGCCCGTGCAGGTGGAGTGTAGGACATGTCCTCTTCCATTTTTTGGACCCTCTGAGACAGTTCCTCCACAGCTGAGACCAGGGAATGGTGAGATAAAGGGAGATTTCCCTCCTATTGCCGGAGCTTGCCAACCACTCCATCCACTGTTAGAGTGTGGGTGTCTGTCCACCAGGACACTATTGCCAATGCTTTCGAGTGTGCTTCTGGTGCACTCTTCAGGAACTTTCGCCACATCAGGTGTGTGCAAGGGCCCTGATCTGGGTCCATGGGTGACTGCTCATCATTCACATCACCATAGATCATATCAAACACAGCCAGCTCCCTGAGGTTCTGAAGACCCCAGCTGCTTGGCCTCTCTCCCCTCCATCTCAAAAGCACTGGCTCCATTGTCCCAGTATCGGAGCAGCCAGGTGCAAATCTGCTCACCTCCCAGGCGGCCGAAATCTCTCCGCATATCTCGCAGCTCAGTCGGGGATAGAGATTGGATGATCACCTCTGGTCCTTCCTCCTGTTCCCCTGATGGGCCTGGCTCATCCCCATCCCCCACTTTGCAAGCTGACTTTCTGGTATATTTTGTTTTCTGTATTGGGGCGACCGATACTGGCACTGGCTGGCTCTCTGGCTCAGTCGCTGTGCTGGTGGAGGAGACTGAGACTGGTTTTGCCTGTTCCCCCGGCCCAGCTGCTGTACCAGTAAATTCACTCTCAGATCCTGCAGCCCTTTCTCCCCCCTTGAGGGCAGTGGGTGGTATTAAAGAGGACATGGTAGGCATGGGCAAGTCCCCAGCACATCGCAGCGAGTTGTGTCACCTGGGTTTTGCCAGATTGCTAACACACCCTTTCTAAGCACTCCATCAGTTTATCAGGGCTCTGCATTTGTTTGGGAGTGAAATTCCAAAGCATTGGGGGTGCCCACCGACTCAGGCCTTTGCCCATCTTTTCCCACACCCCTTGCCACTCACTATTATCTGACCTCGGGGCAGGTTTCCAGGTGCTTCTATTGTTAGGGAAGTGCCGCATGGCCAAAACCAAAATCAGGCAGGCATTCAGAAAGCATTGTGCCACAAACACACTGGCCTGCAGGCTCCAAGGATAATTGAAACTCTCAAAAACCGAGAGGATCTCTTCCCCTGGCTCACCCATAAAGAGGTGAGACACCTAACAAAAGCCCAGGCAGCAAACAGGTACCAGCCCGCTCCCACAAACAGCGATACAAAGGCATTATAAGCAGTCAGTAGCCAGTATGACAAAACAGTCCCCTTTACACATTTTCCACTGACAACAAACACCAGCACTGGGAACACACAGTAGATATAAGGAATAATCCAGCCCCACCAAGCAAGCAAGTGGGCCAGCACTGCAAACATTTTCTTATCAAACAATACAAACAGAGAAAATTACACACAACAGATTGCTCCAACACAGTCTGGTCAGGGTCTGTCCCTTTGTGATCCTTATCTCAACCCTCTTGAGCTCCACGTTGGGCAGCAAAAAGGCTGTGGTGGTTTAGGTCCTGCCAGGACCCGAGACCACGCCGCCATTGTCCCTTCCCCACCCTTGGACCAGGCAGGGCTGGGAGTGAGGCACAAACCCCGGGGTTGAAATAAGGAAAAATTTAATACAACAGTGTAACAAATAATAAACTGAACAACAACAGTAGCAATGATAACAACAATAAACAGTAATAACAATAAACAGGACAAAAGATATACAGAGATAAACCACAAAGATATAGCAGTCCCATCATGGGCACCATCAGGGCCAAAAGCAACACAGAATCTGTTCTCACGCTTCGGCCCCTGGACCTGACATCAGCATGGTATCGAATAACCTGGCTGGAGCTCCCTCCCCAATGCTGGGGAAAATTAACCCAATCCTAGCTGAACCAGGACAGGTCCTCATGAGAAGTTACTAAGAAAGATAATAAATTTATGAGTTGTTATAAAAAAAAATAAAGCAAGCAAAAAAATACTTAATTGGAGTTATGACTTTAGTGACAGGAGAAGTCATAGGCTACAGGGTGGCTACCTGTAGAAAATGATTATTTTTTTTTCTTTGTTTAAGAGATATATGAAAAAGTTGTGGTTTTTTCTTTGATTGAATTAACTATTTAAATTTACAATATTGGCAGGAAAAAAGGCTAGATGTGCGCTAACAAAATTTGTTGATGGCAGAACCTGAGAAACATTGCAAACATAAAGGTAGAACTTGAATGCTACCCCCAAAAAATGGGAAAGATATAATAAGATAAAGTGCAGAGTCATGCATTTAGGAATTAATGAAAAGAACATCTGTTATACCATAGCACTTTGCAAGCAGAAATGAAGGGGAGAGGGAATTGCAATGTTTGGTAGCCAATTTTTGAATGTTTTTGAGTTAGCATTGTGATGTGATATGGAAATGGTGAACACAGTTCTAGGCATACTGGAGAGGCATTTCTGTAGAAAAAGGAGAGTTTTGATGCTGTTGTGGAAAGTACTGATCAGACCTCTGGAAGACTGTTTAAAATTCTGGCCACCTTTCTTCAGGAGAGATCAATTCCAAACTAGAATTGATGAAGAAAATGTCCACTAGAATAAAAAGAGAATGGAAAGCCCATCCCTTGGGACAACATTAAAAGAACTTGGCTTGTTTGTCATAGAAAAACAAAAACTGAAAGCGGACATGTTTTATTTCTGCGCACCAAGGAAGGGATAAATACTAGAAAGGAAAGAGCTTTAGAAGCTTAAAGGGCAGAACTGACTTAAAAGCAAATGAATATAAACAGGCTATGAGTAAAGTTACTCAGTAAATGTGAAGACACCTCAGAGGGTTGAAAGGGTGCAAATATGCTTGGAAAATCAGATCTGAAGAGAAATTACCATTGGTTCACTAACAAAATGGAAGGAGTTATCCAGTGCAGTTTAAGTTAAGATTGTATGATTTGATTGTCTGTGATTGCACAGGAGTGTAGGCAGTGACCCAAGAAGTCTTTTATTCCTGTGTTCCTCATTACCCAGGTGATATAAATTGGTGTGAAATCCCTTGAGCTTTTCTGTGCTAATTAACTGTGCTCCAGTACTACACATCTTTCAGCAAATCAGCACTGTATTTTAGGTAATTAAGTTCAGCAAATCTCACTGCAGTGAGTACTGGCATCTGGGAATCTTTCTTTTTAATGTTTTTCCTTTTCCTCTAAATTTTTTAAGTATTTATGAAAAGCCATCTTTCTTCAATATATGTGAATATGTGAAGAAGAATGTAAGCACATATTTAGAGTGGTTGGCCTCTGTGTATAACATAGAAATAATTATACTATAATACCAGTGTAGGTGATAAATGCTGAAAATATTGTTCTAAAAACTTTCACTGTGTATATAGTATAATTACTTTTGGTGTCATATTACAGACTGCACAAATATCTTTTTGTGATGGTTTGTTACATTTGCTTCACAATAGTACTTCTACTTGTGTTACAGGTTTTGTTGTTTGTTTGTTTGTTTGTTTGTTTTTTATTATTATTCCAGTTGTACTTGCCAAGAAAAGTTTTTAAAATAACGTTAATTTTATTTTCAGAAATACCAAACTTCCTTACAAGCAGAGAGAAAGCTGGGTATGGTCATATAAAGTACAAAAGGGAGCTAACACTCAAACCAAGCAAAAGCGATTTAAATTGTGATTCTTTTGGAAATCCTGCCATAAGGCACAGGGTGCACCAGATCGTTGCATTTCACAAGAGGAAGCTGGTCAGAGAATACTGTAATTCTGCCCCTTGAAAAAGGATGATAAATACTGCCAGTTGATGGAAACATGGGTCTGAGGTTTTAGAGCCCAGTGCTGAAGCTTCTGTTTCATCCTGGTGTTAGGAACTGGAATCACGATAAATAATTGTTTCACACATACATGGTTTGGGTCATGAAATTCTCTTTTTCTTCCCCTATCAGAAAGTAGGAGACAGGGTCTAGTCTATGAGTCTTGCAGTGGACAACACATTATTTTTTTTCCTGGTTTGGGGCAGTGACTGCTCTCTTCTATTTCAGGCTCACTCAGAGTTCTTAGTTCTGGCTGCTGCTGTGGATTAAATGGTGAACACTAAATTAAATCCCTGGTTGCGTATGTACTTCACTACACAGCATGACAAGAGATGCAGCAGTAGACATAGAGAGTCTGCAAGAGTCACCAAATGGAAAGCAATGTGTGATTTCCCAGCAGGTATACCTGCCAGTGATCCGCTGTGTAACTGTTGATGATGTAGCCAGTTTGACACATGCAAAAGTAAAATCGGATTAGAAGCATACTTCTCTGAGATGTGAGCTTGCTCAAACATGAAAAAAAAGCCTGCTGGTTTTCTAGAATACTTTGATTCAGTTGTTAACAGTGAAACTGCACATATTAAGAATATTATTCCCTCAAAATACCTTGCTCAGTGAAAGCAGGGCCTGAACAAAACAATGCGACTGCAGTTTTTAAATAATTCTGCTTTTAGACATGGGGAAGAATTGCAATATTTTCTTGGGAAATGCATGCTGACAGCTGTAAGAAGCCAGATCTTGCTGGTTTTGTTAATGTTAATAGTGCTATTAAAATCAGTGCAACTGATTGTGTGAGTAAGGCAATCAAGATTTGGCCCCATAGCCCTGCTTTGTAAATATCAGTGTCACAGAGATTAATACAATACTGACTAGCCAATGACATATTAAAGCCTTCATAAAATTAAGTGTGTTTGGAAGGCCGTTCCTTTAAAATGTAAAACAAATGGCTCAGATGAAATGTGAGATATGGGGAGTGAACTAAAAATCAATAAACCAGCAAACTGTAAATGATGTGGAAATAATTTCTTTATGTATTCCTGGTTTTGTAGTTTATAGTTAGAACCAGCACATAAACATAAGATCTTTGTGCAAGGGAAGAAAAGTAAATCCAAATCTAGAGAGTTTTGTGATGAGCTTTTCCTCAGTGAGTTCTCCTTTCTTCTAGGAAACATTAGATTTTTTTTTTAGATACTACTATGTGAAGGTTGGTCAGCGTTTAGGAGTTTATTGTTTATTTTCATGTTTTCTACATTATCTATACATTTCTTATTTCATTACCACCAATTTTCCAAAAACAGCATTCACTGGTCCTTATGAATTTCCATCAAACATTTCTGTTTGTAGAGAGGTGAAATATTTAAAAAATATGTAATGAAAATCATTCAAATATGTCAGATTGTTCAGATTTCTTACAAAGACTTTATGGTGCCTTGAATTTTATGTTCTAGAACATGCTTTAAACAGTCATTCTGCAATCTTCATAATACTGAGGCAGAATAGGGAAATCCAGGTCTATCTTAAAAGCATTAACTGGTTAGAGATGCATTTTCAGTTGTGACTACATAAACCTATATAAACCTACACTGGGTGTCTGTAAAATTAAATGCCATGGGAGACTGATACTTGAGAGAATTTCAGAGACCATTCTAGTATGTGGCTGCTGATAGATGACTGTGAAAAGCTGTTATGCACAGGAAGATTGGCCGCTTCCTCATAATTTCAGAATAGAAAATGGTGATTCAGAAATGGGCAAGCAAGGTAAGTGTATATCACTAGGTGCAGGACTATAAATGTCACCTTTCGTCCATAGTTTTCTTGATTTTCATCTGTATATAAGAGAATTGCTGTGTAAATCATATGTGTGCACAGAGCCCTGAGAAAGAATTGAAGAAGGAAAGGGTTTGGTTGACAGAAGTGGGTCTTGGATGAAAGACAAATCCAAGATTCAGCTTCCTCAAATGTAAGTTGAGATGGAATGGTCTAGGACTCTTCCAGCTTCCTTCCAGCCCCTTGGTAGGAGGAGATAGATCTATCCAAGTCTAAGGACAGATCCATAGGAAGTCTTTGGGAACTGGCACGCAAAAGCAGTGCAAAACTAATAATGTGACTGGAATGATGCAGAAAAGATGTTGAGGAGGAGATAAGCAGTAATGACAGTCCTGTTTACTGAACTGTGACTAAGTGAGGATGATGGAGAGTGGGGGCATAGCTATCTCTAGGAATAAAATATGTGTGTGATACTAAAGTGTAGTCAGTAGTGTGGTTGCAGGGAGACTGTCCTCCTGGCTGGCAAGAGCTCATCCCAGTTTGCATATTTCATAGAATCATAGAATCATAGAATGTTTTTTGTTCGAAAGAGACCTTAAAAATCATCTAGTTCCAACCCCCCTGCCATGGGCAGGGACACCTTCCACTAGACCAGGTTGCTTAAAGCCCCGTCCAACCTGGCCTTGAACACTGCCAGGGAGGGGGCAGACACAACTTCTCCGGGCAACCAGTTCCAGTGCCTCACCACCCTACAGTAAAGAATGTCTTCCTAATATCTAATCTAAAGCTACCTTCTTTCCCTTTTAAAATGTTATCCTTCATCCTGTCACTACACTCCCTGATAAAGAGTCCCTCCCCATCTTTCCTGTAGGCCCCCTTTACATACTGGAAGGATGATATATGGTCTCCTGGAGCCTTCTCTTTTTCAGGCTGAACAACCCTGATGCTTTCAACCTGACATCATAAGGGATTCGCCCTGATCATCTTTGTGGCACTCCTCTGGAGTTGCTTGAGCAGGTCTGTGTCCTTCTTAGGCTGGGGGTCCCAGAGCTGAACACAGTACCCCAGGTGGGAACTCACAAGAGCAAAGTAGGGGGGAAGAATCACCTACCTCAACTTGCTATACACACTTCTCTTGATGCAGCCCAGGAGATAGTTGGCTTTCTGGGCTTCAAACACATGTTACTGTCTCATAGAGTTTTCCATCTACTACTACCCCGAAGTCCTTCTCCATCAGGTGACTCTCAGTCCACTCATCACCCAACTTGTATCTGTGCTTGGGATTGCCTGGACCCATGTGCAGGACCTTGCACTTGGCCTTGTTGAACTTCATGAGGTTTGTACAGGCCCACGCCTCAAGTCTGTCCAGGTCCCTTTGGATGGCATCCCTTCCATCTTGCATATTGACTGTGCCACACAGCTTGGTGTCATTGGCAAACTTGCTGAGGGTTCATTCAATACCACTGTCCATGTCACCTACTAAGATGTTGAACTGCACTGGTCCCAATGTTGACCCCTGAGGAACACCACTCATCACTGCTCTCCACTTTGAGAGCATTGAGCCATTGAGCCATTGACTGCAACTCTTTGAGTACAACCATCCAGCCAATTCCTCATCCAAGGAGTGGTCCATACATGAAATCCATGTCTCTCAAATTTAGAGGCAAGCATGTCATGCAGGACAATGTCAAAAGCTTTGCACAAGTCCAGGTAGATAACATCACTTGCCCTTTCCTTATCCGTCAGTGCTGCAACCCATTTGGAAGGCCTCCACATTTGTCAGGCATGATTTGCCCTTAATGAAGCCACATTGGCTGTCACCAATCACCTCCTTATTTTCCATGTGCCCTAGCATATTTTCCAGGAGGATCTTCTCCATGATGTTACCAGGCACAGTAGTTCCCTGGCTCTTCCTTTTTTTCCTGTTTTAAAAGTGGGGGTTATGTTTCCCCTTTTCCAGTCAGTGTGAACTTCACCGGACTGCCACGACTTCTCAGATATGATGGAGAGTGGCTTAGCCACTTCATCCACCAGTTTCCTCAGGATCTACGAATTCATCTCATCAGGTCCAAGGGACTTGGGCACCTTCAGGTTCCTTAGATTTTCTAAAACCTGATCTTCTCCTAGGGTGGATGGTTCTTCATTCTCCCTTCTACAAGGTTCTTCATACTCCCATTTGTCTTCTGTGACTTGTGTGGTGTGGCTGGAGCCCTTTCTGGTGAAGACTGATGCAAAGAAGTCATTGAGTACCCATCAGCCTTCTCCATATTCCAGGTGACCAAGTCTCCATTTTCCTTCAGCAGAGGGCCTACATTTTCCCTAGTCTTTCTTTTGTCATCAACATACCTGTAAAAGTCTTTCTTGTTGTCCTTGATGTCCCTGGCCATATTTGATTCTATCAGGGCTTTGATCTTCCTAACCTGATCCCTGGCTACCTGGAAAGTTTGTCAGTATTCCTCCCAGGCTACCTGTCCTTGTTTCTACCCTTTGTAGGCTTCCTTTTTATGACTGAGCTTGTCCAGGAACCTCTTGTTCATCCATGCAGGCCTCCTGCCATTCTTACCTGACTTCCTCTTTGTCAGGATGATCCTTTGTCAGGATAATCTTGAGCTTGGAGGAGGTGATCATGGAATATTAACCAGCTTTCTTGGGCTCCTCTTCCCTCCAGGGCTTTGCCCCATGCTACTCTGCCAGACAGATCCCTGAAGAGGCCAAAGTCTGCTCTCCTGAATTCCAGGATAGAGAGCTTGCTGTGCGCCCTCCTCACTGTCCTAAGAATCTTGAACTCCACCATTTCATGGTCACTGAAACCAAGGCTGTCCTTGAGCTTCACACTCCCCACCATCACCTCCTTGTTGGTGAGAACAAGGTCCAGCATAGCATCTATCCTCATTGGCTCCTCTATCACTTGGAGAAGGAAGTTGTCATCAACACATTCCAGGAACCTCCTGGATTGCTTGTGCCCTGCTGTGTTGTCCCTCCAACAGATATCAGGGTGGCTGAAGTTCCCCATGAGGACCAGGGCTTGTGAATGTGAGGCTGCTCCTATCTGTCTATAGAGGGCCTCTTCTGCTCAGTTTTCCTGGTCAGGCAGTATGTAACAGGCCTCCACTATAATGTCTCCTGTCCCTGCCATCCCTTTAATCCTGACCCTTAAGCTCTCAGTTGGCTCCTCGTCCATCCCCAGGCAGAGCTCCCTGCACTCCAGATGGTCATTGACATAGAGGGCGACCTCTCCTCCTCATCTCCCCTGCCTGTTCTTCCTAAAGAACCTGTATCCTTCCATTCCAACACTCCAGCCATAGGAACCATCCCACCACATCTCTGTGAAGCCAATAGGATTGTAGCCCTGCAGGCTTGCACATGTCTCTAGCTCCTCTTGTTTATTCTCCATGCTACGTGTATTTGCGTAGAGGCAGTTAAGTTGGGCCTCCAGTGAAGCTTACCTTCTGGCTGTAACTCCTTTGTGCTGCTCTCCAGGTGCTCCCCTGATGACCTGTGACCCCTCTGCAGGCTCTGGGCATCTATTTCAGGCACTGGCATCAAGTTGTTAGGAGTGGGATGGATTGAGGTTCCCCTCCCTGGGAAAATGTTTCAGCCATAGCTACAGCAAAGATCTTTGCAGTCTACAGGTCTCTTAAGCTTTTTTGTGGGAAGCCTCCAGAGTGAGGCTCCGGTGAGGCCTGAAAAGTTCATAACCTGGCACAAAAAGATTAGGTAGTCAGTGAACCTGTGGAGGGACTCTACATTTATGTTCTGAACATGTTAATGGAGAGTTAGGAATAAGGTAACTGGATGAAAAATTTAATCATGTCAAAATGGAGTGCCTGAGTAAGCTAATTAACTAGTCATGACAGATATTTTATTCTTAACAGGATCAAGTAGGGGACTTCTTTTAATTCTAAAGAATATGCATAGATCAGAAGTAGGAACTTCTGCAGTAAATTTAGCTTGCTAAATACAAAGCATCTGGCAGCAGATCAAATTCTTCTCATATTTATTGTTTGATAGTTACTGATTTTTATTTTTCTGCATGTTTTAATTCCATAGAATGGCTATAAAGAATTGTATAGGGACAGGTAGAATGAAGCCCTCATTTGGTGAGCTGACTGCAATCAGTGAAGCTATGTCTCTGGACATCATCTGAGGCCCTTGATACAATGAAATGATTACTTGTTTTGAGACTTATTTACTTACTTACTTATAGAGAACTGTCTATCAACTTATTTACTTACTTATAGGAAGTTACAGTATTTTTTATAGTATTTTTAAATATTGCTAAGAATCCTGCTTGCCCAGACTGTTCTGTGGAATTTTACTAAGGACTACTCTGTTCATAAAACAAAGCAGTTCACTGTGAAAATCTACCAAGAACTACAATGTTCAGCAAAATATTATGGTTTTGTCCTTGAGGAACAGGTGTGCTCTAACTAGTTGGAGTCTTGGAAATGAGTAAAGATAGCTATATATGGATGGTAGAAGTTCTATTGGTTCTCTTATATAAGATAGAATGAGTAAACCGTCTGAAAAACACTCTTGTTATTCAAGAAATTGGTCAAGGGAATCTGCGCATGCTCCGGGGAAAAAACAAGGTGAGAAAGACTGTGAGCCTTCCTCCCAAAGACCCTCGAAGACAACCACCAGGAGGCAATGCACAGGTGAAAAGAGAACATAAACTGTTGACACCATTCTTTCTAACTAACCCAGACTTACTCATGAATATGTATGTTTGTGTTATGTAATCCAATGAACATGTATATCCACACTCTATAAGCTTTTGGTAAAATGTGCTGTTGGTGTGCAAGCTTGTGGAGAAATCCCCTTGCACTCCGGTGCCATAGTAAACATACCTGCTTTATAACTATATTTGAGTTGTAGAGTCTTTTTTGCACAAATCACCCTGGCCCACAGGATCTTTCATCTGAAGTGACATAAGACACAGGTTATAAATCCTATGTTGTTGGTTTTTTTTGTTTTTTTTCTCATCTCTGATTAAAGTAGTATGCAGGTGCTTGTGGTGTAAATATTCACAATATATTAAAAATCTGTGTTTTGAAATTCTGGATTACAAATTATGAACAGACAACTCAGTTGCATAGACAGTGGTGAAACTAAAATCAAAAAGGGATACAAACATAAGAAAAGAGCACATAATTGCAAATATAAGCACACATTTTTATTGACTGTTGTTCCTGAAAAGAAACAGGAACTCATTTTATACAGCAGTAGTGCCAGAAGTGTCGGGATTAGTGGGAAAAAGGGTAACTGATTTTACAAATAAGCTTCACTTTTGTACATGTCCCAATCCAATGTCGGGGGAGGTTTCAATACGATCCCAAGAGCGAGATTAAGACACAAACGAGGTCAAATGCTGTACACCCAAACCAGGTTTTTATTATTAAAAAAGTGAAGAGGGGTAGGGATAGGACAGATGGAAGGAAAAGGCAGAAATAAAGCAAGGATGTGGGATAGGGCTGCAAGAACAGTCACCACCATGGATCCAGCAGCTTCCTCTTGGTCCTCAGTCTTCAGTTCTTCAGTGATGGGTGCACATGAATCTGGCTTCGATGGTGGATGTACACTGAGCAAAATTTTCTGCTGCCTTTTTAAGTTCATCGTATCAGCTGATTAGCATATCTGCCCACCTTTAGGTTTTTTTCCACTGGTCCCACATTTTTTTTGCATCTGGCTTCAGGGCAGGAACGTTTGCCTCTTGTCAGTTCATTAGCAATGCAGGCACGGGTCTGGCCTACACAATGGAGCCACAAACGGCTACAGGATGGGGCCAGCTCAGCACACCCCTGCCCCTTTGAGGCTTGTCTAAAGAGTCTGACAATGCAACTGCAAGGAAGTGGGGGGGTGCATCCTTCAGTACACTCCTGCTTCTCTGGGTGACACTCCCCAGACCAATTCACAGGCCTCAGCAGCTTCTCTTGGAGGTCTGCACAGACACAAGCAAACTTTGAGACAGTCGTGTGACATTTCAGTCTCTCACAACATGTGTTAAAATGGAAAGTAATTGGAATCTATGAAATATAGACAACTGAGAAAATTCTACAGTTAATGTCCTGACCCTACAGAATGGGAATTTTGCCATAGCTTAATTGGGGCTGACATTTTATGCAGTCCTTCACCACTAACAATTCAGGGATCTGATCCACAAGTGATTGCACCACTTGGAGTTTTTCCATTGTTCTCACTGATCTTTGGATCAGACCCATGCTGCAGATGCATCACTCTTCTGTCTGAGGGATAATTTCACATGTAATTGTCAGAGCTATCAAAAGAGCCTTAGGCAAGGTTGGGAAAGAACATCTACGTCTGGACAGAGACCTCAATATGTGAGCAGTACAACAATTTTAAAAACCACCACTGAATTTTCTTGGTCTTAAAATTTGAATAAATATATTCCTTTATTACTAACTTGTAACAGCCAACTCAGCTAGAACAAGTTAAAATTTTCCTGTGCATTTATCCAGCTCAAGAACTTCTGCATGAGCTGTATCCCACATAAATCCTATTAGGCTAAATGTAGAGTATTCCTACTTTACTTTCACATAGGAAACATGTATTATCTCTATGCAAGCATCAGTTTTATAAGAGTCACTGAGCTAAGCTCAGCTCTTTACTTAAACATGTTAAACATGAAGTATCAGAATAATCCCTTGACCTCTGAGAGGCTTTTCACCTGTAAAGAGTTATGTAGAGCTCAGATATTTGGTGGGATCAGGGCAAGTGTGTTCATTAACTCTCAAAACAGAAGCCAGATACACAATTTGCGTAAATCTCAGACCTAAAATGTGTTTTCATCCTAGAAAAAAATGAACTACTACTCTGTGTGCCTCATTGCTGGATTTAGCAATTTGATTCTTTTATAAATAGAAAGCAAACGCTTCTACTAGTCAAGAAAAAGTAATGTAACAACTATTACTGCATACTCAGTCACTGTTGATCTCCTAGTACACTATGAACACCTGAATTTTTCTACTATGACTTCAATAAATAAAACATACCAAAATAAGCTGCTTGGTTTTATGCAACAAAGTGACTTTTAAAATTCATTAACTCTCGTTCTTTCCAATGGGCCTTTTAATGCAGTCACCTTACAAAATTTAGCATCAAAATATAATCCTCCTAGTGTCCTTTAAACAGATTAGTTCACAAAGATAACATCCAAAAAGTCTTTTAGTTGCTGTTTGGGAAAAAATTAATTTAGTTTAATTTCTGTTGTCTCCAAATGCTGCCCATCTCTCTGTAATTGTATAGCATTATCACTATTCACTGTTCTGTCTATTCTTGCATAGAGAATTGAAACATCATTCGAGTTTCCTCTGAGGATGGATTAACAAGATCTGCTGTGACATGACTTGATTAATTAATGAGACTGGAGTATTCTTTGGTCCTTATGTGCTGTTCTTGAACTTCTTAGATGGGAAAATTCTAACCTTCAATATTTTAGAAGCCAACTGGGTAAAGCAAAACTCTTGTATGACCTTCACTAATAATAAAACTGAAAATCCATTATAGAAGGTACCTGAATTGTTGTACATGTTCAAGGTGATTTTTTTTTTTTTTTTTCATATTTGAAGAATGAAAGTGCACATGGTTAAAGTACAGATTACAGGAACATACTTCAAAGAGATTTTAAAATATAGTTAGATATGTCTCTACTTTTATTTCAGAACTCTTCTGAAAGAGAAATAGCACTTGTGAGTGCTGCATTGCAAAAAGTAATCTCACCCTGTGCACACACCTAAGGAAATAGAGAAGGTTCTCAAAGGACAAATACAAGATGACAGTTATCATATCCCATCCACTGACCCTGTTTTAGAAACTTCTTGTCCATGATTGAGTACTAGGCTACAAGTGTCAAGAGCCATGGTTGTGATATTAATATGAGATACACTTTTTAATGCTGCCAGGTCTGCCTATCTCACCAAGAAACTAACACTAACCTAAGACAACCAAATTCCTCCCATTTTACAGATGACATGCTAACACTAGAGATGTTCAGAACCAAGCAGCAAAATAGGTTCCTCTCAAAAATATTGTGACTGAAACCGAACTCTGAAAATTGACTCCTGCTAATAGATTTTTTTACAGTATTGTATTGTGAGTAATACGAAACTAAATTGCCTGAGAGCTGTGGCAATTGTGTCAAAAAATCAGTCACTAGTAATGTGGGGAATCTGTCAGCGTTTTGCTTTTCCATAGCTGATGACAATTCTGACTAGGTAGAAGGAATTTTAACTGCAAAGAGAAATGAAGAAGTTTCAGAGAAAGATCAGTCTGGAAACAGGTAGAAACAGGCTAGTTAAACATTCACTGACCACAGATCAAAATCCTACAGGTCAAAACTTTCTGGAGATTGTTTTTTAGTCAAAGAGTCCTTTTCTCATTTTTTTTCGGCTATAGCAGGAAACATTTGTGATAGAAATGATGTTCAGAGCACTTTAAGCACTGACCTGTTGAGTGGAGAAGAAGTGGAAAGACCACCATTGTATTCACTAGCTATATTTTGAGTACAGTGTGCTTGATTAGATGCATTCTGTCAAAGCCTCCCAGATCAGTCTGGAAACAATATACAGAACTCCTTGCTTGCAATGCTGGACAGGACAGAGTTAACCAAAAGCTAGCAACATACTCTGAACTACCAAATGCCTGCAGAATTATAGCATTTAGGCTACATCTGGCTCTTAAATTAGCTTATGAATAAGCTTAAACTCTCTGTCCACATAGCTTGTGAATTGAATTTGGAACCATCCAGCTAGGTACTAAGAAGGAGAGAATGAGTCATAGGAAGGTGGTGGATGTATGATTAAGCACTACCCCTGCATGCAGTAGGGAGAGAATTGATTTGCATCACATGGCATACCAGACTTAAGGCTATCTTCATGGACACCTGACGGAAGTTATAGAGATCGGGGTTTAAAGACCTGATAATGCTGTAAATTGAATTGTTGTGGAGCTTAGTTGATTTTGTCACTAAGCCAGACTTTAGTGGAAGCCCTCATCATCTATAGTTTGCATGCTGGTGCTAATTGATGGCAGACAGTTTTTCACCTTCTCTTCCCTCCCTGCCCCTCCCCAAAGAAATCCTTTGTGAACCTAAGTTTGTGAGCATTACGTACTGTCTGTAATCTTCTCAATAAATTGTTTCTCAGTATAAGAGTGTAAATGTTAAAAATTTCTCATGCAGTGAAAAGCAAAGTTGAAAATTAGATTTGTTATCAAATTAATCAGGGATCAAAATGATTGTTGCTATTGTATGAGAAGAAAGGCAATAACTATGCAATGTACATTTACTCCTCGGGGATCTTTTGAAAAAAATTAATAAGATTAACATCATGGATATCAGCTGGTTTTGCCTTCACAGATGCCAGACAGCATTAACCAAAAGAACCAGATAGAAGTTCTTTAGCTAATATCATTAGACTGCTTCCCCCCTACATGCCAGCATGAGATTCGTTTTAATAAAATTAGACATGAACACATTCAACAATCCTAAGTCAGTAGTAGAGCTAGGAAATAATTTATTGTAGGTGACAGAGAACAGCTATGAAATACAAACTATGTTTAGTGAGATGGGAAAAATGAATTATTAGCCACTGATGGCCACCAGTACTACTGATCTCAGAAGGATAATGTGAGTAGCAGACATAGCATCAGTGGATGAGTAGATATTGCATGGACCTCTTGAAGTGACTTAAGTCCTTTGTAACATCATGAAAAATCTGAAGTTGCCAATGCCTGTCTTAATTTTGGAGTATGAGAGTTTTGGAGCACTGCTACTACCAGATCTTGATATCCCTACTTAGATAAATAGTTCCATATCAGGGACACAAGTAGTCCCACAAAAAATGTTGCTTCATGTAGGCTAGACAAGTATTATTAGAGTTATTCAATATTATCTCAAAAACTTTATTGCAGTCCACCAGCTTGTAAGTATTTGCATGCAATTTTCCTTCCTTGATACGAGTTTTGATGAATTTGGGGTAAATATTCATCAAAAATTTTCAACCTCATAGAAAATAGCCATGACAGGGCAGTAGCATTATAAGAAATACTTTCTTGCAATTTTCACAGAATCACAGAATCAGCTAGGTTGGAAAGGACCTTGAAGATCATCTAGTCCAACCATTAATCTAACACTGACAGTTCTCAAATACACCATATCCCTAAGCACTATAACAACCCGATTCTTAAACACCTTCAGGGGTGGGGACTCCACCACCTCCCTGGGCAGCCCATTCCAATGCCTAACAAGCCCTTCTGGAAACAAATACTTCCTGACATCTAGCCTAAATTTTCCCTGGCGAAGCTTGAGGCCATTACTTGTCCTGTTGCTTACTACTAGGTTAAAGAGGCTCATCCCCAGCTCTCTGCATCTTTCTTTCAGGTAGCTGTAGAGGGTGTTGAGGTCTTGTCCTGGTTCAGCTAGGATAGGGTTAAGTTTCCCCAGCAGGGGAAAGGGATCTCCAGCCGGGTTATTCATGCCATGCTGAAGTCAGGTCGGGGCACTGGAGGGCAGGAAGCTTCCCTTTGTGTTCATTGTGGTATTTCTCTGTATATCTTTTGTCTTGGTTAGTGTTATTACTGTTTATGGTTGTTATTATCACTATTGTTGATGTTCAGATTGTCATTTATTACACTGCTGGATTAAATTTCTCCTTATTTCAACCTTGGGGTTTGTGGCCTACTCGGTCCAAGGGTGGGGGAGGGACAAAGTCAACGTGGTCTCCGGTCCTGGCAGGGCCTAAACCAAGTCTCCCCTCAGCCTCCTCTTCTCCAGACTAAACACCCTCAGTTCCCTCAGCTGCTCCTCGTACGACCTGTGCTCCAGACCCTGCACCAGCTCCGTTGCCCTTCTCTGGACGCACTCGAGTCATTCAATGTCCTTTTTGTAGTGAGGGACCCAAAACTGAACACAGGAATCGAGGTGCGGCCTCACCAGTGCCGAGTACAGGGGTGAGATCCCTTCCCTGTCCCTGCTGGCCACGCTATTGCTGACACAAGCCAGGATGCCATTGGCCTTCTTGGCCCCCTGGGCACACTGCTGGCTCCTGTTCAGCCGGCTGTCAATCAACACCCCCAGGTCCCTCTCTGACTGGCAGCTCTCCAGCCACTCCTCCCCAAGCCTGTAGCGCTGCTGGGGGTTGTTGTGGCCCAAGGGCAGCCCCCGGCATTTGGCCTTATGGAAACTCCTCCAGTTGGCCTCAGCCCATGGCTCCAGCCTGTCCAGGTCTCTCTGCAGAGCCTCCCTACCCTCGAGCACATCAACACTCCCACCCAACCTGGTGTCATCTGCAAACTGACTGAGGGTGCACTCGATCCCCTCGTCTAGATCATCAATAAAGATGTTAAACAGGAGTGGCCCCAAAACTGAGCCCTGGAGGACACCACTCGTGACCGGCCGCCAACTGGATTTAACTCCATTCACCACATGTGAATGGTGGTATTGGTGCTATTGGTTCTGACTGAGATAGAGTTAATTTTCCTCACAGCAGCCCTCACAGTGCTGTGCTTGGTGCTGGTAGCTACAAAGGTGAGGTTGATAACGCACCAGTGTTTTGGTTACTGCAGAGCAGTGCTCGCACAGCATCAAGGCTGTCTCTCCAACATCCCCCCCCTCACCCAGTAAGCTGGGGGAGGGCAAGATCTTGGATGGGGACACAGCCGGGACAACTGAACCAAAGTGACCAAAGGCATACTTCATACCATATGATGTCTGCTCACTAATAAAAGTTAAGAGAATGGAGAAAGAGGGAGTGGTCATTTGTCATGTCATTTGTCTAGCAGAGCAACTGCTACACATACTGAAGCTCTGGTTCCCAGGCTCCTGCAGATGGGAAGAAGAAAATAAATATTTTTTTTTCCTTTGCTTCCTTGTGCAGTCTTTGTTTTTACTTTATTAAACTGCCTTTATTTTGACCCACAAGTTTTTTTCCATCTTATTTTCTCCCCACCCCATCCTGCTGAGGAGGGGAGTGATAGATTGATTTGGTGGGCACCTGGTGTTCAGCCAAGGTCAATCCACAGTCCTTTTTGGCACCCAACATGGGCCATGAGGAATTCAAGATAAGGATAGTAACTGGGAGAGGTTGTGGACAAAACATGGACTGAACAATGTTAGAGAGTGGAATGATCATGGGGAATTTCAGTTGTTGTAACTGGTGAAGGGATGACGGATGAATTGTGTGTAAATTATCTACTTCCATTTGATGTTGTGATTATGTTATTTTGATTTTGGTGTGGGGAATTATTTTTTTTTATGTGAGGTTTGTGAAGATTATGAAGATAGTGTGATAAATGCAGGTTTTAATGATAATTCCTGAATACGTGATTCTCAGAGGTGAGGGGTAGAATGTAGTGGGTTTGTGTGGAGAGGTTGTAGCAGCAGGGGGGCTACAGAGGTGGTTTCTGTGAGAAACTGCTAAAAGCTTTCCCTAAGTCTGATAGAACCAATGCCATCTGACTCCAAGACAGACCCACCACTGGCCAAGGCCTAGTCCATCAGTGATGGTGGTAGTGCCTCTGTGATAGTGTAGTTAAGAAGGAGGAAAAAAATCAAACAAACTTGTTTGTTGAACAAAAGTTCAACAAACTGCAGCCAGAGAGAGGAGTGTGAATATGCCAGAAAAACAGCTCTGCAGACACCAAAGTCAGTGCAGAAGGAGGGGGAGGAGGTGCTCCAGGTGCTGGAGCAGAAATGCCCCTGCAGCTCATGACAAAGACCACCGTGAAGCAGCTGTGCCCCTGCAGCCCATGGAGGTTAACGGTGGAGTAGATATCTACCTGCAGCCTGTGGAGGACCCCACACCAGAGCAGGTGGATGTGCCCAAAGGACACTATGACACCATGGGAAGTCCATGCTGGAGCAAGCTTCTGACAGGACTTGTGGACCCATGGAGAGAGAACTCCATCCTGAAGCAGGAGAAGAGTGTAAGGAGTTCTCCCCTGTGAGGAGGAAGGATCAGCAGATACAATAGGTGAACTGATCATAACCGCCATTCCCCATCCTTCTGCACCACACAGGGGGAGGAGGTAGAGAAAATCTGGAGTGAAAATAAACCTGGGAAGAAGGGAGGGGTGGAATAAAGATGTTTTTAAGATTTGGGTTTATTTCTCATTATTTTAATCTGATTTGACTGATTTTTATTTTTTTTTTTCCCTAAATCGAATCTATTTTTCCTGTGATGGCGATTGTTGAGTCATCTCTCCCTGTCCTTAGCTCAATCCAAGAGCCCTTTGTTACACTTTCTCTCCCCTTTCCAGCTGATAGAGCAGCTTTGGTGGGCACCTGGGTCCAGCCAGGGTCAACCGACCACATATGTATTGCTCATTTAAAGTGCAAATCCTGCTCTTTTCTTTGAAATATTTTAAGGATAAAATGTTCTGCACTAAAGAAGTATTGCTAAATCAGGGATGAGCATGTTGTTACCCTATAAAAATCTACCCTGACAGATTACAGTTTAGACATGATTATTAGTTTAGTATAACTTTTAAAGTTCCTCAAAGGTTGTGTCTAACCTGCATGTGCTTAAGCCTCAAACTCAAAAATATTTCCAATATTTGTGGCTGGTCTGTCCAGTTCTAGTTTTGAACATCTGCATTGAAATAAGTGTACCTACATCTCTTTTAGCCTCAGAGGAACTTTCTGCTGGACATAAGCAATGTGGAGGAAGCAGGTTGGCGCATCTGAAGGTGTCTGGGTGGTAAACCAGATAAGCCAGAGATAATGTCAAAGCAGACTGAATTAAGAAAGCTGTGGAAGAGTAAAGGTGGTGATCAGAAACTTCTGGAGAGAGAGACAGAGAAACACATTAGGAAAAATACAGAGGGAGAGAGAGAAAGCTTGGACTCAGGTGCAGACAGAGACTGAAATCAGCTGCTAAAGTTGAGATGATAATTGGAGGCTGGGAAGGGGAATAAGGAATTTCCAAAGCAGAGTGGAGATTAGAGATAAAGAAAGGTGAGGCAAGGAGGAGGCAAATAACTTTTGATTTTCTCAACTGAAGAACACAACTTTTTACAGTGAGAATAGAAGAACCATGAATTCACAACTCCCCTGTTCTCAGGAAGAAAATAGTAATTGTAAAGCCCTGTGGCAAGTAAATGCATAAATGATTTATTTTCTCCTAATGCTCAGAGAGTATGTCTTGCACCCAGTATTTTAAAATGCCATATTAAGAACAGTTTTACATTATCTGCTTCTATATAAATGTGAGAGCATGATAACATACTATTTTTATCTGCCTTATTTAGGGCATGGTATACAGTCTGATCACAGGAGAGGAAGTGATATTAGCCCCACTTCAGGGCATAATAAAATTCATCAGTTGCTTTATACAGTGTCCACTGGACTCAAAACTGAACCTCAGATTAGGAACACAGAAGATAAAGAGTAAGCAGTAGTGTCAGGATTCTTGATGGATAAGCTTGGCTGATTTTTGCTCACCTCAGGAGATGAGCAGTAACAAGTTACTGCACCAAGCTGTCCACCCAAAATGTCCCTCCATCAAAGATGAGTCAGCAGAATAAAACACCTACTGTCTCTGCCATTGCCATTCACAGTGCAGTGATTTTGTTTAAATCGCTAAGGAAGGTAGGCTTGTGTTACCATTGTCATGGCTGCCTGGGCTGCTGAGGTAATGAAAGACACTCTGTTCTACTGAGACTGTTTGGGGGATGGTAATCGACAGAAAGGCAAAAAACCAAGAAACTCAGTAGGATAGGAAAGAAGACAGAAGCCATAATGGTTTACTCAGTGATTACAGCTCGGCAAGCCTTGCCTTTTGCCTGTTGTTAGAGAAGATCTCTGTACCACTGAAAGAGAATGAAGCCAGCTGTTCAGGGCATCCTTGATATGAGACCACCTTGCAACCTTCTTCACTGCAAACATTGTAGCTTCAGTTCAGGAACTGAAATGCTCTGGGCAAGCATCCTTCAGGACATAGTCTCATTCTGTCTGATTATGGGTCCACATTCAGAGTATGCATTTTATGATGCAACCTGTTATTTTATAGTAGCGTCAAATTATGGGGAAAGACAGGACCTTGGAAGGATACCTAATAATTGTCCTGCTCCAAGCAAAGGCCTGTTCTTGCAGGCATTTAAAGACAGAGAAACTACAAACTCTGCAGGAAACAATTCCAGTGATTTATTGTTTGAAAACGAAAAGAAACCTGAAGAGTGTTTTCTCTAATGCCTGACTGGGTACATCCTGGAGTTCACTTACTGCTTTATCTGCCCACAACACCAGCAATATAAAGTTGTCTACTTAATAGCTGCCTTTATATACTTGAAAATATTATAATCTACTCCATTATTCTTCTGTAGTTAATGTAACCTTTTTTATTCAACCTTTTCTTATAGGTTTGGTTTTTTTAGATCTCTGATCAGGGTTATTTTTCTTTTGGCCTTTCTTCACCTGATCAAAGAGCAGAAATTTTACTAGCCAACTTAATTGGAGCTGTGGCTAAATTTAGATGCTTACCCTCACAACCATAAAAGAAATATTTCAGTATTTACCAGCAATGTAAATAATACTTTCAGGATTAAGCTCTGACAGTGAATGAAATTCACCTCAGTGCTAGTGGACAGCACAAAACCTATTCATCATTTAACCCCCATTTTACCATCTTAGGTGGTGCATGTGTGTTTCATGGAAAAACAGCTCTGTTCATGTAGTTAAAACCTAGTTAGGATTGAAGCATCTTACTAATATGTTAACAAAATATAATTAACTGGCAATCAGTGAACTACATTTAGAACCAGTATCAGTAGCACAACAGATAAACCATGATGCCAGGTACTAGCAAAATGTTAATAAAGACCTACAGATTTCTAAGCATCTTTCTGAACATTAAGGTTAGTTATAACTGGCTTCAAAACTTTCCAATTATGCACATGCATACAATTAAATGCATGTTCTCTGCCTGCCTCCAGACAATGTGTGTTACCAACACAACCCCTTTTTTTGGGGGGAAAGAGCAGATTCACCAACTGCACACCCCTCCTATGGGAGATTTGGATGCTCCAGCTCTGTGTGTACACCTGCTGCTTCCTGTCACCTGGTGATGCACATGCTGGTGAGAGGGCACCCCACGACTGCCCACACACCACCCCCAGCTCTTAGTTCCCTGCTTGCTATGCCCTGCACAGGCTGCCCTATCTGGGTGCAGGCTGCTCCCAGCACCCCACGGTGATGCTGTGCTGTCAGCCTCAGGCAGAGATTGCAAGGCTTGTGGGGTGGCTGCCACCAGTGTCAAACCAGGGGCTGACTGCTGCAGTCCAGTCCAAAGTCTCTTCCCCATGTTACAATTTCCATGCTGCTTATATATATATATCTTTCCAAGCTGACTCCATTTTTGTTTCAGACTCCATCTTTGTAATTCCCAGGTTACTGTTTGATCTGTCAGGTGGTTGTATTACTCTTTCACAGGATTAGGTTTAGGTAAATGCTTGCTCAGATGTCTTTGTGTTTGATTCATCCATACCATTTACACTCATAATCCTATTTTAACAAGAGGTAAACAAGTCCATTTGCCAAGACTGGATCAGGTAAGCACTCCCATGTGTGTTTCTGAATTTCAGATTTACTGATCACATATTAATGGACTAAGACACATCTTCTAATTTTGGAAGACATTATTTTTTTTAATTTTGATTTTACTTACACACACACACACACACACACAAAGTGGTGCAAATCTAAAATATCTATCCTTAATATCCAGCTAGGATGCCTCAAATAACTTTCACAGACCCAGCTACTAGGAAGAGTAAAAAAAAATTAAAATTTAGAATTGCTAAGAAATTAAGGAACGGAATAGTTTGTGGTTTTTTTCTAATAAAAAGACAAAATCTGGAAAAGATCATTTTAAACTCTTAATATATGCTGATAATGAAATGGCTGTGTGCACTGCTGACCACTGCATGGTTCGCTCAAA